>NC_133024.1:65876176-66182647 GCF_048771995.1 Taeniopygia guttata
CAGATCTCATGACATAAGGAGCAAAAGGTTAGACAATGAAAGGGGGTTTTCTTTGCATGAGAGGATTCAGCCACGTCTTTTGCAGTGGGTCTAAGAGGACTGTATCTCCCAGCAACACTGTCCAGCGCTGCACACATGCGGCAGCTCATGTGATAAAGCAGTGTTGCTGTGAACCCTTCTGATACAAACCAAAGATGTGCATGTTCCCAAAAAAATGCCCAAACTCACCCACAAAATTATACAACCCACAGACACATATTAAACAACAACATTCAAGTTTCAAGGTCAATCACTCTAGACCTGTGTAAGACAATTTAATTTCCACGTGAAATGCAATTCTCTCTTTACCATCTATGGTAGAACTTTAATCTTCTCTTACACAAACTCACATACTTTCTTTATGGATATTAGGCTGTGGAAGCCATACTATGTAGCTTCCTCCTATTTTCACTGCTTGCACAAGTTAAAAGATCTAATATTAATATGCTACAGAGAAGTAAAAAGGAGAAGGAGAAACAGATGAAAGCTGTTCACTTCTCTGTGCTGAAGAACTAGGCTCTACCTCTGCCTCCATGAAGACTCTTACCTGGAGAAATCAGGGATGTGAGCTCCTCTGCACATAATGTATGTCCCTGATTTTCTCTGCAGGCGATTTGAGATCTGAGGATATGACTTGTAGAAGAGCTGGAAGTATAATGTAACTGACCAATAAGCTACAAAGATCACACACTAGGAAAAGGACACTGACAACTAGTGACCACTTTGGCTCTTAACTGAATCTGTGTTTTAGCTCCTCTTTCATAAAATGTGGGGGGAAAACTGGTATCTTGCTGCCTTCCACTGTACATAAAAAGAAATGTTCACTGATGTGCAAATCCTGACTGACAGTCACTGGGACAAAACTAAATACTATGGTTCTGTCACTAAAGCAAGTATTGGTAAACTTTCCTGGTTTAATTACACTTTTGACATGGTTTGGCCAAGACTGTGGCTCAATTTCTATTTATTACATAGAAAAGTATCTTTCTTCACAGAGCTTTTATGAGAAGAACCACATGCTTGAGATTATGAGGGACTCTGATACTATGGTGATGCAGGATATACCCAAGCATGAAACATGGCCAAGTACGACCACAGTAACTACATAAAGAGCTTAAAGTTTTCAGGACGAGGAAATTAACCTGAAATTCTACCCACATTTTCTCCATCTCTGTTTTCCCTTTGACTTATTTGTAGCATTAAAGAATGCAGAAATAATACAGGAAAGTGGAAAAAAGTCAAATAAGGCATGTGTTGAATGTTTTCTTCATGCCCACATCTAATACACAATGCTTATTAGGATACAACTCCTGCCAGAATGTGTGTGCTGAGCAGACAAGTATTAGCAGAAATGTAAATGTATATTGAACTACAAGAGATCATGCCTAAATGACCACCCCATTCCAGTTAGGAATCCTTTCTCCTGTCATTGGAAGGATACACACTTCTGTTTAACTCAGAAAATCCGCACGGGTTGCTCCCAGCAAATACCACAATTACATAATAGTACACAGAATAAAAATGAAGTATACCAAACTACTCATGCCACTGACAAGACTAATTGGGGAATTGTGGGTCTCTTTCCCCAAAAAGTGCTCACACTCAAAAAAACACCATACTTTGTCAAGAAAATGTCTCTGTATGACATATTGGCCACCTCTACCATCTCCATTAATTCAGTAAGCCTTTTCTATCAAATACGAAAACTCTCTTTACAGTCATATTAAGCATTTCCAGCTTAGAAAGGCAGCACTGGAGTGGCACAGTCCAGGGACTGCAGACCCTCACGCATGCAGAATAGCAAACTGAACCACTGCGGGCAGAAGCGGACATTACTGCAAAACAGAGTTCTTTAACTCTACCAGCTCAGTCGCAAAGCTCCTGCCTTACGCCATGAGTTTTGCCTCCTTTGCCCACAGATGTGCTGCCCGCGCTCTGTCGGGCCCATGGACTTGTGTTGCATGCCAGTGTGGGACCAGGGCACCGGAGTGCCAGTGGGGCGGGCTGAGCGCGGCCTGCGCCCGGCACGGCGAGGAGCGGCGTTTACCTGCAGCAGGTGGTGGGCCGCCAGGTAGCCCAGGCGCGGGCCTCCCCGAACGCCGGGCGGCAGCCGCCCCGTGCCGTAGCCGTGCCAGGCCACCACGTAGGGGTTGTCCATCGTCAGCCAGTAGCGCACCTGCCCGCCGAAGTGCCTGAAGCACAGCTCGGCGTAGTCGCGGAAGAGCCGGGGCAGGACGGGGCTGGCCCAGCCGCCGAAGGAGTCCTGCAGGGCCTGCGGCAGGTCCCAGTGGTAGAGGGTGACCACGGGCTCGACGCCCAGCTCCCGCAGGCGGGCCAGCAGCCGCCCGTAGTGCGCCAGCCCGGCGGGGTTGGGCGGCGCCGTCCCGTTGGGCAGCAGCCGGGCCCAGGACAGCGAGAAGCGGTAGTGCGAGACCCCCAGGCGCCGCAGCCCCTCGACGTCGCGGAACAGGTTGTTGTAGCTGTCGCTGGCCACGTCGCCGCCCACGGGCCCCGGCGGGGCGGCCGCCGGCGGCGTGGCCGGGCGGTGAACGAAGGTGTCCCAGACGGACGCGCCCTTGCCGCCCTGTCGCCAGCCGCCCTCCGTCTGGTAGGCGGCGCTGCCCGCGCCCCAGAGGAAGCCGTCGGGGAAGGTGTCGTGGAGGAAGAGCTGGTCCTGCGGGTAGGGCAGCCGAGCGAAACGGGACCAGGTGCCCGCACCCTGCCCCGGCGCCGCCAGCCCCGGCCGCCACAACAGCAGCAGCAGCGGTGGCAGCAGCGACGCGGCGAGGGCCATGCTCCCGGCGGGGCCCCGCGACAGCAGCTCCCGCCTCCCAGCTCCCCGCTGCCCCATTTTATCTCACCTTGCGCCCCCGCCTTCCCGCCCTGATGGGCACGGCCATTAATAATTACCTTGGAGCTGCCGCCTGCATCATTCCCAGCCGGTTCCATCGGGGAGAGCTGCCGCCGGGGGCGGGAGCCGGGGCGTGAGACGGGGCGGCCGGGGAGGAAAAGGGGGGAGCGGGGCGTGGGCTTCTGGGAGAGATTCCTGTCGCCCCTGGGTGCCCGTGGGTACCCCGGCCCCTCAGAGGGAAAGATCCCGGTTCGCGGGCGGCAGGCGGGGTGCCGCAGCCCTTCGCCCGCCCCGCCGGGTGCCCGCACCTCGCTGCGACTACATTGTCCCCTCGGAAGCGGGACCCTCGCCGCTGCCCTGCCGACTGTCGTTCCATCGGAAGAGCCCGCGGAGACTCGACGGCCGGATCCGTCCCCTCTGAGGGGATGAGCGTAGCCCCTCCCGTGCCCGCTGCAGTGCCGCCGTCGGGGAGTCCGGCCCCTGCGCCCGACCGAGACGGGGGTAGCGATCCCGGGGCTGGGCTGGGGGAAAGGCGAGGAAATAAAAACGCTTTCCCCTTCCCTCAGTGTTTCCGTCGTGGTAATTTAGCAAGACACATCGCACCTGGGATCTTTCATGTAGCAGCAGTTGCAGAGAACTCGTTGTCCAAGGACATCATACGCTCACTCCTCCCCGCCTGCTTCCCGGGAATTCATGGGTTGTCACCTCCCAGTAACAACTCTTTTGTTTCGTGGTGTAGGAGGTTGGTATATTTGGTTGCTTGCTGCATAAAAAAAAACAAGTTCCAGTTAGAAATGCCTCACGGATCTTTACGGAGAGAAAACAAATCAAGTTAAGTTTGATTACTGAGTTACGTTTAGTAACCAACTGAGCAGGCGTGAGGCACAGACTGCTCTGTAAGGGCAGGTCTCAAACTGCCCTTTGCGTCTCCTGTGGACAGAACCATTTAACCATCGGGGAGAGCTGCCGCCAGGGTGAAGCCAGAAACACCCCAACACCTTGCAGAACCTGGTATTCAGTGGTGTGACCTCTTAACAGGATTTGGGACACCTAAGAATAAAATACATCTACTAGACAGGCTATTAAGCACAGAGAGATGTTCCCAGGAGATAAGGCTGTTGTTTAACTACTGAATGAAGGCCTTTAGATAATTTCATTTTATTTTTAGAAAATAAATTTTTAGAAATAAATTTTTCCCCAGGGAAAAATTACAGATAATTGCTGATAATGAGTCAATGGATTTAAATGCTAGTTGTGAACTAATGAAGGTTTCTTTTTGTGCACAGGATGTCTCACCTCTGCCAAATGCAGGCAGGGCAATTGCCCTGCCCGTGCCCGTTTAAATAACCTCCAACTTTCATATTTTCTGCACTGATCCAGATCAGTTTTAGGGATTGATTTGTGCTGTTTTTAAAGAGACCAAAGATGTAGGAGACAGGATTGGAATTAGTCTTCCATTGTGGCAATTATTATTAATTGCCATGTTAGGGGGATGGAGGTCTCAACAGTTCAGGGGACCATCAACAACTCTTCCCTAAAGGAGAAAGTTTGTAGAGCAGGAACAGGAGGTGGCAGGCCCAGAACCAAGGCTGGACATTGGTTTCCAGGAGTGAGTTTGGAATACCATCTGAGAAGGTGCTGAAATTCAATTACAGTCTGAGTACATGACAACTTCAGATACAACAACAGAAAAAGATTGTTGGCATCAGCTGCTAGTTACTTGCAGAAACTGGAGACTAATTGTTAAGTGTACTGGGGCATTGCTGCAATTGTCCCCGTGCAAGGAGTGGCTCCTGTTCAGCTGCAGACCTGATTTCAAGGGAAGCATAATGTCTTCACTGGATTTTGCTGACAAAGTATTTTAAAAATAGGAATGCACAAGCATGTGTCAGAAACACCATCACCTGAATCAGGATATTAGTGATGGTAAGTCTATTGGTAATATTTAAGGAAAAAAATATCATTGAGTATATAGGGACACAAGAGATTTTGAAATACATATAGTATATTCTTTCTTCATGTGCTAATTATAAACTAAAACCTAAATCAATCCTATTTGTACTTTGGCAGAACCAATAAGTAGAGACTGAACTAAAGCTCCTTCACTTGTTTCTTCCAGAGCCTGTCAACAGTCAAGGCAAAGAAATTATTTGTTGGTGGTACTCTAAGTCAGTCTAGAGAACTTCTGAAGATGGCTACAATATCCAAAAACTGTCAAAATACAGTGGACTGTACTCCTGAAGCAAGAAGCCCGTTTTTGAGGGACAAAATCTCACCATAAACCGGTGGCACAAAGCTGTCCCTTCAGCTGTGACTTTACCTGCATGTCTGCTTTTTGTTTGTTTTTTTTTTTTTGTGTGTGTGTGTGTGTGTCTGCATGTGTGTGGGTAAATAACAGAAAATGTGCAGTGTGGCCTCCAGTTCCATGTGGTGTTTTTGTTTTATTTCTTAGAAAGGTTGTTTTCGTGTCTTAGGACAACAATACAATTACCAACTGCTCTGAGCCAATATCTTTTTTTTTCCTAGCAGACAGCCTAAAAAACTCTGTGCAATATTAACCATGCAGAAAGGTCAGCCAAACACTTGCAGACATCCAGGTCTCCCTCGTTACTCCTTGAGTTCAAAGTGTGGCTCCATTTTGTCCATGTTGCTGAGCAAGCACGCTTTCAATCCTGCCCCAGGTAAGCAGATCAGGATTTGATTTTCAGCCTCTTTGTATTGGTGATTACTGAACATTCAACTTTTGATAATATGTATAATGTATAGTATTGTGTCATTATAATCTTCCTTCAGGCTGTGCTGAGATTTTCTTTGCTCGGTATAGAGTCAGTGCATGGAATCAAACTCGACAGTGTTCTGACTGAGCACTTCTGTTTATATCCCAAAAGGGCTGGATCTTCTGGGATACTTAATTTTAGGTAAAATAACTCTATTACTGCTTTAGATTCATTTAACAGCTTCCCCTGAGGTAATACCATGCTTCAACGCAGAAAACCCCTTTATCATTTTAAGATCTCCAGTGAAGAGATAGAAGCCATATACCAGTAGCATTTGTGATGGAACAAGTGATCTCAGTGCCTAAAACTACCATCTCCTGTTTTAATGCCCCTTCTCTGTTCACAAACATACTTCCAAATGCATACAGCCAGTTGAAAATAGCCTTATGTAATAGATTTTGCAGTCTCAGCATTTTCTGTCGGGACACAAAAGTGTTTACTAACACTTGGAAAAACTGCTTAAAAAAAATCACCACCTGATTTAGATTTGAGTGTTTTCTCTGCTTCTGACATCGCTGCACAACAGTACTACTTCTGTGTTCTGTCTGTTGAATGCAAACTGCTAAGCTGTGAAATTTTACTTCCACTTCCTCATCAATAGCTGTTTCCACTAGAAAGATGTCCAACAGCATTCTAGATTTACCTTCTTCATCCCTGCCTGAACACCACAGACTACAAGGCAAATAAGTTCTTTCTTTTGCAAGTCCAGTTTCCTTGAAAAAGTGCAGCCTTCCATACCTGTTCCTTATTTCTCGCATGATGACACTACTTAAATGCATTTACTGTACATTCAGAATTACCTTAGAGACATTTCATTGTATTGAAATTAGAAATTAGGGTGTTGTCAGGTTCAAAATAAACTTGCTGATGAAACAAATGCAATGCTGTGGAATGTTTGGGAAGATGTCAAATGCTCCTCTCTCTTATCTCTAAGTACCAAGTTACTCTCAAGTCCACTCCAATGGCTTATTCTGAATCATGGGCACTCTAGTGTGTCGATGCATGGGTGAAAGAAGGGATGGGCAAAGACAAAAGGAAAAAGAAGTTACCTCTCTCCTAAGAAGAGGGGTATTGAAGAGGTGGGTACTGCCTTGCTCTTCCAGTCCTGGGCAGGAGACATGGATTTGTCTGAAAAGAGGAGTTCAGAGCTGAGGGAGAAGAGAAAGGACAGGAATGCCCCTTGCCAAGTCCAGCCATGCAGCTCATGAACCACAGGCTTCAGCTGGTTTTTAGATGGAAGTGGAACCCTGATTGCAGTGGCTGAAGAAATACATGCATTTCCATAGGGTCTGCTGAGCCTGTATGAACAAGCGACAGTGGGTGCCCAGGAAAATTACAGGCCAAAAAGGGAGTTGCCTAATGAATTTTGGCTCTTTTAGGGTAGAAAATCCTGGAAAGCAGAGTGACTGGATCACTCACAAGGGTGAAATAGATTTAACAATTTAGATGAGGGATCTGGAGGAACTGGATCTCAACCCTAACAGTTGCACACCTATGAAAATCTGGTCTGTGGTCTCTGTATAAAAAGGACCAGAAAAATAGTTTTATTCTTCTCACTGCTGTTTTAATTTCTGTTTGTGATACACTGTGATATACTGTTATCATTTTGGAACCAATTTCATTCCGTCTCCACAGGATGGCTCAAAAATTTGAATTCTGTGTCTTAATCTAGAGCTGATAGCACTCTAGAGACGTGTATGGTGACTTTTCATATACAATCATCCTATCTCTTCAGTTCAGGCACAACTGAAGCATTTCTCTTCACTCTTCAAATTCCCTGTATTTTAAAACTTCTGCCCAAACACCACATCTTTTATGAAAAGAAAGATCTTCTTTTATGAAGAAATAAAACCACTACTATTCAAAAGTGAAAATGCAATGCTGAGTTTTACGTACATGAAAGTTGAAATTTTTATGCATTAAATTCAATAAGGGAAGAATGTGTTGCAAAATTGCTTCTATCACCGTGTATTTAGATCACTTTCTGTAGGTAAATTGATAAGAATTACTCCTGTACTTGCTAAGTCTGTATTTCAATAAGCACTTGAATGACAATTCAGTTCAGATACTTATTTCTTGTTGGTTTCAGCTCATTAAAATATTGGTCTCATTTACTAAAAGGCAAAGACTGAATCACAAAGAAATAGGATTTGTTTAAAAAACTACTGTAGTGTGTTAATTCTTCGTAAGATTTTTTCTGCCTAAAAGACTCTTTTGCAGTTAAGAGTTTTATCACATTAAACTGAACTGAGATTAAACTTAGTAAACTAGTAATTTAAAATATATTGCACTAAGCTGCTGCATCACTAAATGCACAGGCAACGCTGGCTGCAAATGCATAAACATTTTTCAGGGTGACAGTTATATGATGTTCTTTAATAAACACAACTATTATGTTACACAAAATCAACTTCCACTGAAGAGCAAAAACTTAGTCCAAATTCCGTGTGAAGTGTGTAGTACTGAATGAAATGGGACTTATTTCAGTAACTGAGAAGTTGTTTCGTCTTTTAGTGCTGCTGTCTACTAACATGAATGTACTTGGGAGCCATTTCCACTTAGTCTACCAAGGGTTTACTCCTGTATTTCCAAGATTGGCTCAAAACCACCAGGAAGTCAAGACATTTATTACCAAAACAGTAAGTATGCACAGTTACACGGGGTCTGCCTCTTCAAATGTGGTTAAGGAGCTTAACCAGGTTAGGTCAACCAAGACAGAGTATGCTGCAACAGTCCAGACTTGAAAAGTAGACTCTTTTAAGTGAAAAATAAAAAAAAAACAAACCTTGACAATTATTGTAATTACTTCATCTCTGAGATATTAAAGCACAGATGCATGGCCAGTAGCCATTTTACATTAAGCATTTCTGTTGCTACCTAACGCACTGCTTCAATATCTGAAGGTCTGATAATTTCCATAGTAAGTAGGCTTGCAGCAATGAAATTTAGGGTTTGTACCTTACTTTACAGCCAAGTAATGAAAAGTTCATGGTCAGTTCATCACACATTGTCTCTGCTGATCCTTCCTCCTGAGGAAGAGCACTCCTCACACACTGTAATCCAGTGTGGAATCCTGCCCATAGGAGATAATCCTCCAACTTCTCCAACGTGAATCCTTCCCATGGACTGTAGCTCTGCATTAATTGCTCCAACGTCCCTTCTATGGCGTGCAATCCTCCAGGAACAGATTGGTCCAGCATGGGTCTCTTGTGGAAATCTGCCAGGAAACTTGCTCTGGATGGGCTCCTCCATGGGCTGCAGGGGGATCTGTGCTTCCCCATGGACCTCTGTGGGCTTCAGGGGCACAGCTGACCCTCCACATGGTCTTCACCACAGGCTTCTGGGAAATTTCAGTTCCAGTGCCTGGAGAACATCCTCCTTCTTCTTCATTGACCCTGATGTCTGCAAGGCTGTTCCTCTCACATATTCTTTCTCCTCTCTCCAGCTGCTATTGCTCCTTCACATTAACTCCTTAAATACATTGTCCCAGGAGCTCTACATACATCACTGATTGGCTTGGCTCAGTCAGTGCCAAGTCCATCTTGGAGCCATCTGCATTTGCTCTGCTGAACATGTAGGAAACTTCTGGTAGTTTTCACAGAAACCACCCCTGCTACCAAAACCTTGCCACAAAAACCCAATACTTTGGTAGTTCCATGCTAATGTCCTGGGGGCCTTAGGTCATCTCAAAAGATGCCTGTGTTCAGGCAACTGAATTGAGCCCTTGTCACTTCAAGGAGATCTAAGCAATGTAATATGTGCAGCTTAGAAAGTGCTTCAGGTCAGCCTAAAGTAAGCACCAAGGAAATTCACCTGCCCAAACATGTATGCCTGGTCCCATCTCCAACCAGCCAGTGTCTGGCACATCCACATCAGAGTTGCTGATATTGCCCAGAGGGCTGGTTTCATCTGCCTACTATGGTTGAAATTACTATTGGCTACGTATTTCACCTGTCTTCCACTTAATATTACAAAACAATACAATACAAATCACATGTAGATCTTATGTCATATCCATCAGCTTTGAGTAAATGATATGGTGACTCTATGGCATGACACAATGGTTGTCAAACAACACCATCCACTCTCCTGTGGTCAGCCAAATGTGGGAGATCCATGTCCAGTCATAATGGCCATTGCAAGTCAAGCAATACCCTCATACGTTCAGAATAGTACCCAGCGTTAGGTGTAAAGATGGGAGCCTTGACCATAGTGGTTGTTTGCCTCTCCAGTTACACAATCTGCTATTGCCAGATTTCTGTGAGTTCTGCATCACCCAGTTCTTTTTGAAGCCATGGGGGTGTCTGAATCTCAAACAGTCTCACTCTACTGGTACTTTGAGGGAAATTTTTATCTTAACACCATTTATAATATTCCTATACATCATACATCTACTTCTATCATTAATATATTGATTGCTTTAGCCTCATCTGATATCCAAGGACATCTATTCTTTTGAGCAGTAAGATGTCCATCTATTTCTTAGAGTGAAGATAGACAAAGGATAACCTTTAACAGTGTCAGGATCTTAACACTTCTTCCTGAGCAGGAGCCAGTCTGTTTAGGTTGTTCTCCCCCTTAAGTGATGGACTTACAGCCCCTTCTTTAGACTAAACCATCAAGGGCAAAACAGTGTGCTACCACTGCCTTCAGTTCTCTGAGATTGTTTGTGAGACTATTTTGAATATTCTCAAGGTCAGTGATTATATTTTCACCAGCCTCTCTGATTCACCTCTACATCACATATCTGTGGCAAATCAAAGACGGATGAGCAATCTAATAAGGAGGGCCAAGCTATGCTGCAGTTGTAATGTGGGTAGCTGAAGGCACAACTAACAGAAGTGCCACAGTGATGAAGTACCATGGTGGCACATCAGTGTTTCAGTCCTCCTCATCCATCAAGTAACTACAGAAAATACTAGCATCTGAGGGATTCTAAAGAAAAAAGTGGTTTGTATTTCTGCTCATTGGCTGTGAGGAAACTCCCCCAAATTGTGGCTGAAGGAGATATTGATTAAGCTTTGATATATGTATGTTTGAGCTATATGTAAGGAAGTTAAGCTAGCTTATTCTCTAGAATTGTTGAGCCACTAGAAAGGTTATCTACTATTTGGAGCTGCAGCTAAAGCAAGCATTTTCCAAGTGCAAATCTTTGATTTACAATGTTCATTCACATGTATCACCCATGCAAAAATAGCTTGAAAAAAATGGTTTGCAGCCCCTGTAACTATGTTCAAATGCATTCTTTGCTGGAAGAATGTATCCCCTTGCCAGTATGGTGCATGTATGCTTCATCCAAACAATTTTTTGTTTTTAAAATCCAAAACAATTTCCTTGTAGCAAAAAATAATCTATATATACAGTGAGGCAGTCCACCCCTAGAGAGAAAAGCAGATGCCTGCCATTGTGAAACATGCTTCATAAGAGGCAGCATCAAGTGACTTTTAAATCTATTCGATTTTTTTAAAATGTACTACAGTTAGCCATCATCAAGCCATTCCTTCTTTAAGCTTAAATAGGGAAAGGACTTTTTGCAAGGAAAGTGGGGGAGAAAGTATTTTCCAGACTGATTTCTCTGTTAGGTACCAAGGAGTAGCTATTGAGTGAGCTACAATTTCTGGAGCATACTGTCAGGTCAGGTATCAGAAAAGTTAATTTGGTCTTTTTTTTATTAACTTAGCATTTACGTTCCTCTAGCCCTGGCTTTCAGGTGACAAACACGTGTTCACTGAAAGGAAAGTATCTGTGTCCATTTCTCTTTATTATTTCTATCTTCAGTTCAAATCAGTTTTTAACTTAAAAAGCTGGAAAAATTGGGGAAGGTGATCTACTAAATATATCCACTTATTTTTCATGCTTATTTTTCATTGCTGCCCAAGAATTCCTCTTGTGCATGCAAGGGTTTTTCTGGATGTTCCCTTACAGTGGATGTCCTGTGAGGGCAGTGCATCAATGCCTGCAGAATGCTAGGCTTGTCTTAGCATGTTTGCTATTATTATTTCATCAGGCCAGCAGCAATTTCCCAAGGATCACAAATGAAAGCCAGACAATGTGATTTTTCAAAGTGAGGCAGGTGTTTCCAAAGAAAGCTCAGCAAAATTTCACACCATGGGGAGAGCATGATTCCCAAAGCTATGGGCATCCTCCAGATCCATCTCACAGCTGTCAGTGCAGTCAGCACTGGAAGACCTCGAGGTCGGTGGATTTGGTCTCCAGAGACTGCTGCACTACTCTTGCCTCTTAAAAATGCTGACAGGCTTGGTTTGGTGGCAAAGGATCTGCCTGGTTTGGTGTCTGATGTTTGCCTGTAACAAGGTGTTCACAAGGCCCTCTGTACCTCCCCAGGACTAGCACAATGTGTTTTGATTTCTAACTCCTCTTTTGCAGTGCTCAAAACAGATCAGGTGCCTCATTTCACACTTATCATTACTCAGCTGCATCCTGTGCTGTTCCCAGTCTCCACCTAAGCCCCAGACCATACCATATATAATAAAGTCTCTTCTACTGCTACCATGGAAGGACATCACACTCCATATTACTGTTTTACTGCCTATACTTTCACATTACTGTGAAATGGACTGCCTATATTTTCACATTACTGTGAATGACATCACACTCCACATTATTACTGTGAAGGACATCACAATCCACAGCAAATATCAGCTAAATACCTACGCAGATGTGGCCACTCCTTAAAGAGCTAGGAAGACTCTTAACTGTGAAATATATGTAAACTGGAAGGACTGCCTTTCTCTGAGTGTCAGCTTCACCTACACCATGATATAAGGGAGATGATTTTAAGGTCCCTTCCAACCCAAACCATTCTATGATTTGTGATATTAAGGCAGTATAAAAAGAAGAAGAAGGCTTTTAGCAAAATCTCTTTAATATACAATGGAATAGTAATATTAGTAAAAATTCTATTATGGGCATAACTATGTTAATTGTGACTTAGTTTGTGCATCTTCTAAAATGGGACTTATATTCACCAACAGAAGCATCTTTATGCTCCTTTAACAGGGGGAATGGTTGCATGAGAAGGTCTTAGGTTGGTGTCAAGTGCTATCTGATCTGCAGTAGCAGACTGTCCAGGTGTGTTTGGTACATGCAACTGTGAAGTTGTCATGCCTTAAATGAAAGGCTTCCCCTCCCTTTCTCCACCTCCAGCTGTTTGACCCCAGAGTACTGCTGCTACTCCAGGGACCAGAGAGGTCACACATAAGGGCTTTTGGAGCAAATCAGTCCCAAAAAGTCCCCAAAGTCCCAAAGTCCCAAAGTCTGGGACTTGCACTCAACTACAGCAAACTTCCTTATCAACACTCAGCCCTTCTGCTTCAGCAGAGCAGCCTGCTTCTTTCAATGATAAGCAATAAAAAAAATGTGACTAATAATCCAACCACTTTTGTCCTTCCTCACATGCACCCCCTTTTTCCAGTAACCCCTCTTCTGATGCACTCAAATGGAGCCACATGAGTCAGGGCAACACATGACCCATAAGCAGGAGAAAAACTTATTTTTGCATAGAATTTTAATTGCTATTCCTATTTGGACATATGAAATGTTTTGGTCACCCACAGGCCCACTGTTTGAGTAAAGGAATCCAGCAGCCACATAGGCATGAAACAAGAGTGGTTCTTCCAGAGCTACACTGTCCTAAACTAACCTACAGAACCAACTGTACTGGTAAATAAAAGAGAACTGTGGTGTGCATGTACACTCATCGTCTAATCTATTTAATTGCTGTTCTGTCTCTGCTTTTGCAAAACTCTCTGCAAGACGAATCTGCTACAAAGGGGAGCAGCCATAACCACTGCAGACCTGAGCCAAATGGTGCTGCTTAGCCCTAGGCATAGGAATCCATCTCTTTTATTCGCTTTTCTTCAGCAGCATGAAAATGGCTAAAAGTGCAATTAGCCCTTTCTGTTTGATACAAGGATTTTTTTTTATCTACACAAACAGCAATAACCAGCAGAACATATCTGTAGCTTATCTAGCCTACTTCTCTGCCAGCTCCTATTCAGAGGACACATCTGTAAGTACACGAAATTCTGTGCAGATTTCTGAAAGTTGGTATAAACATCTATGTAAGTCCTTACAAACTTTTGTTTCCAGCTTTTAACCAGCTGTTGTACTTTGTTTTACCCGTTGAAATGGCCTCAGATTGTATTAGGGGAGGTTTAGATTGAATACTAAGAAAAATGTCTTTACTAAAAGGGTTGTTAAGCAGTGGAACAGGCTGCCCAGGGAAATTGATTGAGTCACCATCCCCAGAGCTATTCAAAAAACATGTAGATATGGCACTGAGGGAAATGGCTTAGTGGTGGACTTGGCAATGCTGGCTAATGGCTGGACTTAATGTTCTTAAAGATCTTTGCCAAACTAAATAATTCTATGATTCTATGTTCATACTGCTGCCTAGGTGATAATACCCCACACACAAACCTACTATTGTTATTGCTGTGATGTGAAACACTTTACTCTTCTCTGTTCTGCTCCAAGGCACTTTGTGATGCCGACCTGCACAGAGTGACTAAATTTCCCAAATTCAGAAACATCAAGGATGAAAATCTTCAGTGCTTCTTGTCAGGTGGGATAGGATTTGTCTAGGTAAGGCCAAGGAAAGTCATGGTTCCTGGAACTGCGAGGGAAGGACAGTATAAGAAAAGTTATTGTCAGCCCAGCTGGTCAGCTGCACATTGTTGATTCCATGAAATGTTTGCTGGTGGGCTCAGGAGTGTAACAAGAGCTCTGATTCACATATGTTAAGAGAAGGAGAAAAATTTATAGCAGTTAATGTATTTTATATTCATGATCTAAATGAATAGTGTAGTTACCATGTCTCAGACAAGTTTACAAACATTCCTAATCCTCTCACTTCTGAGAAACTTACATGACCATCAACTAGATAGGGAAGAAATTCAGTGTGTACACACATGCATGACGTATTTCTAAACACTGGTGATAAAGCTGGTGCTAAATAGTAGTAACTTTAGATAACAATTATACAGTAGAGCATTGCTTCTTTTATTCCCATGCCTTAAATTTGCAAAGTTTACCTACCTTTTCCACAAAAAATAATTTGTTTTTAAGCCCCCAAAACTTGACAATGCTTGAGCTGCTAGCATGTAGCATACGGTCTATCATTAATATTATTTAATTTCTTCTTTAAAATTCCTAATCTATAATCATTTTGACATTCACCTAAAGTTTCTCTTGGCACTCGGGGGAAGAAGGGAAAGTGAAGATGTCATCAATGTGAATGTGGATGCTTTAGAAAGGGATGAAAGGCACTACAATAATACAAGTTGCTGCAGTGGTTATCAGTAGCTTCCAACAGAGATTTGTCTCCAGACTGCAAAACCCTAATGATGCTACAGAAAGGATCTCATTAAATATCCAAGTTAAGAAGACTAGTTCAAAAGCAAGTCAAATGGATGAGGCCCAGTGTTTTTTAAATGACTGCTGAACATTTTTGAGGATTAGCCTTCCTTGCTGGTAAATGTATATTAAACCCTAAGTTATTATTAAGGTGATTTTATTATTTATAAGTTATTATTTTATTATTTATAAGTTATTATTAAGGTGAGTTTGTCATCCAAATGGGATTTTGTAGGATATGTTGGGAATTTTCCAACAGAAACTATTTTTGGTTGGAAAATGCAGCTTTATCAAAACCACATGTTTTTTAATGGAAATGTACATGCCAGCTTTGATACAGATGGAATTTTCACATCAAAATATCAAAGAAGTAGAGAAGCCTAAGTCATAACAGCCTTCTAGCTTGGCTTACTTATCTAGATGGGGAAGACTGAGATTTCTGGGTATGAGTGAATCTGCCTGAAGATCTGTTTTCTACCCTCAAGGAAAGTACTCCTTTCACCCAGCTGTGCTGGGATGAGTTATTTTTCATCTAGAAGCAAGTGAGTGAGAAAATGAGGTTTGCTTTGCAGCCCAGTGCTCATGACTCACATGTGCAGTGTCGTTGCCAGAGATGCAATGTGACGATAGCACCCACATACAAGAAAAGAAACCAAAGGGTGTTCATGTCTCTGGTCAGATAATAGCAGACAAGATTCAGTGATCTGCCTTATCCCATTTTAGTTCCAATTGCATCTTGTGACTGCAGCCAGACACAGTATGCATGGAAAATACACTTGGCAGCAGACACTGTCAGAACATGGTATTCCAATGATATAAAGGACTACAAATGGAGAAGACACTCAAGAAGGGAGAAGTATTTCATCTTTCCAAAGGAATGACTGACGATGACAGCGTAGATACATTCCAGAGAAACACTCTGTGATCTGTAAAAATAAGAGGCTTTTGCTTCCACATATCTTATCTCTTGTCAGTAATTCAGCCATTTCAGATTTTCTCCAGGTATCCAGAATTGCTAAGTAAGCATGCCATTGCAATAAAAGAACATGCTGTAGCAAGATAACAAATGTGACTTGCTTAACAACTGTGTTATCTCATTTGGCCAGGCACAAGAGTAGATAGCATAATCTAAGTATATATGTGCCTTTTGCAAAGAGTATAACAAACTGTAAGTCACACTCTGAATTATCATCCATCCATGTGCAATGTAACCCCTTGAAAAATACATATAGACAGAAATTAAATATGAAAATTATAACAGAATTTATTACAAAACATGAAGCCTCATACTTAGTGGAGAAGGGTTACCCACACTTTCTTTCTGTGCTGCAAAAATACCTTTTGCAATTATACTGCCATTAATGGATTTCTGCCAATTTAATGCTTTGTTTCCCATTACAAGTTGTCCTGACAGGTGTGATTTTTGTACCTTGTATTGTGGGAACACCTGACCTTCACATTAATGAATTCATACCAATAACAGCTGAAAGCCCTTCCCCACTGCAATACTTCAAATTCTTTTGTCTGCTTGGTTTCTGTCTGCTTAATATAGAAAGTCCAGAGATCATTTTGAAGCAAAGCAAGAACACTTTTCAAGTATTTCCAATCAAGCATTCATTTCCTTATATATGAAAGTGTTTGCAGACATACTATGTTGTTTGTACTAGATATAGCTATAGATAATGATGTTAATCTTTTTTTCTAGCCATACTTTATACTTAAAATCCAAACAAATGGCTTTAAGTAGATTAGAATTATTACTTTAGAGTCAAAATCCTACCATGAGGTCTTATGGGCTGCTTTGAAAACATTGTTTGCTGTCTCCCAGAATACAATATACCAATTTTCTGTACCTATGTAACATGTTTATAGTATTTATTAATCATTAACTAGCCTCTTATAAATTTATTTTATTCTTTATACTAAGCCTCTAAGACTTGGTGTAAAGAATAACATTTCTCTATTTTTTACCATTCCCTTTTATCAAACAGACATCAGTCTTCTGAGAATTTTTAACTGGTGCTTCTTCTTTATGAATGGAATGCACACCACCAATTTAAAACACAGATTATGGATTTTTAATTATAACTTAGAGGAAGGAATTAAATGTTACACAAATCTTGAACTGAGCCTTGGCCCAAGACTGTACTTGACCCTAGAGACTTCATCACTAATGTAAACACACCAACCAGTTACGGTCAGAGTGGCAGGAGATCATGTTAGGTGAAGCCAGCTGTTTTTTATCTGTTGGGGCTGGAGCATGGGGGACTGGTGGTGTTTTTTGAAACCACTCATGCTCTTTGCCTTATGTTTGTAAGGTATAGATGACCTCTTAGGTGACATCCAGTTCAAACTGAAATTTCAACTCTAGTGTCATTTGCTAGATGGAATGAACTGGAACCAAATCTCAAGCTCAGTTCACCTGCTGGACCCGTACAGGCATCCCAAAATGTCCTGCTCAGTGTATTGGTGTGGGATGTGTCCAGCAACAACTTTCTCTTGGACACTTCTGGTCCTCCACTGAACAATGACTACAACAGTAGTCTAAGGTACTTTTCAGATTACTGGAATGAGAATATCAATTTCATTTCTATCTGGGGATTAATCACTACTGATTAAAATCCCTGTTTTCAAAGGGAAACAAGATTTCTCTGCTTAGAGGGCATATGTATGCTATATTTTCTTCTCTTTACTTTTTATTCTGTAAAAGTTCCAATGCAATATTTCACCAAAAGGAAGGAGTTGGGATTTTATGTGATCTCATTTGCATACACAGTGTGCCTTGCCTTGTAAGAATATATTTAACTTGCTTCTTTCCTTTGTTAATATGTTTTACTATTACAAATGACGGCTCATAAAAATATTGGGGTTTTGTACTGCAGTCTTCAATGTGGACAACCTGAAAAACATATTCCTAAAATTTCTTTTTTCACCCTTCAAAAATTGTTTTGGTTTTTATATTTCAGCATGTCTAGAAGAGTCATGTAACTACCATTGAA
The DNA here is from genome assembly GCF_048771995.1 of Taeniopygia guttata. NCBI lineage: Eukaryota > Metazoa > Chordata > Aves > Passeriformes > Estrildidae > Taeniopygia > Taeniopygia guttata. Next base: position 65,894,221 of record NC_133024.1, read on the forward strand.
TGGCACAACTGGGGAAACTATATCCTCCAGATGCAATAAAAGTTACTTCGTTTTATTTCCTATTTTCTGGGGAGGAAATGACTTCTAAAAGTCTCCTATGATTTTTCAATAAATAAAAGAAGATAAATTAATTCCTGCAAACTATACATTTCTACAGAATTCCTTTTAATAAAAATATGCCATTTTCAGAAGAAGTAAAGGAGGGATTTTCTAATTGCAATGTTCTCATTTAATTAGATTTAATCAGATATTTTGTAGCACACTGAATGTGTACATATGGGTGTTCAATAAAATTCTTATTACTCTCATCACTCTTAAACGTACATATAAACACTGAATGACAGACTGCATTTCACCAAATTTATTATCATATTTTTAAATTAGAGGCAGATTTTGGTTCAGCCATGATAAAAAGCTCAGTTTTGCTTCTATGCAACTGTTTGGAAAACTTTGATACAGCTGTAAGAATTCAGAGGAATTCTCAAACTTTTAGTTTGGTTAACTCTGCAGCGCATACTCTTTATTGACAGCAACAGTAAAAATTTCCTGTGTGCTAAAAACTAGACTTAAAGAGATAATGTAATTATGAAATAGTTTCAAATATGTCGAAATAGATTTGAATTTGTTGATTAAATATTCTGGTACTTTCTAGAAAAGTGCCTTGGAGTCTGTGGCAATTGCTATTCTTTCAAAATGTTGAAATATATTTTAGAAGATGCTTTCTCTGAAATAATATTTTGTCTTTTAGCTAGCCTCTTGCCTCTGTTAGTTCCTTGGACTGTATGAAGAGGAAGAGATTTAGCTTGGATCCATGATAACTCCTCAAAGTCTAGATTCTGTGTAGTACATACCACCTTTATGAGAATCTATAAAGCTCTTCTCTTACATTTTACAAATTGTAAAGTCACCATGTAATACAAAATAGTTATTAGATCCCTTGGAAAGAGCTGTTTGAAAATCTTTTAAAATAAAGCTCTTCCCCCACCCCCAAGAATTCATTTTTTATACTTCTAAGGGGTACATTTTCAAGGTGCTGCTCTCCATCCATATTTGAAGAATTAATCAACAGCTTTAGATGGATTCCATTTTCTTTGGATCATCAAGGAGAAAGTGTTTAAGGCCAGCTGTCAAATCCATTTTTCTTTTACTTAGGCTGCATAAAGAGAGCTTGTGATTTTCTTGCTGGCCTTGCACAAAAGTGCATCTGTATAGGAACACACTGAGGTTTTTGGAAGAATTAGGCTGATTTCTGCAGACTAGGAAATGCAAGTGGCATTTGGAGAGTTGTTGAATTTTTAGCTTGACGATCTGTTGATGAATGAGTTGTCCTAAAGTTGTTTAAGATCAAGGCTCAGAAGAAAATGTCTTGATATTAATGTGTCTATTTTTTACAGTGCTATTAATGCAGTAAAAAAGACAATATGTGTCATGCAATTTATTTTCAAGCTGGCATATCTTTATTTATAAGAAAATGGTATCATGTGTGGCATGGATATGCAATCATTTTCATATTTTCTACATCTCCTTGTAATCTTCTGGTCAGTAGAGAGGTCCTGACAACAACCCAGGTTTATGGTTATTCTTTCCTACATGATTCAGTTTCCAGCCTCATGTCATTAATCCAGTGCCAAATCAGAGAAAGGCTGAGGTAGAGTTGGGAAGGCTCTTGGTAGTACATGTGCCCCCTGAAGTCCACCCTCTTGCCAAAAGGTAGGATCACATTCTCTACAAGCTGGAGTCCTAATATCAGTTTGTCCTATCTATTTTTAAAAATAGCCAAGACTAGAGACTCCATAACTTCAAGGCCAATGTTACCTACCAGCGTTTACTACTCTTATCTTTAGGATATACATCAAGAGTTAATACAGTAAACTCCTTTGATTCTGCTTAATTCTATCACTTTTGTATTATCTTTTGCATTTTCTTCTCTATTGATTAAAAAAAAAAAATCACAAAAAACAACTACAATCTGATCATTGAACCTTTTTGTAATTACAAATTCAGGAACAGCTTTATACCAGCCAAGTTCTCTAAAGTGCCAAGTGGAGCAGGGGGACTATTTAACTGATCTATATTTAAGACTTCTATTTATACATCCCCGTTTGCCTTTTTTGCACAATGCTGATTCATGGTCTTCTCATCCCCTGTGATTCTCAGAATGCTTTCTGCAGAGCTGCTGCCAAATCCTTCATCTCCATTCCTGCACATGTTCCCAGTCAAATGTGCCTGCCTCTGCTGAACTGAATTGGCATAGAAGGGAAAGGTCAGGTGGTTTCCACAGGATTGTCAGGACCACCCTGAAACCTGAGTCACTTCACTGGTAGCCTTGCAGTCCCTCCAAGCTTGATATCATCTGGAAAATGAAAAATGTGGTTTCCACTCAATTGCTCCATTGATTAGAGTGTCAGTTGCTGGGTAGCCCTTCTGCAGAGCAGCAGTCAATACCTCCTCCTCCTCCTCCTTTGGCAGGGAAAAGCTGATCATGACTTTGAGAATAAAATTTTCCAAACACTTTTGCACTTATTCCATGGATGTTTTATCTAGACAATTTTCCCTTCTTTGCTTGAAGGAACATAAGCCTGTGTCAAATATTCTGTGTACACAAGACATAAAATAGCCACTGCTCTTCCTCTAGCTATAAGGATTGTTGCCCTAGTCCCAAATGGTTTTTACTTCTCTTTCAGTTTTGAACAGCCGATATATCACTAGACTGAGAAAAGGAAATTAAACTAAACAGGGAAAATCTTTGCTTCAATCAGTATATTGCCTCCAACATCTAAGTAATGTGTTTAAGAATACCGTACAAAGTCTAAGCTGACAATTTGCTATCCTTATCCAAAGGTGTGCGACAATTCATTGTTTACTATAGAGAAATTTCGGGAGTCGCTGTGCATTAAGTGCTGGAGAGGTGACACTTAGCAGCAGGCTGAGCTGGTGGGGCGCAATTCACAGAATAAAAATAACCTGAGTAACTGTGCCCAGCTAACAGGCGATAGCTGCTGGAGATGATAATAACAGGTTATGGCACAGCACCAGGAGACCTGAGAACACCTAAGGAGGAAAAAGTCCAGTGAGCTGGGCTCCAACAGAGTGTCCAGAAAACCTCCTATTGTGGGAGCTCTCTGCTGTATTTGGCATTACCACAACTAGTCCTGGAGTACCCCGCTACAGACCAGTGTGTGAAGTCCAAGAAGGAAGCTGATGGCGAAAAGCTGAAGAAAATTAAAATGGATGAGAAGACAAGAAAACCCAAGCATTTCAGACCACACAGCTTAAAAAAAAGAGTGGTTATTAGGTGTTTGGATCACAGATTAACTATCTGCACAAACAGGAAACCAGCAGAGATCTTGCAAAGAAAAGGTTTATTGGTGCTGAAAACTGAATCTAGACAAGTATACTTAATGACATATTTATCCATTGAAAATGTGTTTGTGCTGGGGTCTCCATCAATGGCAATTGTGAAAACTGGACTAGTTTTCAAACTAGTTTGTTTATCTACAAGTTGGGCTGTAGCTCAGGAGTCACATGATTCATGTCCTGACTTTAGTTCTGTTCATGTACAAACAGATCAAATGTCATTACCGTTTCAGTGTGGCTAAAAGTTGTTGTATTGCTTTTCTCTAAAGTTTAAGAGAATAGGTTGAAAGGCAGAGCATCTCTGTAGAGGGAATGCATTTCCTGGAGACAATTGCATTTAAAGGAAGATAGAGAGAAGGAAGAAGCAAAGCAATCTGTGAGATGAGTAGCACATAGTGACACCCATAGATCCAGAGGAGGAACACAAATGATCAGGGGGGCTGGAACGCCTGTCCTGTGAAGTAAAAACTTTGAGAATTGGGGTTGTTCAGCCTAGAGTAGAGAAGTCACTGGCAAGACCTTACTGCAGCCTTTCGATTCATAAAGGCAGCTTGTAAGACAGAGAAAAACATTTTATAAGGGCCTGTAGTGACACAACAAGGGGTTATGGTTTCAAATTGGATGAGGGCAGATTAAGGTGAGTTATGAGGAAGTAATTTTTTTGGAACAGGTTGCCCAGGGAAGTAGTGAATGCCAAATCCCTGGAAATGCTCAATGCCAGGTTTGACAGGCATTTATGATTCTGTGTAAGTCATAATATGGTTTCTGGGGAGCTGATGTCAGATGATAGTACCACATCCACAGGACGTTCACCTTTTCCTGTTTCTTCTGGTGCAATATTTTGAGCATAGCACTTCAAATTTTACTATGCACTGTCATGCAAAATCAATAATAGGAAGCATGTAATTAAAAATATGATCTTTTCCAAACATAAATAGAGCTGCTTGGCTATCTTAAGAACACTTACTAACAACAATAGTGGAAAGTGTGATGGCTAAAGGATGATAACCCCAGAGGGCAGAAGCTTTCTAAGAAGCCATCTAAGAATCTTTTTAACCAAAAATACTGAGCAGTTTCTAAACAGCTTTTTATTGATTTTTCAGGAAAAAGAACGACTCTAACATTAAGATATCTTACTTTGTTGAACCTAGTTGTTACCACTCCCTGTAACCCAGTAAGTAAGACATACCTAAAAGGAAGGATATGAGAGTTCCAAATCTTACTTCAGCAGCTGTGAGTACCCGTTACAACCTATGGAGCACCTTTGACAAGATCAGAGCAGCCCTCCTGGGATATGCAATAGCATTGTGTTGGAGCTTCTAGGAGGGGAAGAGTGAGAGAAATGCTTTCAAATGCTGAAGAGCTTTGAAGGTGGGTTGGTTTTTTTCATTAGAGTCAGCCACTGGAACATTACAAAGGCCCACAGCCCCTTCACTATTGTGAATTGATGGCCTCATTCCTTAGATTTTGTTACATATGACCCATTCTGTTCAGTGACAAAAGAATAAAAGATGGCATGGGGTTGGGGATTTTTTGGGGTTTTTTTTTCTGATGGATATAAACCAATGACTCTTCTGTACCTTTTTAGCTATGAGCCAACAAATTGCTTGATTTATGCAGTTCTGCCTTTGGCATTGTCAAGACAAAGCATAGCTGAGAGTTGCTAGAGAAGCCTCCGCTGGAGCAGTTTTTCATCCCCAAATGCCACAAAGCAGATCCCGCATCAAGAAGCTTTAACAGTCAGGGACCTTCTTTTCATTCTTTGTGTTACACAACTGGGCTCCAAGTGCTCATTTACTCACACAAAATCATGGAAAAATGTTAATTGCCTTTAGAAAATTGTCTTTTGCCACTTTTTGACTATCTCACCTTTTCCTCATTCCTCCCCTTCCTTCCCTACAGCCCTCCTCCCACACTAATTTTTGCAGCTTTATGTGGGACAGGATACATTTTAGGCTGTGAGCAAGTGTGAGAGCTGCACAGAGCACAAGGTTTAGGAGAGGATCCATTTGCCATCTTCTCGCAGGGAGCTAACTGCTGTCCTCAAGCCCATGAGGTGTCCTCCCTTTCCAGCTACCATAGCTCAGACTGAGGTGATAGGCACAAGGTGCATTCTCTCCATTCCTGACTTGCAAATGAAAGCCATGTTGTGCCGAACCTGAAATGCAGACAGGTCTTTTACCAGTGCACTTCTGAGGAAGAGTTGCAATGCATGGCTTAGATGAGCTAAAAAGCCTTAATGCACCTACCCAGCAACTTGAAAAACTGTAGCAAGGGACAGGAAAGAGATCAGTCTGTGTTGTATAACTATCTTCTGTAATATTAAAGATACCCATTTTATCTAGCAATGGCCAAGACATTTTTCTTATTCTTTCAAAATATTGAGTGAATTCACAAATGACTTTAAATAACCCATTTTTATTCATTTTCTTTTTCTAAAATAAACTTGTATAGGAAAAATTATGAATACCACATTCATTACAATAGAAGCTTTTGGAAGACGTAGTCTGCCTGATACATTTCTTTACACCCGAAGAGTATGATAAGATAAATTCCATTTTCAAGTTTCTGAATTGTATAACAGCCCCATTAATTTCAATAGCTGAGTCACAGGAAGAAGAATTTCCTGTAAACTCTTCTAGTTGTTTTGATGTACAGTAGAAAAACTTAGTGGAGATTAAAATGCAATCTGTGCAATTTTTCTTTAGTTTTTCATTATATTCTGCAGGTTTGCTTTTCTTTTTCCTTAATGCATCAAAGTATAAAAACCCTTGTATCTTTGACAAACAACAGCAAACAAGTAATGTTTGCAGATAACTTTGATTCCAGTCTAAAGCCACCTAACTTGGGCCACCTGTTTTAAAGCTGTGGGAACAATCAAGTCCTTTCTATGTTGCATAAAGTACTCTAAATATATTCACTGTCAGCATGAAACAAGAAATTAGGACCAAAATTGTGAGATTGTATGTGTCTTTTTGTATGAGCAAAAAGACAGCACTAAAAAATCTAATATTTGCAACTTCATAGCCTAGCCCAGTGAGAATATGCTTTCTCCTTGGATGCAAAATGGGCATGAGGTGAACTACTACACAACTGAACTAGGAACAGTGTGAAGCCCATGGCTGGCAGTGACCTTGAGGAGATGTAACATCATACATCCCATCTGTACACCTACTGGAGGTAGGGGAATACATAAGGGAGCTCTGGTGTCTCCAGTTAGCCCCAGTGAATGGGTATATGCTTCTGCACCTCCTGTTGCAAGTGCTTGACTTGCAGACCACTTGACAAAGGGGGAGTTCTCAGTTCTGCTCCAGTTGAGAGGATTGCTATAAAGAATAACTTCATAGAGTTTTTTGTAATTTGCAACAAATTCAATGAAATGTGTAATTTACACTTTAAAGTAGGCTTTCTATTCCCCAAAGCAGTGGAGAAAAAGAACGGAAAATCTTCTTTGGCAATCTAAAACAAAATAAGAGTTTTCATTACTTTTTTCACACATTATTCTTATTTTCTGTTTTTTCCTCAACAGTTCAGAAAATCAGATTTCTGGCATTAACATGAAACTAACCTCATAGTCCTAAAGATGTTCAGAGTGCAATTCTCTTCATGCATTCTGCAGTATTTTCTTGGCTATATTCAGCATTAAATATCTGCCAGGTATGGAATCAGAACTAGTACTATTGTTATCATATCTGGGAGATACAACACTTTCAAATCCAAGAGCATATAATTGTGTGATGTTTCTGTGGTCTTGCTGTCCTCATCTTTTGAAGGTACTTACTGCAAATAGAGCAAATCCATTCAACTAGTGTAAACACACACAAAAAGCATCTGTAGGACACAACACAGCGTCATGGCAGGAGAACCTTATCATACCTCAGGTCAAGGGCACATTTCTCTTCACCCTGATTTAATTTTGCTCAAAATTCCTGTGAGCAGCAAACCTCACAAAAAAAAAAAAAAAAAAAAAAAAAAAAAAAAAAAAAAAAAAGGAAGAAACCCTAACCATGACAAAACATGGTTGTTGATAGTTGCATTTGAGCTACAAATTGGAAAAAAATCCAGCTTTATTTGAGAGGTGATTGAGATAATTTTTTTAAATTTGGCTGGCTTGCTCTATTTTCTGCACCTTAAGAAGTTTATTCTGTAGAATTTTGTTCAGCCTGACTGGAACTGACTTTGTGAGAGGTGTCATGGAATATGATCAGTATCACTGAGTAAACAGAAAAAGGTGTTCTGACTATTCCTGTACACCTCAAACACCTTCTGTGGAACAAAATACATTTCAAGTATCTTTCCATATGCCCTTGAGATTACAGTAGAAGTGCATAATTGTCTATAACTCAAAGTACAAAGTAGCATCACTCAATATTTATATGTTGGAAGGGACCTCTAGACCCACTGCTCAGAGCTTCAAACTGAGAGCAATTTACACAGGGCCTTGTCCACTTGAGATTTGAATACTTCCATGGAGGCACATTCCACTTGCTCTCTGCAGAGCAATCTGTTTTCCTGTTCTAACAGGTAAAAGAAAATGCATATATGAAAGGAACTAACTCTTTTTCATGTGTTTTTACAGTATCTAGCACAGGTACACTTCTAGTGTATGGATGATATTTCACTGCAAGTAATCAAGACACAATAGAAATGCTATTGAAAATGCAATCAAATGCATTGATTATTTATATACTACTGTATTTTCTCATATTTACCACAGAGAAACTCAAGATTTAACTGGAAGCGATGATAAGTTCTGCCCTGTTCCCTGTGCCTATGAGTTCTCTCTGTTGTGGTGTTATATCCACTGCTTGCTCGCAGAGTTCATACTGGCTATTAAGAAAGAAGGGCTATATTTTTAAGAAAATAACTTTCAAAGTAAGCTCTTCTGGGACCATTTTGCTGAGTCGGCACTCATTAAAGTCCAAAAAGTGTACACAATCAGGATTATCACATTACCAAAAACTGTTAATTCCTGGAAAATTCCACTAATAGCATTCCTCAGTTCTGAAAAGACTTATTATCCCTAACATATCTCTGAAGCACAAGGCCTCATTTTACACTTACCTAATGTTTCACTGGGGCATGTTGAGCACCTCCAGCTGATGATGAGCCATAGAAAATGAATTTATTGTGTATGACTGTTAGTCTCCCAAACAGAATTCTGCTTGGAACAGTCCAAGGTCCTTTGTTTCTAAAAGAAATGTCCCTGTGTGTTTGCTGCAAACCAAGTTTCTTAATGGTTTAGCACACTCAGAATTTCCCATTTAAATTAATGGAATAGTAGCAACATTTACTTTAATGGCTGCCATAATACGCAGTCTCCTTTCTTGTGTAAGTCACTTCACACAGCTAATCTGCTACAGCATGAAATTATACCAAAATATATATTTTTTAATGGTATTTAATGAAAGATATTTAGTTTTGCTCTGTACTTCTTGGGAAATCTGCCAGTCTACTATACAGCACAGGATCTGCCTTTATTGATATGCATCTTATATGGCAAAAGAAGATGGTGGTTTTATAGAATTTGTGGAATTTTGCTGCCTAATTTTTGGTTTGTTTGTTTGTTTTTGTCAGCATTCCTGCTGCCATGTGTGATGCTTAGAAAGACATTAGTATAAGGGAATATGCTGTTCACAAATCCCTCATTTGTGCTAAAAGACCAAGAATAGAGAAAATTCTGAAAATTTATATTCCAAAATAATAATGATCTTCCAATCCCATGACAAACAGCTACAGCCACTGGTCAATAGTGGTTGCTTTACTGTAATAACTGAAACAACTGTGCATCACCCTGAAAGATGTGGAGTAAACTCAGTGATCACAGATAAAACATGAGACCACCAAAATGCAGCTATTTCTGGACTGGTTTCCTTAATCAGAATATACATTACATCATCAGTCACACAGAAAAATACCTAGAAAATACTGAAAATAACCAAATTTATATGATAAGGTGCCCAAAACTTTGAATGTCATCTTGAAATGCATCATTGCACACTTAAATTTTTGTCATATTTCAGGTTCCAGTCAAATGAAGGCACATTTCTTTCAGCTTTTTACTGATTCAAGAAATCAGTATTCTGCTTGTATATTCATAATCCATACATAATCTAGGGCCATTAGGTTTCAGGCTATTTGGCATGAAAATTCTGTTTTATGTTATTGGTCTGCTCCCCCTTGAGCTGGAGTCAGTAAACAGATGGCCAAAGTCTTCATGAGAAAATGAACCAGAGCCAAGGAACATATTCAGTGAGGCTTATTCAATCTCTGATTTATTGATCTGGTGCATTGGAAGATGCAGGGACCCTACTGTGACCACTGAAATGAAAGTGAATTGTAACATCAAAATCTTCCACTATTCAAAGTGCATATTTCCTATGTAGCAAAATTAGCTACAAATATCTACACAGCACAGGCTGCCTTTCTTCTGAGTCTGACCTTCACAGGGCATTCTTTATTAAATAACTATTCTACATGTAGAAACTGTAATGGACAACATACCCTAACATAACCTACTCAAGGTTAGTGTTTGCAGAGTTAGTACATTATTCAGTTGGTTCTAATTTTCTCCCACGTTCAGCCTTTGGTTCCAAGTCATTCCAGATATAGAACAGTTCATTAAAAAAAAAAAAAAAAAACACACCCACTTTTTACCTTTTTGTCATAGCAGTGTTTAATGAACCCCAGGCAGAGACTAAAATAGGTCTGAAAAATACTGGGTTTATAAGTGATTATCTCAGATACTTGCAAACATGCAATGCAGGATCCTTACTGCCCTGTGGAGCTCAGCTGCAGAAGGAGGGAACAGGCAACGTATTTCATTTTTACAGCAGCCTGTCTTATTTATATACTGAAGTTTTGCTGTGGAGTTTTAAGACACACCTTTGGAGCATCCGTATGTTCCTGGGAATTTAAGGAAACTGGATGTAGTAATAAATTCTCTGCTTTTTTAACTCCCTCCAAGTCAACAGAACTAAGCCAGCAGAAGCTGCTGCTTATAATTTTTAAGGTCAGTGAGATGCCAGTGTGTTGGGCTCCTACATGACACAGAGCACAGAAGATCCTGCCTGCAGAAGAAAAAAATTCTTTTTGTGCTAAACAAGCTACATCTGTCAGCCTAAGTATCCCTGTGCATTTCAGAAGGACGTGTGCTCCTGATTACAGTTCCCAGACAGTTCTGAATTTTGAATTTTCCATTTTCCAAAGTGAATTATTCTCCTGATTTATTAATCAGTGTGATTGTTAATATGTTTCATTTTACTGCCACTCTTAATTTTAACAGATTTTATAAAAAAATAAAAAAACTGCAGACTCACCATCTCAGAAACAGTGTTGGAAGGAACCAGTAATGATTCAGAATTAAAATAACAAACAGTTACAGCATAGGCTTAAGACTTTGTAGTTAGAGAACGTAAAAACTTACACTTACAGAAGGGAAATCATAGCACTCACCCATTTATTATATACAGTTCTTATGAGGGCTCTGTGGAAAGTGAATTTACCTCATTAGGAACAAGAAAGCCATAAAAAGTATATGATCAAAAAAGTGGGTTTCCTGCACATAATTCATAACATAATGGCTGCTGTCATAAAATGGAGCAATTGCAGGTCTTGACACAGGATTATTACTTATTATATTAAAATGAATATATTTACTTGATAGGGAAAGAATGTGCTATTATCATAAAAGATGGATGTTATTATATCTAACCATCAGTATTATTTTAACACCTCAATAAAAAATCTAACATTTTTGTATTTCTCAAATTCTGTGTAAGACTTGTTCAATATCCTGGAAACAACTTGTACAATTTCCTCCTGCTTCTGTAGAAGTGTCATTTTAAACAGGACTTCTAATTAGGTCAAACATGCTAAAAAAATCTGGAAAGGCTGAAATCCTGCCTAAATGAGGACAGCTCTTCTTTGATGTGCTAATTAAGTTTTGGTAGAACTATAGCAATAATTTAGAAGCCTGAAGAGCAGAGACAGAAAATGTTTGAATGGCCAAATGTTTTATTAACATACCGAGTAGAAAGGAAAAAGAGGAAAGAATTTAGTGGTAGAAAAAAAATATAGAAAATGAAAGACAAGAAATGAAGAGAGGACAAAATACTGTGAAGGAAAAGAAAAACAATGTAAAGGAGGGAGATGCAAGAATTAAAAACAGAGGTGTGAGAAAAGGAAAAAAGAGGAGGAGAAAAGGAGATGAGATCTGAATGGCAAAATGGAAAGTAAAATGAGATGGAAGCATGTGACAAGAAAGAAAAAGTGGAAAATGAAGTTTATTTTTAAAAGTGTGTCAGCCATAGCAGCATCTGGAAGGTGAGGAAATTCAAAGCAACAATAGCAGAGGTGACAATTATCTGTTAGAGCAAAGCTTTCAGTACCTCTTGTAGGAAAACTAATAAAATGTCCAAATAACCATCTGTGTATGCTCACAGCTTGACTGCAGGAACTCTTGCCATCCCTTACAATAATACAGTCTACCAACATCTGCTTGAGGTAGGCATCATTTCTTGTCATTTCTCCACTGAACAGCCCGTGATATGGGAACACAGTGGATTTTTGCCATTCACATACCACCATGCAATATGTTTTGTTATTGCCAAGATCAGAACTCTGATCCAATAACTCCCAGGCTTCCAGCTCATGTTCATGTCCTGTAAAAAATCACATTGAATCATCACAGGACAATAAGAAGATTGCTAGCAGGCAATCTTATCAGCAAAACCATCTAACATGGACAATATAAAGATTTCTTTGTATGGCATCAGCTACAGTAATCATCTAAGGATGGTGCTGTGTGAAAAATACATAAAAAATTAGCAGTATCAAAAGCTTAAAAAGATTGCCAGGCAACCATGGGTTTGCAACATTCAGAGATCGCTTCGCACAAAGGCACTTTATTCTGACTTGGTTGATTACAGCCTTTCTCCATCACCCATACACATGAGGAGCTGAGAATGGGGTTACCACCTGCCTGCTCCATTAGTAGCAAGACAATTCCTGCTTTTCATTCTTGTTTTGCATATTCTGGGCTGGGCCTGAGAGTGGGAGAAGAGAAAATTCAATAGTGAAGCCTAATTGCCATTTCTTTATGATATGAGCTGGAAAAGCCATTGCACAGAAAGTAGAGAAGTACTCAGTATCCCTGGGATAAGGATATTAGAGAACTAAACCTTTCAAACTAGGCTCTGTGTACATCCTTCTTCCATATCATGATTAGCTATTCTGAAAGAGGACTGACATGAGAAAAATAGGACATATCTCCATAGCAGAATTTTCAACATTAGTTGAAACAGTTTCCTGTTATTACTTCCGTTGCCACTTTTGTTACTATTTTTGTGATTCTTTTGGATTTCACTCAGTCTCATCATGGTAAACGATTTTGAAAACTGGCCTGCAAGTTCTGATAAACTTGAATTTCATGGTGCAACCATGTCATTGGCATGGTGAGACTTTCAACTTACGCCTCCTGAAGCTTAAGATTACTGGGAAAAGCAACAGTGATCAGCATGGACAAGATGACAAACCACATCTGGACAGTATCTAGATCTACTCTCTTGGAAGCATAAGGTTCACAAGCAATTCTTTCTAAAAGAGCTGGTGAGCAACCATCAGGAATAGAAAAAACATTGTGAGGCCCTCAGGTAACTTTGGCATCCAAGGCAAACATTTATTAAATTTAAGACCTTAGTTCTAATCTGGTATTCTGATGTCTGAGGTAACAATAAAATTTAATATATCTTCGTTTTCTCTTCTTCCACCTTACCCAGCAGCAGGTGGAAACTAGCCACTTCACATTCAGAACTATCTAAGTGGAACCTAGGAAAATCTAGCATTAAAAAAAAACTCTCAAGGCTGAGAGAGTGTCTTATACAAGCATACAAATGTTACATAACTGAAATTAAGATGATTACATATTGAAGGAAAAAGAAGCGCTCAGAATCACATTAGGGATATGATATTATTTGAACAATCTCAACACAGTCCATCAAGACACTTAATCTGTGCAGACTGCTTCAAAGCTGTTGATCTCACAGGTTTTGCCTCTGAACAGTGAACTCTGGCCATTTTGAGGGGTTGAGATGCACTGAGCTGCTGCTGATTTTTATTATTATTATTATTTAGAGGGTTGTTGTGCAAAAATTTTTAAAAAGTGGCAAACTAAGGCAGGCGAAAGGGGCTGCCAGCAGAAGTACGGCAACATATATGCTTCTCTACGTGGACTAGGGAGATCATTTCACTAATATGCACTGAGGTAAGGTACAGTTAAAAGGCTTAAAAATTTGGCTTCTATAGTATATTCATATTGTTCTTACATTGTTTTGCTTCAAATACTTGTTTGTCATATTTTTCAGTACCATACACATATATAGACATATAGATATATAGATATATCTTTCTTCACTGACTGGTTACAATCAGAATACTTTTTCATCTGTTGAACTTAAAACAGATGTTCCTTCCTAAGAAGAACGAACAAGAATCACCATGGTGGTAAAGTCACTTGAAGAAATTTAGTATACAATTAGTAAATCAATATTAATGATGTTAAAAATGTAGAAAAACATTGCTCACAGTCACATTTTATCTTCTGGTGGAACAATATTTGCTGCACCAAAATAAAAGAAAGCAAAGGGAAAACTTACATAACAAATAACACACAATAATTATTAACTATTGCATTACTGATTACAAGAAAACAAGACAGTCTTAGACAATACATTAATTCTCACTTTTAGTTCATGAAGAAAACAATCAAATGCATTTGCATATTTGTAGAAGAAAGAGCACACACAAAGCACTGATTCAAAAATATTTTTTCCTGAGGACCCCAGTCTTATGTCCACTCAAATCAGTGCAACATTGAAGTGATGGCACTGGAAATACACTGTCCATATGTGACATCAAGCACTCTACAACACAGATGTTGTTCTCAGCCAAGGGATTTTTAAAGTTATCTGCAGGTGCACAGCCTCCAAAAGCAAACCAGAGAGTCCTTTGGTCAAGGCTTGGACTATCCTGAAGGATCCCACCAAACACACCAAATACAAATTTTAATATTTGGGGCATAAAGGCCAAAGGGGCCTCCAAGAGGCCACTATAAGCATTCTAAGTTTGGGTGGTTTTTTTTTTTTTTTTTTTTTTTTTTTTTTTTTTTTTTTTTGGTTTTGAGGTAGTCTGAAATGTATTTACCCAAGTTAACAATTAATGGGATGACAGTGGTTCAGAGTCCCAGTAATCGCTGAACCTAAACACACTTTGTACACACTTTGTGTACAGGTCTTGTTTTCTTAGTCTTGTCCTGGTTCATTGACTACAACGCAAAAGGAGCTTTACAGATATCTGGTCTTCAAGTCACTTTTTGATAAGACTGCTGGGTACCTTTTCAAGATACTACTTTGAAAAAGTCACTGAAAACGATAAGTTATCTTCAAAATGTTGAATTTCAGTTGATCCTCAGGAAATTAAGCCATTACTCTATGGCACATTACTGCAAAGAGCAATACACTTCTACCATTTTCATTTTGTGCTTTGTTGTTGTATTTGTTATTATTTGGTATTTCTTTTTCTTCTTAAGCACAGATACTTTTTAAAGCTCACAGACTTTATTAGCACTTTCTTGTTAGATAAAACCTGTGAATTGTGATAGGAGTTTTATAAGAGCAGCTAAACAAAATGGTTCTAGCAAATAGATTCAGGTTTTCTCAGATCATCACATCTAAAATTGGAAAAATTACATCTCAAAAGTAGAGATATTGCTCTTTTATATCATAGAGTTTTGAATTAACAGAAAATATTGGGTATACTTAATACACACAAATTAAACCACCACATTTATTTTAAAATAAGTTAATCAAATGTTATTATACGTATATTCTATTGTTCCTGTTGTCTTCAATAAACTTGAATCTCCCTTTTATTATTTTGTTCTAGATATTTATGACCTACATATTTAAGAGAATTAACTGCTTTGTATTATCCTCTGCTTCTCTATGTATTGTTGTGGAAAAAATACAACCAAACAACAAACACAATCACTGACCTCTGACACCTCACAAGTGAAGGATTTCAAGGAGCTGCTAAAAACTTGGGAAATGTTATTCACATTTCTTCAGTGTGAAAATACAGTTATAGGAAGGTTAAAATGCTGGTTCACATTTTCACTACAAGATAAAGCAAAGAAAGACAAACATAGTCTTGTCTCTATGGTCTTCACTGCTCTTGTTAACATCTGATACCCATATGTAGCTGGAATTATATTGGGATATTTACCATAATTATGAGCTATCAGCTGCTTTTGATCAGAACTTTGACATTTTTTCTGGGCACTGCCTTCTCACAAGATCTGTCCAGCCCACTTTCAGTTTCACAGAAAACCACACTAGCAATTCTACCCATTTTGTAGTGGGATATCATTCACAATCCGGTGCTGATCTGCAGTTGGCAGTTGAGCTCCATTCATTTTAAAACTTAGAAATAATGAGTTGATAATAACTGGGCTGAAAGCTGCTGCAATAGATATGGTACTACCCAGAGAAGGCAGGAGAAGTCAGAAGTCAGTCAAGCAGCTCAGGACAGAGGTGTTGAGGGAGTACAGTCTCTGTTCCTACATCTTTGTCACTTGACTTCTCTGCATTTCAATTTCTATGAAAGAGAAACAGAGATGACAAAAAAATAATTTGCAACTTGTTCCAAGGTCTACTGATAAAAAATGTCCTGTGAGAGTTGAGCATTACAAATATCCATACCAGCATGAAACAAAAAGGATTAAATCAGATTTGTCTCTGGGGTCACACAGCACCAACCCCTGAACATTACTGAAGATGTCTGTCATGCTTAAATCATACCATTTGATAGAATACTGACAGACATCGAATGCAAAAAGAAGAAGGGAAAGGACTTCCTGCAAGTTTTTACCACTGTAAAAAAAAACATTTCCTTCAGCCTAGCCAAAAAATGTCCCTTACTGAGGCTGATAAATGGACTCCTTTGTTTTTTTTTTCTTTGTGCTTCTTTCTGGAGCTTTCCAGTTTTTCAGATCTGCTAAAAATACTGCCAAGAGGATTCAGCCTTCCCATATCAGTCTCAATAATGCCACATACTAAACAAAAAACACCTTCTCACTCTTCCATTCCTATCCATGTTCATTAACTGCTTTAGCCTTCTACATTGCCGTGTTCCCTATCAGCTCTTTGATGAATTCCACAATGTTTTCACAGCTCCTATTTCTAGCTAGAAAGCTTTGAATTCCTGAGAAGAAAACAGGTTTTAGAGCAATCCTTTCCTGCAGTCACCAAGTACCTCACATCTCTAAAAGTGGCTGACCTGGTTTCACTACAAATCATTTAAATTTTATTTGTGGTTTACTTATAGAACGTTGATAAAATTGTTGTCAAGATGCATGGCTGCTACTGATTCCTGAGAAACTTCATTAGAAAAACCACCATTTGATGGCTAACAACTGCTCTTTCTGTTATCTTTTCAGGTATTATAAAACATTCCTCTACAGTATATGAACTGGAGAGAAAAACATCATTGGGATATCTAGGGCACGGCTTTAGCATTACATACATCTGAAGGTTCAAACCTCTGTGTGAGATCAAAAAGTCCCATTGTGAAAATATTTTCTCATCCAGATTTTAAGGTGGATATTATTTCAGCTATGTCCAATAGGGAGCTGATGTCTACAGTTTGCTCTTCTCAGAAATGGAGGAAGAAAATGGGGGAAATATTCTTTAAAGCAACCCTTGAAAAAATTCTTTGGGCTGCCAGGATGAGGACCTATATTCCAGATGAATAAGGACATCTTATCCTGATGATGACTTTTCAGAGCAGATCAGTCTCTGTTTGGGTTTTCAACAGTGTTTGAACCCATCAGGTCCTGCTGGGAACCCTGTTGAAAGTTTCAGAGCTCAGCCCTTAAAATTTTAATCCATGTTGTATCCAAACTTTTTACGAGCTTAGATAAAACAAAATAAGAGCAAAACCACAGAGCAATGAGGTTTTAATTATTAAAAAAGACGAGTTTTCATATTTCCATGTCCAGATGCATTGTTGATTTTTCTCTAAAAACCCAGCCCAGCTATGCATAGCTTTTCTGAGATGTGTTTTTATGGTAAATTTCCCAACAGCTTCATGTTGTCTCTCTCTTCTTACTGACTTTTTCTTCACAGGGGACAAAAACTAGATCTTTGCTCTTCTCAGAATTTCTCAGTTCTGAAATTTTCAGAAACGTGGTATCTTTTATATACTGTAGGCAGGCATACGGAAAGTTGGTACAATTTCCTAAGCCTCACTTCTTTAATAAAATCCAAGAATTAAGAATAAAGCAAAACTGCAAAATATTTGAGAATGAAGACACTGTGAGGATTATCTTTAAAAAATAATCCTCATGGCTCTGCTAAGCTTTCTCTCCCCATATTTCATGCTAATAAAAATGAAGGTTCTTTGGGGCAAGAACATATCTACTTTGGTGCTTTACCAAGCTCAGTGGTGAGGAAAATCTGAAAACTGAGTAGTTTTTATAATAATTAATTACTTGCATCATCCACTGCTGAAGATTGTATGTCCCAGTGCACTAGCCTTCAGCAATATGTATGAAAATCTTGGAGGTCTGAGCCCACAGCTAAAGAATTTAAATTCTCAGGAGATATATTTTCAATTAAAGCTTTTTATGTTAGTACTTCAGTTACTTCAACAATAATTTGCTGAGGCATGCAAGGTATCTCAGTTATAAAGAAAAGAGAGAGAAATAATTAATGTGCCCATTTTGATTTCTAGTTTCCCCAAATTTATTTTCTTTGTTTTTTTCTAGGAAATTTAACTGGCAAACAAACCAAGAATAAGTCAACAGCTGCTCTGAAGTTTCCTTAGTTACAAGAACAATCATGTAAAGCAAAATAATTCCACTCTGCACTGTTACACAGGCCAACACAAACAATTTAGCCAACTGATAGCAAGCTTTTCTTTGTATTACTTTTTATCTGTTTTTTTTTTTAATAGAAAATACTTAAGGACTTCTACTTGTAAAGAAATGCAAAAATATCACATTTTACACTAAGCACTTTTAGATTACTAATGAAAGTATACTTTGGAGTTCCATATATTCATCTACATACGTATAAAATTATACAAGTATTTGCAATAAAAAATTGAATAAATGTTTAAAAATCTAGAATACACAATAGGCTTTTTTCCCACTAGCCTCTAGAAATGAAAAAGCCTATACATGGCATGGCCACAGACATCAGCTAGCTCTATGTGACCTAAGAATGGACTGGCTCCACCTGAAACTGAGGCCAAGAGAGAGAAGAGCTGTGAACTCCCAATTGCTGCTTCCACAATGCAGCAATGGGATTTCACTGTTTTCAGTACAGCACAGCAAGTAGTTTCTGATTACGTGTGGGAGTTGCAAATTGTTCAAGAGACTTCCTCAGCTACTTTCCCTTTTCTTTTTCATACCAAGTTTCTATCCATTCAGAACTGAATATTCATATAAGAAGCATTCAAATGTGACAGAGAGCAAATCATTCATAGCAACAGAGGCACACCATTGGGTGGGAGAAGAATAATCCTTGCTCCTTTAGTCAAATCTTTCAGACCTCCCAACAGAGGGCTCCTGTCTCCAATATTGGGGGAATCAATTACTACCAGACTTTGACAATTACCTTGAAATATGAGCTATTCTTGCACAACTAAACTTCCTTCTCCTGTTCTACATTTGAATTAATCAGGTTTTCCACTGGTTCACACAAGACATTTAAACATTTATTTTCCTGGGGTTGAGAGTGCAGTGATGAGTCACTTGCTCTACCAATACTAGTAAGTGCCAAGTGTGCATCAAAGATACTGTCCGTGGAGGTTTTCCTGTGCTTTTAGATTACAGATAACCTATTATTCCAACTCTGGACCTTAGCTAGGCCGTATTTGTCAGCTATTTTGTGGCACAAACAAATAGGGCCAGTGATGAAACCAAAGCAAGGTTTAAATTCAGCCCTCCACAGACATGTGGTTAACCCAGTAACACTTGACCCACCATTCGTTGTCATGGACCCCTTACAAATTTCTGTATTTTAACATGATTCATGTTTCTTTCCTTAATGTATTTTCTTTCATTCTATTCTGTTATAGTGGTCTATGGGATGCAGTCTGATTTCCAAGCAAGTACAGCTCAGCTTGGAAAGGCTGTCAAATTATTGGCATCACTGTGAGAGACCAAACTGTTTAGGCATAATGACTCAAAGCACTCCTTTATTTGTGGACAGCCAGGGTGCTTTGTTGAAATGGAGGAGGTGAGCTTCTGATCTGATAAAGCAGAGGGTGGATGATGGCCTAGGAGTGAGATAGGAGACAAATCCTGTGGTGCCTCTTCTCATGCTGAGTTGCCTTCCCTTGCACAAACCACTGGCTTTTGGGGCTCCCCCTCCTCTCCCTGGGAAGTACCAGGACATTGGGGTGTGGCCTGAGATCATTCATCTCTGCTGGTGAACCACAATGGGCCATAATAAGCTGGTGTGAGTGGTAGCTATGTTGCATTAGAAGATGTCAAGGACATGATCTGCAATATTACATCACCCAGTGTGAAGCCCCTGCTCCGGGTGAGGTACCTGGGTGTTCCCAACTGAACCTGAGTGACTATAAACTCAGTGGATGTTGTGTTCCTTGGATTTGCTCAGGGATTTTTCGCCACCACTTCTCTTGTCTTCCCCCGCCAGCTGGCAGATCTGGTCTGTGACCACCACTTTGACCAAGACTGCACAGCAACCAAGTCTTGTCATGGTAATTACCATGCATGTAGCTGTGGATTGTTGTCTACATGCACACAAGACACTGTAAGTCATCCCTCCTGAATGGTTGTATCAAAAAGTCTTTTTACAGTTGTGTGTGAATTAAAAAAAATACCTGCTGCTCTAAGAAGAATATATTTTTGAATTTGCTTAATTTTGTCTTATCCTAATTGCAATTTTGCAAAATGTTATCAGCTACAAAGCAACACCCTTGCTCTAACAGACCTCTGAATTCTTGGATGTTTCAATTAATTGCTTCTGTGTCATCCAACTAATCTCCATTACCTATTAGTTCTTAGAAATTAAATGAATATATATTTCCTAGAAATTGTAACACTAAGAAGGTACATATCAGAGGCAATTTAGCTTTCACAAACATTTAAGATCAGGACAGAAAGCTTTGGGAATCTTTTGAGTGCCTGCACCTCCAGGATAAAGAATAACAACCACAAGCAAAAGCCGCGACTTTAAAGGTGTAAAAAGAGGTTAGAACTCACAAAAATACAAGAAGAAAGTTGGATTAAAATAGATGGTACTTTCCTCAAAATCCTGATGTTCCATTCACAGTGATATATTTCACAGAAACCCTTTTGCAATTTAGCAATCCCAGCGGGAGCTTCTTTCACACATGGACAGGAAGTGCCCATTGGCAGCTTGGTGGCTGACCAACACCTCTAGTTCATGAATAGGTGACAGCTAAAACAATTTCAACATCGCAGCCACTACTGCCTTATTCATCAAGTAATGGTCCTTTGCTGATCTGCCTGATTTCTTCCTCTTCCCTCCAAGTTTGAAATTGCTTGGACACAAGGAAATTTTTGCTCCAGGGTGAATTTAGGCATCAGTCTGTCCTAAAGCACAGGCAGAGGCATTCACACAGTTCCTTGGGCTGCTGAAAAAACCAGACCATCTCTTTCTTTTCTGCTGTTGCTTCTTAAATATTTTTCAATGCTCTTCAGTATAGAACCTCAGGAGAAGTGATAAAACTCCACTGACTGATTCTTTTTATATATGCTAGAAACTTGCACCCCTGGCCAGAAATCTGTATTGCAGGAGAAACATTTTATTAAAATTTGCAAAAACAGCCCAAAAGAAAGGTTGCTTGTCTTTCATGTCGGCTGTTGCTGCATCTGGCTGGCTCAGGTCATCAAAGTGTTGCTCCCTCTCGGAAGATAGATGCTGGTGAGCAATATTTAGTGTGTAAGACCCAGCAAACGTAAACACTCTTTCAATCAATGTTAACTACATTGGTAATTACATAAAATATGCAAATTATTCCAAGAAATCAGGTGTGCTTCCAACACCATAACTGCATTCCTTTCACCAAATTAAATATTCATGAGACTTTTAATTGGCCTTGGAGCAGCCAACAGCCACTTTACCACTCCCTTGGCCTCCACAATGATGGGGTATCATACAGGCAGACTGCTGAAAATCACCCCCAGCCCACACTAAATCCAGACCTGGCTGAGAGTGCAAGTCAGCCCAACCAAAATTGCAATGACTGTGCCCAGCAGGATGAGTGATTACAAATGCTGAAGTCTGTGGCCTGACACTGATTTAATATTATCAGTGTAGACAGCAAGCCTCAGGAACCAGCATTGCACCCAGAATTTTCTTCTGCCTTCCCAGTATTGGTGGATCATGACCTGGTAGCATTCTCCATCTGACACACATCTATGGAATTAACTGCATTACAGCTGACACAGCTGCTTTTACATTTCTGTTCCTTTTCTAGAACAAGCCCTACTGTTTTAAGATGGCTATGTACTCTCAATCTCATCCAGTACAGTCTAGTCCAATGCCAGTCCAAGTCAACCCTTTCTGAGCAGGTGTAAAAGAGCAAAGTCTGGATTTCCTGCCCTCCCTCCCTGAGGTGTATATTCTGAACTCTAGAGATGGATGTAGAAATGAACCCATGATGGAATAACTTAGAGCTTCCAACCACATAAAAAACATTGTATCAATTTAAATTACTTAAATTACAAGAGTTTATACTTATTTGAGCACTTTTGAAATTGAGAAGAACTTTGGCAAATGGAGCTCAACAGAGCTTGTCTAAGGAGTCTAAACATAAGTTTAAAACATGGGTCTTAAAATCAGTCAGGATTTCACTTTTCATTGTTTGAAAAGCAGAGAAGGTAGATAAAGCAAGAAGGCGAGTGTAAGATAAGTCAAGCATTGTTGATTTCCCCTCTGATCCATGGGAAGAGACAGATACTCTCAGATTTACAACACTTTGTATAGCAAGGCTTCTGCACCCAATATATTTATTTTCTTGTTTATTTTCAGAGATGTATGGTGCAGTTAACATGATCTTGTAAAACACAGCAATTCTGTATTGATAATGTTTTTTCAGGGAGGGAATGTATAGAAACAGGTGCCTCTCCACAAGAAGCTGTTGGCTTGTGCTGCACTGAACAAGTCAAATCCTATGTGCATATATATACATACATACATACATACATACACACACACATATATATATGTGTGTATGTATGTATGTATATATCAGGAGCTATCCTGAAATAAACATTGTAGTGGGGGATGAGGGAGGACCAGGAAGCAGCGACTGCCCTGGGACCACATGGAAAGTGCTGCCCCACTGTGCTGTTTGACACATTCCCAACAGTGTTCCCTGCAAGATGCAGTCAGCCCTCTTGCAATTATTAACCTCTTCTGCCCCAGTGAGGCTGCAGGGCAGGTTTGCCATCCATCCAAGCTGATGGCGCTCCTTGCCTGGTTCTTACTACACCCTCCACTCCCACCCAAGTACACTCAGGGCGGTTGCCACCATCCCTCACATTCACAACTTGCAGCAGAGGACCCAGATGCAGGTGGTGAGGGACATGTGACAAAGGCACAGCAGGCTCACTTTACCTGGATCATCTTCACACAGCAGCACACATGGGCATGCAAGATAAGCAGTGCGGACCATAGCATTGAAATCACGTTGGCAACACTAATACAAATAGACTGCCTATCACCCACACAGACAGAACCATTTGAGGGCAATGCCAATCCTTGCATATTTGAAAGAAATATGACGTTGCCCTAGTTTCAAGCAAATTCTTTTAGGACAGGTGAATCTACTTCTCATCAGGCAGGGGCTACTCTACTGATTTGCTAGTCATTTAGGTGACATTTATATTCCAATAATGCTCAGAAAGTCTGACCGAAACTAAGACTGAAATTGAGCAAGCAAAGTCTGGGAGGGTGCCAGCTTAGTTAATGGTTACTCCTGCCCTTCAAAGCTTTTATTAATCTTTTTCTCCTTTTTTTTTTTTTTTTTTTTTTTTTTTTCTGGAAGGCAGCAATTCTATTCTTAGCAACATCCATATTCTATGCAGGGTTCATCACCATGCCACCTGGAATTAATATTTACCTTATTCTCAGTCTCAATTAAGATGAGCAAGTGTCTTCTGGCCAAGTGACCCAAGAGGACCCCAAGCATGAAACATTCACTTTTGTTTCTCAACTTTTCCCTGAAACATAGACATAAAGCCAAAGGGGGCTCTGCGAAATCCACAAGCTAGGAAAGAGAGGTGAGTGCCCCCATGTTGGTCTCTGTCCACCACAGAAAACCAGCATTTCTGTTGTCGTGATATTCAGGATGACACAGAGGAAAGCAGAGGAGACAGATGGAGATCTCTGAGCAAGTTAAAGCTATTTTAGCTTTCCTACCAAATAATTCACATTTTCAAAAGGTTTCAAGCTAATTGATGGCTCTACATTGGAGTCACTGCCAGAGACTGAAATGGTTAGTGCTTAATCATTGTTAAGATCACCAAAAGTCTTTTGTCCACAGTAGCAAACTGTAAAGAAACAGCTGCTATCTACTGAAGCCCACCCCTTCCTGAATATGTCTCCTAATTTGGATGGCAAAAGAACCTTGAGATGGGTAAGGTGGGGCTATTGTCCAAATATCCCAGGTCAAAGGAGATGAATGTATCCGCAAGTGTAAGGGGTTGAACTGCTAACATTTGACCACCTGCAGTACCCACCCACATGCTGTAAGAGAGTGGTGCTAATGGACCAGTGTGGGAGTTTGTTGGACTCTCCCTCCACCACTTGATGGATACTCTGCAACCACTGAGACTGGAAGAAGAGGAGCAACAGGGTGTCATTGAAATCTACAGAGTGGTGACACCTTTTTCTACTTAATGTGTTTCTTTCTCCCCCCTCTCACCCTTCCCTCTCTCTCTTTCTCTCCCCCTCATTTACTGTTAAATAAAATCTCTACTAACTTGGGACTATAGTGTCGTTTTCACCTTAATTCAGACAGAAGTATTTCCCTAATAATTGGATCATAATGGTCACTACTGTGAGTGACAAGACATTCCTGCAGAAGGACACCCAAAAGGCTGAGTAGCACCTGAGTCAACCACTCACTCCAAAAAGTACATGGCCTGGTGCTTCTATGAAGAGGGGAAATGATCATACAAGAAAAATATCTACCAAATTTTGAGAAGGGGTGGCTTGGAAGAAGGACCAAGTGGATCACAGGAGTAACATATAATGTGAATATCACCTTGGGAATCTTCTATAGACCTTCCAGCCAGAACAATGACACCAGTGAATTATTCTATGAGGAACCAAGGAACACTTCCAAGTCAACTGCCCTTGTCCTAATAGAGGACTTCAGCTTGGCAGAAATTAAGTGGCAACATCACACAGCTGGTACAGCCCAGGCCAGAAGATTCCTAAAATACCTGGATGGCA
This sequence comes from Taeniopygia guttata, assembly GCF_048771995.1. Lineage (NCBI taxonomy): Eukaryota > Metazoa > Chordata > Aves > Passeriformes > Estrildidae > Taeniopygia > Taeniopygia guttata. Next base: position 65,919,096 of record NC_133024.1, read on the forward strand.
ACTTTATGGAACATGTCCTAAGGGAAACTAACTCAGAAAGATGGCCTCCTTTATCTGCTTATCGACAGAGTGGATCTCATGAATGAAGTGGAGATTGGTGGCTGTTTTGGCCACTGTGACTATTGCATGATCGAGTTAGGTTGGATATTAGAAAAAGGTTCTTCACCTGAAGGTTGGTTGGGCACTGGAACAGGCTCCCCAGAGAAGTGGTCACAGCACCAGCCTAACAGAGTTCAAGAAGAGTTTGGGCACTGCTTTCAGGCATATGGTGTGATTTAAAATGTCCTGTGCAGGATTAGGAGTTGGATTCGATGATCTTTATGGGTTGCTCCCAACTCAGCTCATTCTTTGCTTCTGTGATTCTATGTTCAGCTACCTGCACCTTCTGGTTCACTAGTTTCTTTTCAGTTTCAGTCTGTACCATAAGAAAACATCATTATTTCTACCTAATAAACCATGACCCAAACTAAAAATACCTTTGTAATTGGTAAGTGAATTGACACAGTGGATGACTGTCACTTCCTAGTGTAAGTGATAAGAGTTAGAAGGGCACAAAACCTAATATGATAAAAAATACAGTATTTTTATTTTCACTTAGCTGTAATTCACATTTGGAGCAACTGAGTGCATTGCCCCCTGGGATATCTGGGATTAGAAAAATTATGACAAACTGAAGAGATTTAGTAATAACCAAAACTGATGAAAATAAACACATTAAACAGATTCTTACAGTTAATTACTAGTGACGAGGGCAAAAAAAAAAATACTTGCACTTCTAAGAAACCAGTAAACACACAAAAAGGAATTCATAATGTCAGATCACATTTAGTTGCTTAGTGACAATTTGATATGACTTGATGTATCACTAAGCAACATACTGCCATTCATCAAAATAAATGTCCCCCATTTTCATGAGTATATATCTTCCTCACATGCAACTGTAAATGTGCATACATAAACGTGACACAAACATTTTTGTATCAGAGGAAAAACAGGACCTCTTTTTATTTTTTTTTCCTGTTTTAAATTAGAAGGACAAATAAAATTGACGTCAAGGTTGGTAGCAAGGTCTACTGTGTAAAACCATGCCCATGAATCAGTACAAAGGAGTTAATGGCTACAGGGACAGCAAAATATAGCAAGCTGACATTTAAGAGAGAACTGTCTTTGTAATTAAACTGCTGATGTGCAAACCTAGAACAGAAAAAGTGATCACAGTAATAAGCCCTAAACAAAGACTGAGAATCAGAACAAACACGTCAATACCTACAGGCAGGGAGTACATTAGAAGTGATTGTCACTGCCAGTAATCAGTGCCTGAAAATGCTGAAGTTGCCAAAGGGGCTTTGCTTTTGGTGGCTGGGGTTGCTTATCTGTCTGTTCAGAGCACCCCTGTGTAACAACTTTCCACACTCTAGATGTAGGCAGCAGTCCAGCTGAACAGACTTTTAAAAAGATAAATTAGTAGAAATGACATCTAAAATAGCTGAATACCAAAGAAGGATTCTCAACTGTGTTTATAAGGGGTTTGAGCTTGGCCCAAAGTCTCTCTGTCTCTAAGGAGATTGGACAGAATATCCGCATTGCTGGAAAGTACCCGCTGTGTATAGCAATCTGTGCCCAAAGGGCATGGAGTTATTTATCTTACTTGATTGAATCATGGTATTAAGAATGCTATATGAATTCAAGGTCAAAGTAGCCCACTGCTGCCAGACCATTTTTTTACTTCTCTGTTAAAATCCTCTTCTTTATCAATGTGGAAGACTATTTTAAAACATCATCTCCACCATTTTACACACTTTAAGTCTCACTATGTCTAAACCTCTGATGCCTTAGATTTTAGCTTTTATATTTTTCAGATTCTGTACTGCTTTAGTGTGTAGTTCTGAGTTTTATATTAGGGGATAGTAAGCTCTCTTCACAGAGTAGGTAGACAAAACAATTCCTTCTCTAGCTGGGGACCAAGGACAACTGATCCAAATCTCAGGCCCAAGAACATAAACGATAGTGGAATAAAGACATAAAAACAAGAAGGATGGGACTTCATAATCTAAAGCTGTAATTGGACAATTAACTCCAATAAACTAATGGACTACAACTATAAATGTGAGAAACCTTGTGAAAGGTTGTCCATTTCGTGATCATTTTGGGTTCATCTTGGGTGTAGCCCTGGCTGGGCTCTTGTACTGCCCAAGGTGTATTCTTTGAGGCTTTTTAATAAATATCCACTTTATTCTTTAATTCCATCTAACCTCTATTCTAGGTCAGCCTTCACAAGGCATCACCTCTCCATAAATTTTCACATCAGTTCGCTAAAGAGAGCCCTGGGAAAACAAAAAAACAACAACAACAAAAAAAAATAGCAGCCTTAGACCCTGTTTTCAAAAGTAGAAGCACAGTTACTACACCTCCCCCCATCCTGGAAACGTGGAGAGTTAACTTCACTGGGGTGTGGGTAAAACCAGTTGTGGGTCTGCTCAACTCTGGCCAGAACTGTCTCCTTTTGCCATCTCCTTTGCTGTTTGGCAAGGTACATCTCTAAGATCCTTGTAGGATACGCTGGTGTTGGAGGTTAGGACAAACCAAGACAGCTGGTACCACGAACACCAAAATCTGCAGTTCTGACCACCAAGGAGCTCTGCATAGGATGAGCCTAAAGCCCCCAGTTTAACAAGCACAATAGTGATTATCTGAACCATATTTTGTGTTGCATCTGAGACTGCTGTCCAAAAAGCAATCAAGTAGCTTCTCAGCCACCTCTAGAGCTGAATGTGCCTTGTCATTTCCCATGGGAGGCAAAGAGGTTGACCAGGAAATGCCATGTGGTTGACATGAAAATAAGAGTTTTAAACTGAAGTGTCCTTCACTGCAGTCTCTCCACCTAATTTAGATCAGTTTGGTGTGAATGACAGAGGAAACCTACTATTATTTTTTCTCCTGACAGTACAAGGGTTCTAAAAATTACATGCCTCTAATCCCTCATTAGCTGGTGTTTTAAATTCCCAGGCTGTGTGGCTTGTGCTCAAGGAGAAAGTGACAAGAGAAGAGTCATAATCCCTGCGGCAAGAGCTGTCACCAAATACCTGCTGGGTGATAAATCCACTAGGTTTTTCAACTAGTCTTTTTTTCATGCTTAAACTCCAGGGATGCACTCAAAATACAGAAAAATAAATGAGAATTACACACAATCTAAAATTCATGGCATGGAGCATGACCTGTTTATACCAGCTGATATGTGATGAGTTCAGTCTTTACAAGATCCTTCACGTCATAGACTAGAAAAAGCACAGATTGACAAGCTATATATATATTCCTAAATTTTCTCAGAAAATGTAGCTTGCAGCACTGCAGCTGGCTTGGAAACTGATCTTCCCTTGTAATGGCCACTAAGACTAAGCTCTCTATACAGTTTTCCAACACATTAAAATCAAACTAATAAACCAGGCATCATATTGAATAACACTCTCAAATTATTTGAGTTCAATATTCAACAGAACCAACTTGAGCTAACAATAGGCAGGCCAACTGCAAATGATTGCATTTTGCAAATGAACAAGCACAGATAAAAAGCAAAGATAACACCATCAAAAATATTTTAGCTGATAATCACTATGTATATTGCAGTATTTCATATTGTAATGTATTTGTCACACATTTAGTAAAAGCCATGGTGCCATAAGCAACATGACACTTACCAGCTGTGCACCTTGTCAGTGTGCAAACACAGCGTGGTATAATCCCAGGCTGATGCTGGAAGAAACTCTTATTAGGCAGTGAACCAAAATCCTCTCCGTTCAGGGAGAAATTGGTAAGCAGTTTGTATGGTTTTAAGGTATAAGCACAGAAGAGCTGAGGTTGGAAGGAACCTCTGGAGGTCACCCAATACAACCACCTTGCTCAAGCATAGCCACCTAGAGCCAGTTGCCCAGGATCAAATGTGAACAGTAGGCATGCTTCAGTGGAGAGCACAAACCACTGCATTCCCAAACATACATTTATCTACCATACAGATACAGCTCAAGTAGTGACGGGGTCAGCTTTCTCAGGCTATGCTGTCTTCTGCTTTTAACCTTGCTTGTGAGCAGCCAGCCCCTGGGGGAGCAGGGAAAGTTAATCACCTGTATGGGCTGTTGTTCTCCTTGTTGCTTTACATGACGACAAAGATACCAGATATCAGTGACTTCTTTTTCTTGATGAAATGATTTTATCATCAGGAACTGAGCAGTTCAAATTTTCCCATGGACTACTATCCCACCCGCATATCCCCCACCCTTGTTACTGACAGCGTGGGTTGGAAACCCCAAACTCAGGGATTTTAAAGGTCAAAGAGGATTTTGCAGCCACTGTGCAAGATCTGGATAACAAATAGATTCCAGCCTTTACACTTCACATGCTACAATTTGAAATATCTTACAGTTATGATAGATGAAGCTTTGCTAACTGATGCATCATCCCTGTAGAAATCAATGGCAACACCTAATAGTTATAGAGTACCTGGTACCACAGGGTCTTTCAGCTCTCTAAAAAGCAAAACACAAAAGCATAATAGCATTGCTAGTGCTCAGGAACAATTTCAGTTTGCCCTGTGGAGAGTTTTTCTGTCCTCAAATTAGTCAGTTATCCCCCCCAAAAATATTTTGGTTTTATATAGCTTTATGAATATTACAAACAAACATTTTCATTTCTGCTGTTTCACAGGGTCTCACATCTCCAAGTAGCATAATGAAACAACACAGACAGATCTGGAAATCTGTTGATACCCACTGCTGTCAGTATGGTAGGCACAACCCTCTTACAAAAAGAAAACCAAGTTTCAAGGCATCTCTCCTTGCAGCTTCTAGACTCCTGAAGAATTCATCACAAAAGGAAAACAAGAGTCTCTAGTGAATTGTTTTGTGTGGAAGGCTTACTGCTGTATGGTCAGTGAATAGTGAGTGCATTAGCAAGGAAAAATGTACACTGCCAGTGAGACAGTGCCTGAGAATTTCCCAGCAGGATTACTCCAGCACAATAACACTATAGATGGTATGAAAATTTCAGTATAGGAAAGGCTCTGAGGGAGATACACATATACATATATAAAATATATTCTATCATTATGGTATTATTGCATTATTAGATTATTCTATATGAATTAACACAGTCCATTACATTGAAATCAGAATATTCATGAAGTAGAGTGTTACTGAGTAATTTCCATTCCCAAGTACAGAATGCATACCAGGGAAATGCACTGAATATATCAGCAAGAGCAGTGAGCTACACTAATGCAACTTGGTTTTACCAAATAAACATCAAAGAACCAAATATAATGCCGCCCATGAAGCAGTTTTCTCTCCTTGTCTGAATATATGTCTTTCCTTTGCATGAATACTAGCCTCTGGAGTCCACAGAAATACATTGGTGGTTGTCCACTGAATAGATCACCTTTTTTCAGACTAAAGAGAACTAACAGATGCATTGATGTCAAGTCTATAGTCACAGATTTGAATGAAAGCTGTAGTTTCCCACAGTTTACAGTTTATTACAATAATTTTGGTTACACAACCAGAAACAGAGCCTTCTTCACAGGTCACTGGAAATGAGGTTTCACAAACCTTTTTCACTCCACTGAGTAAAATGACCACTAAAAAGATGGGCTAGGGTTCATCTGTGCCATAACTATGTCTGAGACAGTCACCCTGTGCTCTGTTTGAAGTCAGTTCTGAGGGACAGGTACTTTCAGAGGATGATTCAACTGATGTGATTTATGTGCCTGGCTTAGTATGACATTTATTGTCTCCTGCTGTCTGGAGGATGCTCACTTCTATCTTTTGACTGTAAAATTACTGGCTAAGGTCTACTGTAAGACAGTTTGGGTAGTAAATACTGTGGTGACTAGCAATGACTGACAGCATGGCTTGCAGTTTGTGAATAGTTACCCTGTGGCACACTGCAGATTCCCAAAGGACCTTAGCACAATCCAAAAACCCCACAGCTGGGCAGGACCAAAGTAGTCAGCCCCTCTCCCAGTGGGAAAGAAAAGTGTCTCCCATATACCCAAAGTACACAGACAAACAATGTTAATTGATTTGCAGAAAGGTTAAACAGGACATTCCTCCTCAGTAACATCACAGCAGAGGACAAAGGTCAGATCTTTTTGACAAAAAATGTGTCTCTCTAGAAGAAAATGCAAGTTGCTTTACCCAGTCAGGAATGATCATCAGCAAATACAAAATGTGAAACCATTAATTAATTACACCACAGTCACTGTGCTGGAGTGATGTAAGGATTAGTGCAGAGCAAGAGCTGGACTTGACTCAGCAGTGTGCTTTCTGTAATGAAAAAGACGTCATCAAGCTCAATTATAAAATCAGAACTGCTGCTTGAAGATGCAGAAGGTCATGGACACTGTGATTCACAAGGAGGTAAACAGGCAGAGCATTATGAATGGTCACAGATCTATAAATCACACCATATGAAGAAAAACTGAATGCAGTGGGATTGTTTAGCCTAAAGAGAAGGCTGAGAGAAATATAATAAAGCTCTCAAGTATGTAAATGGGTGCTGCAAAGTGAAAAAGAACCACTGCTTATCTGTATCTGCATTGGGCTGGCCAAATTAAAACAAATGGATTTGACTCTCAAAAGAAAAAAAATCCAAGGAACAGCTGAGGGGAATTATGTAGCAGCAAGAATGGAAAAACAGTAAAATATAGGGAAGACTCTAACACCAAAGATTTTTTTATGTCAGACCCAGGCATGGCACCAGCATTAGAGAAGGTCAGAAGAAATAACCACCTGCCTCACAGCTCCTTTACAGGCTTCCCCAGCACTCAGATCCTGTGGTCTCAATATCAGACAATCAGCATTAAGTAACAATCTCCTCCTGGGCATTTGTTAGGTGGCAGCATGGAAACTCTTTTCTGATGAATAGAGATTCCTGTGGGATGTTCACATGTACATGTGCCCTGTGAACTACCAGCATCACACTGTATCACACTACCACCATCACACTGTCCTCTTCGCAGGACTCTGGACTGTGCTACACTCTGAGCTGCTCCCCCTGCAGAGGTTACCTCAGGTGGGTACTTACTTTGCTATTGGTGAGACTCTCTTTTCAGCTTTTGACTATAGTAGAAAAAGAAGTAGGTTCAGAGAAGTAACCTCCAAAGACACAATGTGTGTAGCAACAGATTCTGCAGTTCTGAAGTAATCAGTTAAGAAAGAGCTTGGATTTCATAAAAAAAAAATAATAAAAAGCCCCACAAAAAGTAGCATGAAAATAAACACAGTACAAACAGATAGAAAAACACCTTTCTACGGTGCTATTTGACACCTCTCCCTCAAAGCATGAAAGTGCCTTTGAAGTTCAACATTAACTGCATACATTATCACATAGTAAAGAATGAATAAATAAATGTTAGGGCTTTTTTTTTAAATCCCATGCTGGAGGTGCATCTCTAGATGAAAATGTCCTTAGTCAGCAACTTCACATCCTCAGTCTCCCCACAGTCAGAGCTGCAGCTCAAGGCAGAGAAAATCTTGAGAGCCATCTCCCTCACTAGCTACAGCCTGAGAAATTATCCTCGCTCACTGCAAACAACCTTGTCAACTGTAAGGACCCCAACAGGGGAAAATGTGCTGGAAAAGCACATGGAAATCTTTTTAACTGTTTAATTAACTCACAATAGCACCTGGAACTAAACAGAGACTAGTCAAATGCACTATGAATAACCATGTCTTTAATAGGCCATAAACCACAGTCTGAAAGACAAGCCTCTGCCTTGAACCCAAGGTTGATACTGTAACCAGTCTTCCCCAGTTCCATTTCCTATTCCAGCCTGTCTGGACCAGTAGCTCTGCTAAATGGGCAATATCTCCTTCATTTGTTTGGCCCCTTTCTTCACCATTAGAAATGTGAAAATGTGGGCTATCTGTCCTTGCTAAGAGAAAATAAACATGTACTTGCAAATCGCTGTTTCTTTGCACAGAAAAGATGATGAAGGCATCCCTGCTGAAGACAGCAGCATTTATCTAGTTCAGGATGAGGGATTTTACCAATCTTTCATTTTTCAAGCTATGTAATATTTTGACAATCTTTAAAAAAAAAAAAAAAAAAAAAAAGACTACTCTGATTTTTCTGAGCAAGGTACCAGGAAGAGTGAGGTGGCAACTTTGTGTTTAATTTCCATTTGATTTGACCTTACATAATCAGTTAAACCACATACACTTTTATTTAATACTCCATTGACATTGGTGTCAATGATTCTACAAGGTTTAAACGAGTAGGAGACCTGCTGTAAGCTGTAGTGTTTGACATTAGCCTATTTCCCCAGACTGAGAAAAAATTAACTAATATAACTGTTCTTCAATCAATTAAAACAAAAAAACTTTAAAAAAAAAAACAAACGCTTAGGAAGGTCCTATCCCTTTCCACTTCTGTGCTACAACTCACTTTCCTCAATATGACATGGTATCTGTGGGTCTACACTGTAAACAGGAACCATGAAAAGACAGGGGTTAGGGAAAAGTCTGCCTGGCAGAAGGAGCATTTCCATTGTGGGCTTGATGCACACCTGCGCAATAACAGGCCCCTACAGCAGTATAATGGAGCACCTGGCCAGTGCTTCCTGCACAGTCCTTCCTGCAGGTACCAACCACTCTGACCCAAACCCCATCACAGCCCCAGGCACCCGCACACTCTCCTATGTCAGCTTGGCCAATTCTGAAACAAAGCAGGAAAGCCAAAATTATGTGGAATTACATAATCTTTAATTTCTAGTGACGTTTGAAGCCAATCCAGTGATTTATTCAGCATCTTCTGTATCAGCGATTTACCATAAGAATAAAAAAACAGAAGCCTGAGCAGCAGAGCTCTGTTTGCTGTAGTGAAAGAGTCATGACCATCCTGAGTCTCAGAAGTGCTGAAAGGTATCATCACAAGGGGTTTGAGCTGATGAAACCTCAGGAGCAATGACAGAGACAGAGATGGTTTGGGGTACTGTTCTGGTCTTCCTCTCCTGATGCAAACATGACAGCAGAAGCACAAGAGCACATTCAATGACAGCTTTAATCAGTGCCAGGCTGCCATACAAGGCAGGCAAAGAGGCAGTGTTACACTCCTCATCTTGTCCCTCCTTCCCTCGGGTCTGGGTTGCACTCCTGTCTGAGAGGGCATAAAGGCACCCCATTACAGCTGACTGCTTGTGGAACAGAGGAGGAGGAAAGCCCCTGCTCCAGTGCAAGCACCTTGCCCCTTCCCAGAACTACCATCTCACCAGGCAGCAGAGAGTGGCATATATTTTCTAACTCCAAATGGTATCATCCACCAGCATTTCACACTTAGAAGGAATTTTCTCCTGGGTTCTAATTCACAATTTATTTAAAAGAAATATATTTTCTCTCTAGAAATTGGGAATGTTTATCAAGATGTACAATTAAAGGGCTTGCACTGTAACAGCTGAGGAAATTTCAGGATAATTGATAAAAAGACCTGAAAGCTCCTATCATTTTGCATCCCATACCATGTCCATCCTGCAGATCAGGCCCCACCTCCCTCAAGCACTGTCAGTCTCTTTTTTCACTGCATTATGTTCAGTCAATCTCATCCTGCCAAACTTGTGTTCCCTGTGGTGCGGCAACACAGACATGAAAGCTCTTCTACATCCCAGAGAATTAAGCTAACCTCTAAAGAATCTTCCACACAAGAATCAAGGGGGGAACAATCCACACCAAAGACCAGACATCAGGCTGAAGTAGAGCTTTTGCACCTGTCTGTATGATGGCTGTACCTCTGCTGGCTCTGCAACACAGGGCTGCTCACCTCTGGGTTATCTCACCACTTCATGAAGGCACAGCCCACAGCAGGGGATGTATTTCTACTATTGCAAAACCAGAACCACTGAGTTATGAAACAGAAACAAGAAAATAATTTAATAGCCTGCCTGATTTTAATGCTGAATGCAAATTCTTAACCAATTATATCCTGGGGTGCATCAGGACACTGTCAGACATTTCAGGGACATGATTGTCCCACTCTGTTCTGTCCTGGTTCAACCCATCACTAGAAATGCTCCAGACGTTCACATCAGTTTGTGCAGAGCCACAGGGGCCCCTTCTGGTTTGTGGATTTATGGTGTGGGATGCCAGTAAGTGATGACTATGGCTCATTCTTGCAAGGTGCTTCAGGTCCTAAATTCCAAATAAATTCAAAGGATGTTGAATGGCTTCTGCTGCTTGCAGGATGCAGCCTTTAACATAAGGCTTTTCAATTACGTGTCCTGAAGTTAAATAAAGGATAAATGAAATAAAAAATGCTGAAAATAATTTTTGAACTGGTGTCTGTAAAATATCCAGTACACCTTCTCTTGAAAATATTATGAAGTTATACATATGCATCATACAATGTATGTAATTCATACTGAATATTTATGTGTTTGTCTGTTTATGTACATACATCTAAAAAGCCCAGAAGTGAGAAAAATGGTCTACTTCATAATACTGTGAATGTCCTAAAAATTGCAACAACAACAAAAAGGTAAATATAGAATGTGCCAAAAGAAAACACAAACTTCAGTGGAACAAGTTCCAGCAAACCCAGCATCTTTGTAAGAAAATAACTGCCATCAAGACAACTAAATCCATGAGAAAAATAAACTGCTTCCTCTAACATCATCACAGCTATCACTGACAAGATGCATACTGCTGCAAAAGTCATGGAAGACAAAATCTAAAAAAACATTACAAATTTAGTAAGAGATATTAAGAATACCTAAATTATAAAAAAAATAACATCAAACAACTGCAGACTGTCCATTGGTAACCTATTAATTGGCTGCATCTACTACTGAGATAGAATACAATTTTTCCTCAAAAATCATTCCTGACACATCCTGTTTCCATCTTAGTTTCATTATGAGTGAAATGTTATATTTTGTTCTTTGATTAAAAAAAAAATCGTGTCTTGCACCCTTCATAGGTATTTCAGCAAGATTCTTCTTGTGCCAAAACACAAAAGACTAGAATATGTGGCCAGGAGTTTACAATAATTTGAAGACTTGTAGGTTTTAGACAAAGAATACCTGGTATTATCACAAAATAATAGCAAGGTGATTTGGAAGTCATCCTTATTTCTGTGGCTAAGAGAATTCTTAACTACACATATTTGCAGTTTCCACCGGCAGTGCAAGAGACCTTTCTGAGTGGAAAGTATGCCATACTTGCAATGTGCTGTTTTCTGGTGCCTTCCTCACGAGGCAGCTGATACTAGATCACAACATGGATTTGCACTATGCTGACCTTGGTTCCTGTCCAACCTGTCAGCTCTTGGACTCTGGCAGCCCTTTGTTCCCCTCCTAGCCTTGTGTAACTGCTGCTTTCAGCTGTATTGTGTGGGAAAGTGTATTTCTTTCTGAAAAATTATTCAGATCTTCATGCTCAATCTGTTGTAATGTCAGCAGCCCCTCCAGGATGGTAAGGAAATTATCTGGATGTAACAGCTAGTGATGCCTCAAGATCAAGTGCTATAAACCAAATATTTCTAGAAGCATATTACTTTCAAGCGCAGAACATTCAGGCACACCCTAATAGTTCTCCCTTACGTGAAGTGCATGGTGCTGAGACTAGGATTCTTTTTTTCCCTGATTGATGCTTTCTCATATGTCTTGCAAGGTCTTGTGCTGCTGCTAGCCATGAAAGCAGTAACTGGCAAAGATACACAGGCTGTTCAACTTAATTTCCTTTGTTGCTGAGGCGCAGTTTGATGTGTATTTGTTTTGCTGGGTACTTTGGATTTGCTAGTAAATCTGGGTGAGCTGGCATTCTCTGTCTCGATTTGCTTCTTACCTTTTCGTCTTTCAGTTTTTAATATCATGCTAAGCTGATTTACTGTGAAGACATGAACAAACAGGCATGTACATGCTGATAAAGAACTGACATTTATCCTATGCTAACAGCTCTTCCTCAGATGTTGTGCCCATGTGCATGCAAGAACAGAATGTTTTGAAGAAGAGCATCTCATGATGCCCACACTCTGGTTCCACATCCAGAGGTCAGGTTGATGGAAGGCTGCTTAAACACATGTCCTTTTTTCTTGGATGAAGACACTTTTCAACTTAAACATCCCCATGAGGGCATCTTTTACTACACTGTGATTTTCAGAACTGTTTGAATGGAGTTTTTCTATCTGCCACTAAACTGTGAAAGTGTTGGCTGAATAGACATCTTTAATAGATTAATATATATGAATCGAACTTTGTGTCACAGATAGTACTGTATTAACTTCTTCATGTATAGATAAGTAGTTTGTGTTTCATCCACTTTCAGAATAGCATGAACTATGGTGCATGACGTGTCTCTTCATTTCTGAGACGTGCTTTCTCTATTGACCTAGGTTGAGCCTGCCTAGATATCTCAGTTAAGTCTTTCAAGTTAGATAAAATGAAACTGTGGCTTTATTGTCTAGACAGTATATAAGAATACCCTGACAGTATATAAGAATATCCTGACCTCAGATCTAACTGTCTTCAGCATTTTTTACCAAACAGGCACTCACTAAAAATGTAGTGTCTGTGAAGAAATAGTAAAGAAATCACAAAGCAAAGGGCACAGTTGGGATACAGGCTGTTTAAAACTGTGCTTAACATCAATTTAACATATTGTTTATTTCAATATCTCTTTTTAAATGAGTTAATAAAAGCATTTATGCATACAGATGAAATTGTGTGATTGAAAGATTGGCCTTAGAAACAACATGTAGCAGATTTCAACGTATGAACTCCTATTTACATAAGAAAACTAATTATTCTGCTGTTGGATTTAAGGATGAAGGTCAATAGAAGTGTTACAATCTTGGTGAGCTTATTGATAGGAAACAATCCTTGAAAACAATCCAGCTCTCTTGGGCCCCTCTTCCCTCCAGGGCTCTATCCTGTGGCTGTACCAAGGAGACCCTTGAAGAGACCAAAGCCTTCTCTCATGAAGTCCAGGGTAGTGTTAACAAACTGGTTTTCATCTGACAGTCCTCCTGTCTTTACTCATTAATGAAAAATCATATTACCATTTATATTATAAGTTGCAAAGCATGTTTTTAGATGCAAGGGGATAGCTTTCCTTTTTGATAGGATTTAATTACAGACCACAGTCACAGACCATGCAAAAATATAATTCAAAGGCTCAAACATATAAGAACAATAGTTGGACACGAAGTTCGGTGATGATCACTTTGACAGCTCTATCCTGCTGCACGTTGAGTCAACAAGCCCCAAGTGATGTGTCTCACACTGCTATTATTTACTCCCAAGTGGTTTATATGATGGATCTTCTTCAGCTAACAAAAGTTAGAGTACTCTGATAGTACTTTTTCTGTAATTCTAGCTGTAATTCTTTCAGATACACTTTAGTTCTCCTGTAAATTCATCCCGGTGTATCATTTTGTGTTTCACAGGCAATAGAACATACATCCATATACAGTCAGAGAAATTTAGGATGCATTATTTGTGCATATCTCACATAAATCACAATGTTTAAGATCAGGTATGCACAACTTTATTTTAAACAAGATTGCTGTGAAGATAATAACCTTCAGCAAACACAACTCAGAATTCCCTCCAGAGGAACAGCTTGCACTACTTTTCTCAATCATTCCCAAATCTTCATCCTTTTCTGACCAGGCTATTCAATCTTCACACTGCAGACTTCAAGCAAAGTCGCAGGAGTCCCTCACATTCAGCTTATTTGTGAGTTTCTTCCCCTCAGAAGTCCCCAGAACTGCAACTCAGTCCTGGCCAGTATGTTAGATTCAAGGGAAAACTGCTATCAGGGCATTTCCATCACAGGACTTGGAAGATTTTCCCCTGCAATAGTTTAATGCTGAAAGTGCTCCTCCTGTCAGTCCTAACCAGCTCATGACAGTTCACTATCCTTCTTTTTCAAAGTTGCAAAATTCACATGGCTATCATCACAGGGCACTGATGAAGGGTCTACCTGGGAACAATCAGGCAAATTCAGAAAAAGATAATATGCTGTTTTACTTAAAAAACCTTTTCTGTACCTCTAATCTATCTTACAATAAAATGTATAACACTCATGTGCAGCAAGTATTTGCTGGCTACAAAAAAACACACTCCCATAAGTGTTTTTGGTTTTTTTGTTCTGAATAAAACATCCTTTTAGCTATTCATGAACTATATAACATTAATATATGTCTAATAGTCAAACCAGAAAGACAAAACCATGTTTGTGACTCTTCCTACTCTGTGAAATTCCATGAAGTCTAAGAACAGCTTATAGAGAAAAAAAAAAAACCAGAGATTTTTCTCTTGTTTTTTTTTATGACCAGGGTTCTCTCTAGCCTGAAAACAAGACTTAATCAATATATTATCAGGGCTGTGAAAATGTTGATTGAGCCAACCTGCCTCTTACTTACGCAAAAGATGAAGTGATGACTCATAAAAAAAAGAGAGAAGTAATTACTCTCAGGGACACTTGAAAGAATAAGGAACAAGTTTAAACTAAGGAATATGTAGTCATCCAACAGCTCTGCACATGTTCTACACAGCTCTGACTAAACATCATGTGGGGGAAAGCAACAGTCCAGCTGACATTAAGAGAGTGATTCACAAAGAGTAGCTCTTCCTTGGGGAAGCTGGTCTCAGGATCACAGCCACACGTCAGTGAGGAGAAGTGCTCCATTCTGGGACAGTAAATAGACCTAATATTAGTCTTCTGCTTCAGGACAGCAGTGTCTCTAAGGTAATTTTTGCCCTTGCTCACTTTGTCCACTTTGTCCATTTTGTCTGCCTGAAGCATATGTTCTGGGAAATGGGTGCATGTGCTTAGTCTTTGAAATGGGAGTCATTGTTTTCTGGAATACTTAGATTTTTAATTTATTTCCTTGCTATTTATTTTTGGTGATGAGTTTAATAGCCCTAGTTTATATTTCGCCATAGATATACAGCACTCAAAACAGACAGGACAATGAAGAAAAGGTGATCTCACTGTTTTTTCTGGAAAAGGAGAGTCCTAATGAGGTTTTAAAGAAATTTATTGTCTCTGTCTCTGTCATGATTTAGCCAGTGTCTGGCTTTAAACAGGACAGTACTGGATCTGTCTTGAGCTACTTAGCAGTAGAGGCTCAGAGACTTGATTGTTTGCTAAGCACTACTCCTGAAAGAAAAGAAGTCCTCCATACCTGTGGACAAGATGTGTCCCCACTCCAATCAAATAGCTTAAAAGAGAGACTCAGGGCTTCAGCTGGAAAAAAAAAAAAAATTTTTACACACACACACACACATATATATATACTGGTTTTAGCCAAGCTTCCAAAACATTGCAATTAAGTCCTACAAGAGCACAGAAGATCTACCCAAGAGTAGTGAGGGAGCTGCCAGAAGAGCTGAGTGAGACAGCTTTTTATAGAAAGCTTTTTAAGATTAAAATTAATATTATTTCATTTCTTTTACTATCCGTATAACTCCTGAAGACTTTCCATCATTTACCAGCAATCCTGGCTAAACAGGAAGGTCCCAGTAGACTGGAAGTTATCCTTGGTGACACCGCTCTACAGGAAGGATCAGAATGACAATTTGGGGGACTACAGGTTTTTCAACCTGACTGCGGTGCTGGGAAAATCATGGAGCAGATAACCTTGAGTGCCACCATGCAACCATGTAAAGGACAACCAGGAAGTCAGGCACAGCCAGCATGCATTTGTGAAAGTCAGATCCTGCTTGACCAACTTCATCTCATTCTGTGACAGGTTGATCCACTCAGTAGACGAAGGAAAGACTGTGGACGTCCTCTGCCTGGACTGTAGAAGAGCTTTTGTCACCATTTCTCACAGTGCTCTTATGAGTGTGTCCAGAGAAGGGCAATGGAGTTGGGGAAGGGTTTGGAGCACAATTCTGATGAGGAGCAACTGAGGGAGCTGGGGCGTGTTTAGTTTGAGAGAGACCTTATCACTCTCTACAGCTTTCTGAAAGAAGGTTGCAATGAGGTGGGGATTAGCCTCTTCTCCCAGGTAACGAGTGACTGGACAAGAGGCAATGGCCTCAAGTTGCACCAGGGCAAGTTTAGATTGGATAGTGGGAAAAGTTTCTTCACCAAAAGGATGTTCATACATTGGAGACAGGCTGCCTAGGGAAGTGGTGCAATCAGCATGCCTGAAGGTATTTAAAATATGTGTAAATGTGGCACTGAGGCACGTGGTTTAGTGGTGGATTTGGCAGTGCTGGGCTAATGTTTAGACTTGATAATCTTAACAGTCTTTTCCAACCTAAACCCTTTTATGATTCTATGAAAACAGCCATAATAATTAGTTTCAGAGGGAATTGCAAATAGCAAATAGCAGTGACCTTTCTGCATTCAGAGTGCTGTCTTCGTGCACACATCTAAGAGGACAAACAGAGCAAATTCAAGTGCCTAAGTTGGAACAAAATCCCAGCAGGATTTGGCACAACCCTGCACAGCTGCCAGCTGGAGATGCCTCACTGCTGGGAGTAGGGAGGCAGACGTAGGGAGGGGTCCTGTGATGGGACTACAGGAAGGGTCTGAAGGACACAGCAACCACAGGAACACATGGTAGCTTCAGGAGCTCACCCCGAGCCACAGTCATCTCAACATTTATAATATCAAACACCTGCAACACTTGCTGGGAAAAAGGATTTTTAAAAATCCTCATTTAATTGCAGGGAAGAAACTATAGTAATGCAGATGGCCGGTAAAAATCTTAGAAACACAGAAAATTTGTATAAACTATCATAATGAGTTAAAAAATGTACAAAAGTATCTAGATGTTGAGTGAACACTGCACTTTGTCACAATTTATTATACTTGTTTAAAAATTCAAAACCAAAATGAAATTACATGAATCAAATAGGAGAAACCTTCATCTCTTAAGCGGGACACATATCACAGCAAAAGTGCTTGTTTAAGTGGGGGAGACTGGAAACTGCCTGAAAATTAAAACAATGTAATTTTACAGGAAGATCGATGTAAACTACTGCACAGATTTTCTCATACCTAATAAGTGCTGAGAGGAACTCAAACAGGCAAATATCTACCTGCATCTCTGTAGCCAGTTAACATATTTTAGTACTGTAAATGGGGGCTTCCTTTTCCACTGGCAGCCATGTCATGGCAGATTTCACAACTGAATTTTCACAAGCTGGTAGACTACACAATGCCTTGGCATGCATACAGGATCTCCCAGGGAAAGCATGAAGCTATCCCAACATCCTGCTGTGATTGCAGGGACGGACCCTTCTCACCTCTACACACCTGTTACAGTTAGGGAAGAGTGAGAAAGAAAAACTGATAAAGAATTCTTTTCCTTTAACAAAATCATCTGGTTTTTTTCACATTTAAGTGATCTTTTTAAAATATACACACACCCACAAGCCAGCTGCTAGGAGACGAGCTAAGAGACAAGAAGGAATGTGCTTCACACAGGCTCAGAGCAGCTGTGGTTCTGCTGGTCATGAAAGGAGAAATCCACCACTGGGCCATTTTTACTGAAATGCAAGCCTGCAGATTTCCCATTTAAAACAGACAGCAACCAAAATGTGGCCCTTAAGGTTTCAGATGTCCACACAAGGTAAATGAAAACTAAATAATCCTTCAATTTTGATGGTCAGAATTTCACCTCAATACTCACCAACATGCTTTAATTAAAATAACTCTTCTTGAGTCACATAGAAAGAGCAATTCTGGTGAATGTGTGAATATACCAAGTACAGAGGGCCTGCGCTGCCATTTACATGCACTGGCAGGCACTGAAAGCAAGTCAGTTGCAGCATCTCTTTTTGTCCCTTCATTCCCTGTAGAATGTCATGGAGCATCTAAACTGGAAAGAGGTCACTTCCTCTAGCAGTGGTCCTGTCCTCAGAGCACATTAATAGCATGGCCTGACCCAAAAATGTTTTGGATACTGGAATAATCAAGGGTATTAACCACTACTTAAATGTAAAAAAAAATATGAAGAAGGAAGAGAGATTGTCAGTCTAACCAACAACAGGAATATTCATGGTGACATCACCCCATCTCTCATCCTGAGAGAGTCTGTGTAAGCTTTAACACACCATCTGAGGATACTTCTTACAGAACAGCTGCATCTCATGGAGACCTGTTCAACAATCATGCAAGCAAAATGAAAGTAGAGTTTGATTTTAGGAATAAATGGCCAGCATTACAAAGAAACCTTGAGCCAACACCCACATTGAATTAAGATGGCATCTTCTCTCCTGCACCAGCTGCAAACACAGTGACCAGGGCTGAGAGCTGGCATGCAGAGGCTCAAAGAATTGCAGAGCACTTTCAACCACCTAAACACCCTGCAGTGATAAGTATCAGGAACATGTTTATCTACAGCTTATGGGAAAAAAACAGAAGATTTTGACATACTTCTTGAGGCAACCTGGCAGGGAGGTTGAGCAAGGAGAGAAAGGATGGGGACCTACGTGTGACAGACCTGGGGAACACAGGCCAAGATTCCAAGAACTTCTACCACTGTCAATCTCTAGTGCAGCTTAGTGTTTGATCTTTTTTTGAAAGTCCAAACCCACAGGTCATGGCTGGCTCCTTGTCTGTGTATGACTTATGTCATGCATGTTAGAGGCAGTCTCTCAGCTGGCAAAATAAAGTTTACTTACCAGTATGAGTTTGACTGTATTGTCCTTAAAGCACCATCAAAGGGGACGGGTTAGAGGTGCAAAATACAAAGTCTGAAGCACTTTGAATTGTGTAAGCAGAGCAAAGAGCACTGAAGGTGAGCTAAAGACTCTGGCTGAACCTGCAATTGACATGAGGCCATGGGAGAAGTGTTTCCTCTTTGAGACAACTGGATCTTGAGCATCACTGTCACAACCCAGTAGTCAGGCTCAAGGAAAATGAGCTTGACAAGGTAACATTTCCCCTCTCATGTGGCTCTAATCCTGGTGTTGGTTGTCCTTCTGGTGTTGTGTTTGAACAGGGAAGTTTAGAACCCAAAAGCAACTTTAGATTATGTCTTCCAGCAGTCCATGCTGGCAGCTTATTCTGTCCATTGCACATTCTTATCCATTTCGATTACCCGCCTGGGGCAATCAGCTTCATTCATCACCCAAAGACTGTGCATGAGCCTCTCAGGCTTCATCAAAACTATTGAACAAGGGTGCATATCCCTTAAAGTTCCCAATCCGTCCTGCCCTCTGAACCCCTGTCCTCCTCTTTTGTCAAGAACTCCTCACTTTTCTGAGCCACCCTCTCATGCCAAAGAGGACTCTATAAGCTCTTCTCTTTTGCTTTTCACAAATTGAGCAGTCATTGGCACAGATTTATATAAGTGTTGTCCTTGCAGAGCAGAGGAGAAGTTACTTCATTCAGTTGCCACAGCACTTCCCCCGTCCAGTCTGGATGTAGCACTTCCAGAGTTACTTCCTTTTTTTATGAAACCTGGAAAAAGTAAGTTCTTCTCCACCTCTCCTCCCATTCTCACTCCTATACAGTGGTGTTTAATCTCTCTCCTTCACAGCACAATCAAGTTCACTGCAAGCTGTCTGTCTGACATAAGTCTGGTAAAGGGTTACCAAATTGGTCAGGGGACTGGAGCTCAGCATATGCAAGGGGAGGCTGAGAGCTGGGTTTGTTCAGCCTTAAGAGGCTCAACAAAGGAAACAGCCAGAATCATCTCAAGGAGAGACAGTGATGGGATGAGAAGCAACGGACCCAATGAAAATCCCAATTAAACAGGGAACAAATTCATTCTCTGTAGAAATGTAAAACTTGATTAAAGAAGGCCCAGTCTCACCTGCTTCTGTTGGATTTATGTTGAATGAAGGTTGAACTAGATGATCCACTTCTGATTTAAACTATTCTGTGATTTTATGATTTCATTTGCCACATCAAAAACCATACATTGCCAGACTCCATTGGGAAAGAGCCTAACAAGGAGCAGCAGCAGAACAGGCAATGGGAGATGTAGATGCATTGGAATTGCATTTGCCCTGCTGTCAGCATTGGAACATAACTATACTAAATATGATAAAACAGCAATATAAAGTCCAATTTTTGAGGTTGTGAGGAATCATGAACCATATGAATGGATTTTACTCATCATTGTGCTTCTTGATGTTTTACACAGTGGGGAAAGCGTGAGCCTTTAGAAAGGCCAAGGAAATTTAGTAATAGTTGTGTCCGTATTAAGACATTTTCTGTCTGTAACACTACAATTTGTTTTATCTGGGGCTGTCCTTAAGGTTCACCACAAAGTTACTGGCATTTTTTAGCATTTCAGGATATTAAGACAGCAACAACTTTGTAAGTCATACTTTGAAATGCACTGCTTCCTTGTAATTTGGTTACTACTCTTCTATGGTTCATAGTAAGTTTAGAAACTGGATTGGCAAGGTTGTTTCATGGTTAAAAAAGCCTTCAGGAGTTATACTGATAGTAAAAGAAATTCAGTAATATTAATTTTAATCTTAAAAAGCTTTCTATGATTTGTTGATACAAAAAGCCTCTCAAAGAATTTACTGAAAAAATCCATCACAGTGAGATTTTAATGAACATAGCATGAAAAGGCTTCAAACATAACAAACTGGCACTGATTTTCTGCATTAATAACCTCAGTTATCTAAATGTAAGATGTTCACTTTCAAGAAAGCCGTAGACATGTAAGTCCAGTACACATGGAAGACATTTTTTAATCTGGTTCAAGGCAGACCTCAGTAAGTGGAACAGACTGGGATCCAGGAGAGAAGCAGGCAGTGGTACAGCAGGTGTTGTCAGCCTAATGGGGAACAAAGGCATGAAAAAGGCACCAGTACTGGGTCAGAAATCAGAGAGCATCTCCAGAGAGGTATTCACTCCTACCTGCTCAGGGTGACACCTGGCTTTCAAAATAGGCAGCTGCCATTTGTGCGTCTTTGGACGCAGTTATCATCATTGGCAACTGATATAAGAAACACACAATCACTTTATTCTACAGAACACTGTTGGCGGCAGTCAGCTTGCAGAGACTGTGACACAAACCCTTGGTGCTCTGGTTCAGCTGCCTGGGCTCCAGCCCTGCCTCTGTGGGCAAAGCACCACAGCAGCTGCTGCAGACCCTCAAGCAGAGCTGCAAATCCTCCTCTTGTTGGTGACTCTTGGTACAACCACATGTATCTAAGACAAAATAAGGATGTAGGTTGGCCACTAACACCTATTTATGTCCTCCATTGTATAGGGTGGTGGTAGGAAAATAGTCGGAGAGATGCACATCTTATTTTTAACCCATCCACTGAATTTTTTGTGCATGATGCACTGCTTATTTCCTTTATGAATCACAGCCTGCCCCAGAGACTGATTATTTACCTGTTTGATTTTTAGGAGAGTGAAGCAAGTGAAAATGGCACTGAGCAGAGAACAACAGCCTGTATACTGAGAGAGGAAACTTAAGGAGAAGATATCTTAATCTTGTAGTGAACATTTTTTAAAAGGAGAAAATAATGTATATTAGCAGGCATAAATTCCACTTATTTCCTCATAATTTCATTAGGAACCGGCATTTATACAGGATAAATGTCTTGGATAGATCCCTATAACACTTCCTTTAATTTGCTTGCATTACATTTCTATTGCTCTAAGTTTCTCATCAACAGACACAGGGTGCTCAGGAAGCAAGACAACTCAAAATAATTATTTAGCAGCAACTAATTTGTATACATACAAATAGAATCATTCCATCAGCTTTAAATTATGAAAACGAGGTTAGTTAAAAGCTTAGTGAATTAGTTAATAGCTAGCGCTACATTAGTAAGAAAAGCAGAAAAGTTTCTTACACCTAACTTTGTCCCAAACATTCCATCAAAGGCATTTTCTTAATGATTAAAAAACAAAATTAACGATCCATGTTACTGAGGCAATATAAGCTTCTCAACAGAGACTATTAATAGCTTCCCTAAGTCGCTCGACCCACAGTCTCTCATGGCACTTGCCAAGAGGTCCCCTACTGCAAATCCATCACATCCTCTTGGAAAAGAACCACTGCCTCCCAAGTCTGAGCACAATCCTGCTAATAATGTGGAATGCAGAGATGGTGGCTGGGTATGCAGGAAGCCTGCAGGGCAGTTTTGGAAGACCAGGGCAGAGCCCAGAAGACAAGGGGCTGGCACAGGCACGTAGCAGACAGCCCCTGGGAAAGTACGTGCCATCCCAGTCCTTGGTGCAACAGGCTCCTTCCACAACTCCCAGTGAGACAACGCATGGTGCATAAGGCGTTCCTGAGAGGCAGTGCTGCCCAGGTAAAAGCAAGAGCACTGGCTCTGCTGTGGGCTTATCCTTCACTTTTCTTTCAACAAGCCATTTATTCCCCCCTAAATATGGTTAATTTTGTGAAACCCTTTCAGGCCCTTTGGAATAAGAGGGTCTGTAAGAATCAGATACTCAGCAATTTCAATCCTATTTAGAAGGGAAAATCTCAGGCCCCCCTTCCAGATTCCTCACATCACGGTATGCCTTGAACACTGATGTGCAGCCTCTCATGCCAGTTTGCTCAAAGGCTTGAATACATGAACAGCGGCAGAACACGGAAGCACTCATGAGACTGAATATGGTGACAAAATATCATCCTCATGACAGCAGGAGTGTGGTGGCCTTTTAATCTCACTGGCTTTCCCTGAAATGTTGTTGCCTTCTTTTACCTGCAGGCACTTGGCACATTGAGGAAAAGCATCATGTGAAAGAAAAACACTTGCATCTGTTCTTCTCACTGAGCTACAAGGACTACATGATCTAGTTGTCCCTGCTAATTCCAGGGGGTTTGGACTAGATGACCTTTAAAGGTCCCTTCCAACCTAAACTATGCCATGATTCTATTTATACAGATTATGACCTTTTCCTAGCACCGTTTGCTGCAGTAAAACAGATGGTGCACAGTTTCATTCTGATCCAGCACTTTGACCCATCTTTTTGACATGCCAGAAAATGAGACCAAAGTGTGGCTCTGAACTCACTAAACATTTGAGGTGTTGACACCCTCAGAAAATAAGAGCACTTGCATAAGGATGCATCTTTCAAGTCCCTGTAAGTACAATCAACAAGGGACAATTTTGAAATCCTATTTTTTTGAAAATATTCTTTTTCTCCTTTAACTAATTCTTATGTACAAGTTGGTAATTTGACTGTAAGTGATTTCCAGGATAAACAAAAAATATAGTGTGAGAAACAGCTTATAAGATGATCGTCTCATTGAATCCCACTGTATTTCTGCTGAAATCCTATGATTTCTTATGCACTTTAACATTTATTACATATTATATTTGAGTTCTCCATTACACTTGGCATTCCACCATCTTTGTACAATATACACAGAATAAATGGCAAAAGATTTCTGAGAAAAAGAAATATAATTCAATAATTGTTTAAAAATTGCTGTAATTTCAAGCTATGAAGATAGACATGGATAAATATTCAGAAGTGTTAGGAGTGAGAGCTAAAATTGGAAGCAAAATGTTTGCTTAAATTTTCCCACATTAGCACTTCCATCCTCCCTACAATACACAAAAGACAGAGGAGGTTCCTAGTCAGACAGTATTGAAGCAACAAATCGCTGCTCTGAAATGGTCAAAATAAAATAATATAAAACCATATCTGGTTTTCCTAGTTATTGGAATAGAAATTTCTAAGTTCTGAGTGCAATCAGGAGACTGGTGAAGTGTCCTGCCTACAAACTGTAATTTTGTGAAAAACACTATGTTCTTTGGGTAAATCTGCTAGATGAATTCCCCATTTTTGGTGATATAGGAAAAACTTGTTTTTTGCTTTCTCAACAGAATAAAATGTGAAGACAGACATAAACAGCCTCTGAGGCACATATCACCTTTATCTTTAAAAATGTGGTGTTACCACTACTTGAGAAATTAATTTCACATTTTCAAACAGAGCTGTATCTGCCTCTATATGGAAGTACTAAATGAGAAATTTATTTTAGAATCAGCTCCATAACTCCACACTTTCAAGGCATGTTGCAAATGTAATCACCTGCAATAGCAAGACTATTTAAGTCATGTAACTGCATAATTAGGGTCTCTTCTGGTTCATCATTACAAGAGACTAAGATTAAAACATGACTTGATTTCTATCTACTTTTTCTACTTTGTCACCTAACTTTTCTTGGTAACTATTAATAAGACGGATAATAACAGGAAAGTGTTTTGCTCCCCTCTTCAGTAATAGTCATTGCTAATTTCCATTACAAGTTGTTTTCCTCAGGCTTTAGAAAAAGAGAATCACAATGATAATAAGCAATTTACTTCTGTGAACAGCAAAACCTTGACTTTATGGCTGATAATAAACAAGTAAATATTTTCCTTTAGCAAGGAAACATGTCAAAACAACATTAGAGTGAAATCTGACCATTAACACTGATGAAGAGTGGAGAGTTTTTCCATAATAGAATAGTAGCAAATTCTCCAGACATGAGAAAAATGCTGAAGTTGTTTACAGCCACTTGTGTACATAGTGAATGAATAAAAGATGTCTTGGCATTAAATATGAATCCAAACCAGAAAATTAAGGCAAGCATCTTGAAAGCAAGTCATTAGGGGCTGATGTCTGAGATCACGCACCTGAGATCACAGAGGAAAAGTAGATCTTCTGTTAAAGCAGGAAGAATATGACACAGTTGCCATCATGAAAATGTGGTGGCAAGAACTTGTACAACTAGAGTGCTGCAATGGATGGGTAGATCTTTAATCCGACCTGTCTTTTCCTCCACACATTCTAGGCAGGGGCAACCCTCTCTGCCCTATGTCTCTCATCATTCGAGTTCAGTGACACAGACACAGAGGCATCCACTGCCCATGCTCCTATCCCCAGCTTCTTCTGGTCCCACAGGCCAGAGCATGCATGGATTACAAGCATTAGTGGAAGATGAGACAGCTAAAAGTACAGGAGGGAGCAATTACATCCTACACAATTTAAAGGTAGTCCGCTGATTTGGCTTTTCTTAATATTTGAAGAAAGAGGTGACACCATTTCTTACATCACTTTCTGATGTATAAGACCTATTCTCTGGTGTGTGGTGAGTGGCAAAATAAAGAGGAAAAACCCAGGTGATGCACAGCCAGCATAGGAACTATGAGATACAAAGCCACACAAGAGGATATGCAATATTCAGAGCAGTAATCAAGGCTATGGATGAGCTGTATCCAGGCTCTCTGGAGAACCCCTGTTTGTTCTATACACTCCAGAGCCCATTATGCCAGGCAACAGAAGAAGGATTACCATTACCTTTATTGCTAGAATTGCAGTGTAGAAAAATGTTGTTAACAAGAATAGTTCTACCTGTCTGTCTCTCCCTTCTACCTTTCTGTGACTCCTCCTTACTGAAGTTTCACTCACACACATACACTGAGACAATGTCAGAACAAAGCTTATTTTAAACAAAGAGAAAACTGTTATGTATCAGAACTTTGAAAAGCTACACATGAAAAACTGGAGACACAACCTTACTTTTACCAGTGGCTTCACCACTAACTTTTTCTAGCGCTCAGTCTATATACTGCTTATGTGTGAGGTTCTATAGCGACATCTGGTTTTAATACAGGGACTTCCACCACTAAAATTCCTGCTGGTACTGCTAACTCTGTTTTCAAACACAGAGACTGAAACCTATCTCCGTCCCAGTTATCTTTTCATTCCTTTTTTGGAGGTTCCCATCCTGCTGCATAGTTCAGCTGCTGCAGGGTGGACAGCTTACATTCCAGTCCCACAGCAGCCTGGGCACTATCAGAACTTCTGAAACAGCTCCTGGCATTTGCAATTTCATTTTACAGACTGACAGTTTAGATCAGTGCCAATTGTCTTGGTACCTGTGAACTACATCTGTTGAGCAGCTGCAAGACAAGTAGCAGCAGGGAAAATCCAAAGGGACAGGATGGACTGCCAGAAACAGAATCCACTACAGACTTCTTTGCTTAGGATCCCTGTGGGCAACCTCTCAAGCAGGAATAATGAGGAGCATTGGTCAACAGAGAGCAGCAAATGCTTCACTCAGGTGGAGATTGCCAGGCACCTCACCGCTGGTCACATCAGTGCATGTAGTGGCCCAGACCTGGCCATCAGTCTTCTCAGCAAGGCTATAAGATTGAAAGACTTCCAGTGAAAGCAAAAAGAGACAGTCTCTTGTAACAAGCAGTGGTTCAAAAGCAGGCCAACACGGTCAGCTCAGCCCTTCATTTGAGTATTAGCAATAGCAGTAAGCGGACAGTGACTGTGCTTGAATTATAAGAAAAGCCCAGTAAGCTCTTCTCTCTTTAAATATATTTCCCTACACCATGAACAGCTTAACTTTAATAGAAAGCACATTAGATCCTCAATGGAAACACAGCAGAGCTTGGACTGTGGGAATACAGCTGCTAAGCAACCTTACCAACATCCTGTCTATTCCTGCACTGTAGCTGTGAATAATTACTCCTTCATGTAACCCTTGCCTTTCTGTCACTGCTCTTCCACAGCTGTATAATCCTGTAACTGCAAATGGGCCCAAACCAAACTCCCAGAGCTAAAATTATTCTCATATTTAAGGAAATCCGGCAGGAAATCCAAGCAGGTGTCTGCCCTCCCTCACTA
Organism: Taeniopygia guttata; assembly: GCF_048771995.1. Taxonomy (NCBI): domain Eukaryota; kingdom Metazoa; phylum Chordata; class Aves; order Passeriformes; family Estrildidae; genus Taeniopygia; species Taeniopygia guttata. The sequence goes on from NC_133024.1 coordinate 65,945,666, forward strand.
CAACTGAATGATGTGGAGCCTTAAATATAAACAATATAAAAACTTTCAAGGCTGTTTTTCTATTTCAGATTCTGTGGTTCAAGCCAGTCTATACTAACTTTCTTACTCTGATCTCTTCTGACAGCAGCAACTTTAAAAACCAACCCATAAACCAAATAGTTTAACCAGTCTTTAAAAAATACTCTCAAAATACTGATGGAAATGAAGCCATTTACTCCATTCACTGACTATTCTGTCCATTCTTCCTGAATGTCAAGCTAGTGCTGTTTCATAGGAAGAGGAGATTTTATTTCACAACTGAATGAAAGAAACCCAACCAACACAGTGTTTGGGGTAAAAGAATGAATCACTGCCTTTTTGTTCTTCTCCATGTTAACAAAAGAAATGGGCATTGCCCAACTTTACTTTGTTGTCTGAGAGGCAGCCCATAGATTTACTTCCAAAGGATCCTGGTGTATTTAAACTCCCCAGATTAGGGACTGCACAAATTTTAGAAAACAGAATATAATAGAAAGACTAAAAACAGCTGATCATGCTTCAGAAGTACTCAGAAAGCTGTTTGCTTTGGACAGTAAATTTTCAGAACTACAATATTAGCATATAGTAAAGTTACATCCCTGAGAATGCAAAATTTATTCTGTCACTGGGATATTGCATCTGTAATAAATATATCATTGTACTATTGGATTATATAACTAATAGTTATAATATATAATAGATATATTAATAATATTACATTACAAATATTGAAATATCTAATATTGGAGGAGTTAATATTTATTAAAATAAATGTCTAGAACCGAATTTCTTGTGGCATTATGAGGTAGTTGGGAGATACATTTACTCTGCAGAGTTTTACCCATAAGAAATATTATTCCAGATCTTAGAAATTACAATCTCAAGACAATGATTTTCCATCTTTTCTAAGGATGTTGGACTGAAAATTTTCCATGGTGACTAAGGGTTCCAATATAGTGCAGTTTAGCCTAGTAATAACAACTTTGATTTTCCTCCACAGCTGTCACAGAGCCATTAGAAAGCATCAGCAGAATCCAGCAGCCTAAGTACAGATTGAAAACCTCTTTTTCTGAACAGTAAACATCAAAGTAGGCATATCTCTTGCCTAGACAGCAAGGCAACAGCCTTCGGGAAAGAGAAATAGTCTTGAGAGTAAAGAACAGGAACTTTTTGGGAATGAGACACTCTACTTTCTTACTGCAGGCAGGCCATTTAACTTCTCTCTATCCTGTGCCTGTCCAAGGTCAGCAAGTGGCCTTACTGCCAAAGCCTTCTGCCATCAATGCAGGATGGAGGAGAATTTTAAAATAAAGAAAAGACACTTGTACTTGGATAGGGCCATGATATTTTGCCTTCACCAAAACCTTCTTGTCTTTCTTTCTCTTTCTCCCCCACTAGAAATGTGGGATATCTCATACATGAAAGCACCACATTCCTAGTTCCCATAGGCTCACACACCCAGAGCAAGGATGAATAAAAGCACTGCACACACCACAAGGAAATTGCTGCATTTTCTCCCTCACAACTTACATACCTGTCCCTCCTCCATCAGAAAGTATGCACTTATTAAAGACCACTAGCATCAGCCTGGTAATCTCAGGAATGCCACAGCTGTTCAGGAACTGAGAACCAGCTTACATAGAATCATAGATGTGTTTAGGGTTGGAGAAGGCCCCTAAGATCATTGAATCCAAACATTAACCTTATTAATAATTTTAATATTAAAAAAATAAGCCCATCCTTTTGCCCTCTAAGAAGGTAAAAAGCTCTATAACCACTATAGCTTTGGTCTTAGAGCAAATTTTTATGTTTTTAACTCTCACAGGAAAAGGCACATGAATGATATATTTGTATTACACGTCTTTTTTTCAATGCAGCTTACAAAAATCAATTTATACATGCACTATGCTGCAAGACAGGAAACTACCTGTTTCATCCCATCACTGACATCCAAAATTCAGTACTAGCCAGGTGTTATCTTGTCTGTGTGCATCCAGGAAGGCTATGTTACTCTAACAAAAGTGATTTTAATGGTCTATTTAAACGTCTCCAATTTTTCCATTTAGAAAAGACATGTACCTCTTTTTCTGTCTATATGCACATGGCCATCCAGCAACAAGCAAATGAAATGCATTTTCTTCCTGAACAATGCCCCCAGCACACACAATCCTGATTAAGCATGAAGTTGCAGAGAATTCACTGAGAGTCATTTGGCAACTTTTAAAGCTGAGAGATACAAAGAGCAGAAAATAATGAAAACACAACTGTTTACCCTGAACAGAACACTCAGTTTCTGGGGAGACAAATGCTCTATCCTAGCCACATCCACTGGGAGCTTGGCAGCTCTATGCACTATGGGACCTTCTCCTCTCTCTCAAACTTCTTCCTAGCTACTTGCACACAAGCCATAGGGAAGCCCTGAGACATTCTTGTTGCCTATACATGCAATGATGAGGTCCACTTGGTCAGCGTGACATTGTTCCAGCAGTCTTGCTAGATATTTTCCTTGGCATGTGTGCATTAAGGCTTTGGCAGTAATTATCAAGGTTGCTTTGCAATTTTGTATTGCATAAAACTTTTGTTGTGACCTTCATCTGCAATAATCTTAGCATTCAAAAACAAAAAAAGAATGTTAATGAAAAATTGTTTATGAGGGATTAACATAGCAAGAAACATAAAAATGCTGTGTAGTTTTAAAAAAATTACTAAACACTTTTCTCATGACTACCCTAATTAGAATATTTAATCTAAATTATTTATACTAACCTTCTGAGCAAATCTAGCTCTTAAATTTAAGCTGAACTACTAAACATAATAGCAATGTTACTAACACAGTGCTTGAAGATGCATGCCTCATATAACACAGTGGCAATACTCTTCTCTGCTCTTTTAATGTTATGTTCAGTTAGCACATAAAATTTGGGAGTCTTTGTACTGGAGGTGTACGAGGTTTTGGTCCCTTCCTCTTTTTCCATTCCCTTTGTAGGCAATTTCTGAGTCAGAAAGAAGGCACGAAGAAAATCAGCTGTAAGTACAAGCATCATGGCACAACAACCCTGTCCCTTTTCTTCTAGGGACAAGGTTCATCCTGCAGGATATTGATTAAGTCACTTTTTTGTGTACTACAGAAATGTTCTGTAGCTTGATGCACCGTGGAGGGGATAGGAATTTAGGCAATGGTTTTAGAATGCTTATTAAATCTATTACCTAGCAATCCACAGCTGTGGAAGACAAAGATTCTGAAGATTCACAGGAACACTCCAGCTGCATGTGTCGCAGCATATGCCACAGCATATGTTGTAGTTGAGACAGCCACTACTATACACAGAGTATCACCACAGAGTTTCAGAAAGCTTCAACCCATACAGAGCAACACCTTACCACACCAGAAGGCTTCAGGTGTCTACCTATACAGAACAACATCACTCCACCTCAGAGGCTGCCAGCATCTGCCCTTCTTGTTCTTTAGTCCAACCTTTTATACCCCTCATGTTGATGCATTGCACCTGTGTGCCCTCTGCTCCCTTTGGTGATTGGTCAGTGCACCTCCGCACACCATGGCTCATCACCTTCAATGCTGCTCACCTGCCCTGCACAGCTGTAGCCCACTGGGGATGAATCTTGGCCACAGCCCCTCTCCCAAAAACCACAACCTGTGTACCTACATACATGCTTTGTAAATGTAAACTTCACTTCTCAGCCTTTACTAGCTATCATCCCAGTAGCAAAAGTGTCCATTTAGATCTAATTAGTGTTGAGCATCTGTCTTTGTGATGTTCAAGCTTTGGTATGGTCCATGTTTGAAGACTCTCATATCTAAGTTAACTCACTGGCTTTTATGATCAAAGGTTAGACCATGTAGTCAGGTGGTAGGGAGAACAACAGGAAGCATAGGCACTTTTACTTGAAAAGAGACTGACTGGTGTAGGAAGTTTATCTTAGGAAAGGATAAACCAGACATGATAAACAGATATGACCCAGTCATGCATCTTTAGTGAATTTCAGCAGTTCCAGCTGGTGTATTAGGGAGACTTATTAAAGCCTTTTCTAGTCTTTCTGGCTGGATATTGTAACAGTACTTGTAAAACTAAACTCAATGCAAGTAGTGGTTATTTCAACCCCTTTACTCCCTCCCAGGAGTGCCAAGCATAGGGAAGAAAATTAAAGAACTGAAAAAGCAAAGCAGCTCTTCTCAAGGCAGGCATACTTTAGAAATACATACTTTAAAACATCTTTAACAAAATGCCTGAGAGTTAGAGACACAACCAGACCAAATAGCCTGGGGAAATGTTTGTTACCATGGTGTATTCTGCAAGCATATTCAAAGTCCCTTGAGACAGAACAATATCATGTATTCTCCTTCTAACCCTGCGCCACAGAGCAACAGACAGGTTGCTGGTTCTGACACCTTTCAATGGAAATTAAAAACACTGCAATTTTCCTGTTTACATTACAAAGTTAATTGTAAAATTGATGCAGACTGAATGCTAACAGAATGATTTGCTATGCTTTATAATACCATGCATTTTAATCAAATGATCACCTGCCTATACATTTTGTGCTACTTCCAATGCCTTGATTTATATCTCTAGTGATTTATATCTCTATAATTCTTTGCCAATCCTAGATCAAAATAACACCAAAACCCCCCAAGTATTTGTGACCATTTGAATATTGCTTACAGTATTTTTGCTTTCATTAGGTTTGCTAATGTACACAACTGCAGTAAACCAATTACTCCAAAAGGGATTGTTGCCTTGTTGCCTTGTCTTTACTACTTGTTGAGAGTAGTAAAGACAAAGGATGGAAGCAAGAGTTCAGAGTACACCAAATCAGGAGATACAATATTAAAATGCCTGCCATTGCTAAATAACACAGGGTCTTTACCCAGTTGTGCATTTCAGCTTTGTACAGGCAGGTGCACCTTCGGATGTCCACTTACTTCTAAAGAACACCTCAAAAAACTGTTCCATGTTATCACATTCTCCCAGGACAGATACCCACACTCACAGACTATGGAATATCTTCTGAAGGTCTGTTTACAACAGGTAACGTAGCATGATTTAGGGATTTTGCCAGGGGAACATACTGTCTCTGGACTCATGATGCTCAGGAGGGCTGGCATTATTCTTGCTGACAAATATGAAATGGAGTGCAAACCTCCTAAAGGAGGTGCCAGGGGAAGATATGTGCTATCAGTGAAACTGTGCAGGATACAGGCCTTCCTCCAAGATCATCACCCCAAAAGTGAAATGCCAGTTTTACAGCTAGTAAGCTGGTAAGTAGTGCTTCATTATGCAGCATTCTGCAGAGAAAATTAGTGAGTAATATACAAATATAAAGAGGGTTCTTCTTTCAGACTTTGACTTAAATGCATCAATGACAGTGACTGAAACTCTGTTTTCTGACTGACCTGAAATTCTCTGATCTGCTCTGCCAGATGTGTCAGGATAACATATGGCTCTGCATTGTGCAGGCCAACCCAAATGAAAACAGGAGATGGACTAGAACATTACAAAGACATGGTCCTATAGCAAATACTTCTTTAAGCCATTTACTGGGGTTTAGGCAGTATGTAATTCTGTCACAGAGTTAATTATTAAAAAGGCAACAGTTTTACTGTTGCCCTGCAATACAAGACTATAAAATGCAAAACCGGTTAAACTTGCCATCTGGAGTAGTATGAGCTGAATACACAGGCACTTGCTACATTTAAAATGACAGCCCAATCCACAGGAGAAATTACTAGGAGAATAAAGCAGATGAATGCACTTTTGATCACTGCCTTGAATTTCCTAGTTCCATGTGCCCATGTTTGCCTGCTCTCAGGTAAGTGCTGGGCGTGCAGTGTGACGGTTTAAGGCCGGTGCTATTTTTAGCTGTGTACACATTGCAGGGCAGCAGAAATGTAGGACAATTCACACCAGCACGGCACAGGCAATTCTTGCCTGAGAGCATGCATGTCTCTAACTGCTGCTTGAGCAGAGAGAGCCACAGTCCTGGCCAGGTCCTGGTTTATACTATCTCCCTGGGTTCATGCAGAATGCAGAAGGACTCTGAGAAGGCAGGTCAACATCCACCTCAGTCTCCTTGCCTATGGCCCAGCAGTGAGGGTGGAGGCTCAAGGACACAGGCTCACCAAGTCCAGCTAAACAGGGCCCCAAGCCAGCTCCAGAACCCTTTGGGGAACAGGCTAACTAGAGGTATTCAATCTGTTGACCGTCCATAATAGAAGGTCTTTGTACACTTTTTCTTCCCATAAGGACATTATTGTGCACTGTTGTCATCTTCAGAGACCTCTGTACTTCTGATAAGTTTTTCCAGTATTTAGGCACAGAGGTTCTGAGATGCAGTGGAGCTGTCATTCTACATGGAATGGCACACAGGAGAGTCAGCAGTAATTTTTCTAGGGGTTTTGGGCAATGAAGCAGCTTTTGCTGCTGGGAGGAGAGAAGAAACACAGCTGTAACCACAAGCTGGTCCTTGGAGGTGCCAGATGAGTTTGACGCCAGTGCAGAAGATGGCCTAGAAGGAGGGTAAGCATGATAGCACCAGGAGAGGGAGCTGAGCCCTGCAAAGACAAGGCAATGTTAAATGAACTATCCATGCACACTTTGTGCACCTCAACAGGCAAAGAAAGAATTGTTGTTTGGGGTAGAGCTAAAAACAATGAGATGCAGACAGAAACTAAAAACATCATTAAGGCTGAATGTTAGGAAACATCTGAAATGATGAGTAAGTGGCACAGTTAAAAATGAAAACAAAGCAAACACGCAAACAAACAAACAAAAAATCTGTGCCTGACCTGCTATTTTACCATTCTACAAATTCTGATACAACTGCAGAAATATATTTTAAGTTGAATGGAGTTCCCACTGAGTTATCAACAGAAAGGCTCAGGGTGAGAAAGGTGATGGCTTAGCTACCTCTCCGTAACTGTTCGCAGATTATTTAATGTCTTTAATGCTCTTTAAAGAAGAAAACCACTGAGTGCTTAGAAAATTAGAACAAAAAAATTCCCCAACAGAGGCATCTATTAAATTACAAAATAACCTCTCCAGGGAAGCCTCAAAAGTATTGTCACTAAATAAATTTAAAACTGAACAGCTTGAAATGTGTTTACTATAGGAAAGAGACCTGCATTTTCCCCAAGGAAAAGAGATTAAATGTCCTAAGGCTTCAATAGTCTTTTATCTCCAATTTTTTATCGCTCTTCTCTGATGCACAGGGGAGAGAGATTATTATTTAAACTCTTTTTTTCCCCTCTGGAGCTGTCTGGTGAAATGTGCTGACAGGTATTATCCATCGACCATGTATTCCAGGTAATTCACAAGGCAGGCAAGCACGGGGGCCCACATTCCTTCACAAAAAGCAAGCACATGCTGGAGGAGGAGGCAGCTTCTCCTTGAGACCAAGACAAGCTGCCAGCCTTTGCCATTTTCAAGGCAGACCAGAAAAAAATGTTACCCAGATGCACATACAGACAGATGCACACAGCAAGAAGCAAGCAACAGTTTTGTCAATCCTAGGCTGTCATGGGATTCTCAGAACAAAAGGAGGAGGCAGCCTTCTCTTTTTCCTTATGGTCCTACTGGATCTGGCCCATAAAAAAAGAGAAGCTCTCTTCTTATCACTGACAAGAACCAGGACTGAAATTATTTATATTGCCAGTGGCAGAAGGAGAGGCAGGGGAGAAAGGGAAATGGGAATTTAAAGAGTGAAGTCAGCTGGTGGAAGAAGGGATTCAGACAATGCCACAGCAACAAGAACCTCAGTTGTTTTGGTTCTTATCTCCCATTACCTCAAAGCTACATCCCTGGATAGGATGTTATGGATTGCAGTCCCCATGCTGTGGGCACCTCACCTCACAGTTATATCTGCCCTAAAAAACTATGGAGTGGACTAGAGGTCCCAATGAAGATCATTATAGCCTGCAGGTAAGAGCTGCCTCGAGTGCCCTGTGAGCCCTGAGAGGCACTGTCAAGTCTGGAGGATTCCAGAGTCACAGAGCAGCCGCTGTTACAGTGAGTACCAATTACACTGGAGGAAGGTCCTTTGATTGTGTGATGTGAGGCTGAAATGTGGGCAGCCTTTTGAGGAGATTCAACTCCTGTCCTCCAACAGAACTGTTCTGTGGCTTAGCAAGAATGAGAGGTGACATGGTGGCAGACACTGTCTGAGGGAGGAAGCTAGGATCCAACACAGGAGATCTCATCAAGGGCAGCAGGGAAGATAGAATGCATATTTTTTCTTAAGTTGTACGCTGCTTCAATACTTCTATTAAGTTACATTTTCTATCATTACTTGATCACCTGTAGGTTTTTGTAGCAAATGCAAAATACAGCAAAAAATCCAGAAATAATTGAATGCTCTCGCAAATATAAGTGGAGTATATAAAAGTTTTTTTTTTTTCAAGAGTACACACATGGACCCTCAGGATAATATGTTAATAAAAAATTGCCATCTCTGCTTAGCAGTAAAGGGCTCATATTTTTTCCTCTGCATAAAGGAAGATGTCAGATGTTGTACAGATATTCTTCAGACATGAAGATGTTTGCAGACCACATAAACCTTCAGGGCAGCAGGACAGAGAAATATAAATTGAGACTCCTCAAATGATGTCCTCATTCCAGCTACACTCTGTAGGCCAGCACATGGGAGCCAGGTAAGAGTTTATAAACTCCATTTTCTAAGGCAATCAGACAAGTAGTTCAGAGGCAGGAAGGAATGAAAGACACTGATCACTTCATGCAAGATACTTTGGTACGACCTGCCACTACAGAGTCCCTAATGAAATTTTGCCATGCAGCATCAGCAGTAGCTAATAAGGATGGATGGTCATTTTCTCACCTTGTTTTTTAATCTTCATGGGCTTTTAAGATAAATTACCCAATCCTAGAATTTGCAAACAAGTCATATGCTGTTGGTAAATCCAAATCTCCCATCACTTCTTGTCCTACTTTCTGGGATGAAGTCTCAGTACTGCAGTACAAAGCTGCAAGCCAAGTATCATAATTCGGGAAGAAATTTGAGCTGCAGCTCAAAATCCAAGATGCTTACAAGAGGAATATTTGACGGGGGAAAAAAATCTCACATTACAAGATCTTTACAAGTTTGACATCAGAAATGAATCCAGAACTCTATTTCTCAGAGTACTCAGGTACTCAAAATACTTATTTCACAGTGTAACTGTGCAGGATACAGGTTATATCTTAATGGAAAATTAATTGATAGCCAACAGCTGCACTATGACAATTAGAACCAAAGTTTCATTTGTAGATCTCTTTATATTGAGTGAAATTTGTCATTAAAATTGTGAAAATTTCACTATCTGCAAATTTGACTGATGTATCAGAAGATTTTTCAAAAAGTATATTTAAACTAAACTAGAAAATCAGGATACATTCTAATAAAACCATGAGATTGTTGTAAATTATATACTTTTTTTTTAATTAGAGGCTTTTTTTATGATAAGTTAATATTCATATGTGCTCAGGGAAAATAAAGTCACGAGTACATGTGCCAAATCTCATTACAAAGGCATATGATTCAAATCACTCTAAAAATAATAACAAATCTGGTTTTATTGCAAGTTTCTGGTAGCATATCCATGTTACAAGGCAAACCAAAATACAACACATTTTGAATAAAGCCTCATGAAATAACTGAATTAAATATTTACTGTATGAAATGGATTAATCACTAACAAACAACTTCTCAGTTTTTTTCTTAATAACCAGTGATCCATTCACTTTCCTTTCTTTCAAAAACATAAAGTGTAAACAACTTTCCCCAAATCTTATTGATGTACTGATAGCAAATATCCTGAGTAAAAGATTCATATTTGACTGAAACAGCTAAATCATAGGGATGTCTTTTCAGAATTTTATCACGTTGTTTCACTTCCTACAGCTCAAATAAGCAATTTACTTTCTTGCAAATAAATGGCTAAGGAAAACACACAGGATTGACTTTAGGGAATTTCTGAGCTATTTCACCCCCACAGCTTTTTGCTCAGAGTTCTCAGTGTGTGATGACTACATTAAGGAAGGCATTTGGATGTACTTTGTTCAAAAGTCCTGGTATGGCCAAAAGGACACAACTTAGGAGTGATGCCAATTGTTACTGTCACTGAATCTTTAACTTGCAATCACTCAATTTCTTTAACTTGCAATCACTCAATATTAATCTTGATTTATTTATTTAAGAAAAAAAGGCAGAATGCTATTAAGTCTCAGTAATGATAAAGGTGAAACTGGAACACAAATCTCATAGTACCTATATGCCTTCTCCACTTCACACTCACCTTGCCACTGCCCACCTTGATCCTAAAGTGGCTGGCCTCTCACCATATATAAGATTTTATATACACTGGATCCTTTCTCTTTGTTACTCCTAGAAGCAGTTTCGCCCAGTTGTCAGGTCTGCCTTTATTTAACCATTAGTCACTGACCATTTATGTGTTGTTTATAGCTCTGGGAGCTCAAGTATCATCCCATGCCCTCTACTGACATCTCAGATCTGTACTTCTCTGCAGTGCATCCAGTAGCTTTCCTTTTGAGACCTGTGCCATGATACCATGTTTATAGTTCTCTACGCCACAATATTTTGCTAGGGCCCTGCATTCTGCATTCCACAAAAAATAACCACTTATTAGTCTCAGCTAAATTAAAATTATGGTTAAGTCACACAAAGCTAAGCAAAAGCAGAACAAATTGTGTAATAGTCACCTGGTTACAGCTGGAAATTGCTGCTCCAGCTAAACAAGCTAATACAAAATTCCAGACAGGCCAAGACAAGCCCAGACAAAGGCATAAGTCCTGAGGCCTTACAGAGCTCCTGCAGACCCTCTGGGCTGTTACAAACAACAGCAATGTGTGTTACCATGAGTATAGTAAATACTGAGCTGCAGGGCTACACAAAGTTTGGGTGCATGGGAGCCTAAAAATGTAGTCCATCCTGGAAAAGCTCAATCACATAGTCACAGTACCTCACAGCCAGCAAAGGGAACTTGGGTCAGCCAGCCTCTTCTTTGCAGTCACTTCCATCTCACCTGTAATTAATTGACTTCTCCTAACCAACAGTGGTACCCAGCCAACTGGAGACTCTATTGTTTCCTTCCTACCTTGATTAAAGCCAGCCTGCTTTAGAGAAGGAAAAACTTGTAAGATTTCTTTTGCTGGTTACTGGCTTTTCCATGTACTTTAGTCCAGGCAAGAGCATACAGGGAAATGTTTCTTTCTCAGCCCGGATGAGCTGGACCTGGCTTAATACTGATCCATAAATGGGACCATAGACCTAGGAGCAAGTTTAATTGGGTTCTATTCCTAGTTTTTCAGCAGTTCCTTGCATGACCTTGGGGAAGTCACTGGTAATCTGTTTCTCCTGCTAAATTGAGGCAGTATTGTCCCTTAAGCCATTATGCCAAAGCAGTTCAACAGCTATAGATAAAATATGCCATTTAAATGCACACTAGTATTTTATTATCCACAAAACTCACCTCCAAGCCAATTTTGTAATTTCTGACACAGACCCTTTTAACTTGCACTGAAATGCTGCATCAGACCTGAATGCCAGATCCCAGTGAACAGTCACCTGAAGCAAGCACCACATGTATGGCTGGATGAGCTGCAAGAAGGAAGTTGCCCTACCTTCCTTGATCCCATTTTCAACTGCAATTCAATCATACTCTGGAAGTGAGCATTGGGATGCTGTGCTTTTTGCCAGCATTCTTCTGGGGGAAGCTTGGGGAAAAAAAAAAAAAAAGGAAGGAGGGAAAAAACTCATAATACTTCATGCTGTAGCTCCTTTATTTTTCTTTGCTTTGTCCTGACCTTGCCAGCTTCAAGTCAGCTTCAAAACAGCTCCTGCTGTGCAGCTCCCTATGACACACTTAGAGCAACTCCTATTCCTCATAAACACGTGCTGTTTGTGCACACTTCACTTATTCTTCATTTTAGACCAGACTGAATAGAACTTGGAAGCCAACAAAAATTCAGCTTTGTTCAACTGAAGGTTCAAGGTCACAAACACATCCAATTTAATGAACTTCCAGGGAGGATTTCCTTAAACCCCTGGCTACCCCTATCCTGACTGATCCAGCTCCCAGTCACACTGTCATTTTTATTTTGCCCTAAAACAAAAATGCAGAGATACCTATATTCACAATTACTCCTCACTGCTCCCTATGGGACAAACTGTCAAAAGATACTTAGGTTATCTAGTGTATCTAGTGTATCTTAGTGTTACCTAGTGGAGAGTTATGAATATTGCTATAAGCACTGACATACTACCCCATCCTGTTTTCTGCAATGTACCCTCGTGCTTTGTGCTGCTAATGTGTGTCCTTCAGGCTGCAGTCAGTGTTAAATGTTCATGAACTTTCAAAAATTATAAAATTTACAACAACTGCACATTAATTATTTGATATTTCAGATTTATCCTGATCGTTGCAAAACATAGTATACCTTTGTCAATTCTTTACTATACCATTTATAAGAGATTATGTCAACAGGTGATTGCTTCTATTAGTGGTTATTCTAGAAGTAGAAATTACTGAGGCATGTAGTTATTACATGAGTGGTTTGTATTATAGCTATATACTAAGAGTTTTCTTGATGAAATTATTACCTAAATACCCTGATGCTATTTATCTTCTCTCTCTTCACAATAATTCTTCAACTTATCTTCTCTTTTTAGGGCATTTGTCATCTCCAATTGCTCAAATTAACCAGTTTAACCTAGGTGCTCCCAAAAGGTCCATCAACTCAGCACAGAGACACTAAAAGCACAAAAAGCCCAAACTGCAACTTTCATTCATTTTGCCCCAAACCAAACAATTCCTGGGGTCTGCTGTCAAATGGAAACAGAGACACGTGATTTAGACACTCTCATGTGTTTCACTTTACTAGAGTTTATACAGCTTTTTTTTCAAGGAGTTGCTTATGACAGCTAATGAAGCCAGGCCTGCACAGAGAAAGGATATTAAATGTTACAGCACAGAGGTGACTCAGCCCATGTAGCCATGTACTCTACATGTCCCTGTTCAGCACTGCACATTTCTAGCACTCTCTCCAGTTTATTTCTAAGTCCTCCTATTCAAAGGTCTTCTATAATTAGTCCAAATGCAATTAATTCATAGAGCACCATTGTTTTCCCATGTTTCAAAGGAGTTTTTCAGGGCTGTTACTTACTCCGAATTGATTGAGCATGGGGATTACTTTATCTCCAGGGGAAATGATGATCAGCATTTCCCACCCAGTTCCAGAGCTGTCTTTAACAATTTATCTTAATAACATCTTTGTGTTTTGAGTCAGAAGGAAAGAGATCAAAGAAGAGAACACGGCAGGCATACTCTCAGGATTAAAATTGGCCAGAGGCAATCAGCAGAACAAGTAAACAGCTCTTCAGCAGTCTGAAGGAAAGCCTCATCTAACATGAACATTTTTGTGTCCCTGCAAGCTCTCACCAGTTAGCCCTGTTGGCTTGGAAGGTCACATCTGCTGCTCATGTTATTTCTTGTCATCATCCCATCCCTTTTTCACCCTTGAACTTCATTAATAAATAACATTACATCAACTTCATTAATAAATAACCTTACATCAACTCTTTTGGTACCATAACAAGACAGCAAAGATCTGTATTCCTTAAGGAAATGGGCTGATGTTACAATTACACCATGCTTCACTTTAAAACCCCGAGCCCTGGTGTGCTGAGAACTCCTATGTCTGTCTGAGGTGTAGGGCTCAGTCTCCCCAGGATATGATTTGGGGCTTAAAGGGTCAGTGTATTGCAGTGTTTCAAAACGATCCCATTTCCCTTTGGCAGGAATAGCACACAGAAGGTGGAGGAACCTATGTTCTATCCGATACTTGATACATCTCACTTGGTACCTTGCCACTCTGATGGTCCTTCCTCTGTGCTCTCATCTCTCTGAGAAATGAAATTTCTTTGCTCTAAAGTTGGCCCCACATCATAACTTGAACAGAACAGAAGGAAACCAGAAGGAAAATGAGAGAGACTGCACTCCTTGTCTTTCTGCAGCCTAAAACATAACTCCTGCTTCTTTTCTTGACTTTTATACTGAGAAAATAGAATTGATGCAAAGGAGCCACCCAAAGTGTTCATTTTAGCTTCCAGAGGAGCTTGATTTTTAAAGTGGACTTTATTCCTAGTGAGTTCAGGAGCCACTGCAATCTAGTTTAAAAGAGATTTTACTGGGTTTTTTTTCTTTTTAATCAATGGGCATTACACCTATCCTGTGTTCTTATCTTGCTCAAAGCCAGAGGTGGACAGAATCAGCTCAAATTTAATTGTGAATCAATGCAAACAAATATCAGGCCATGTGTCTGGGAACAGCAGAGACACATTTGCTGTGAAACAAGGAGTCAGATCCTGCTGAGAAGCACCTCTGATCACAGGAAGTTCCAGCCAGAGCACTGCATCATCTGCACCACTGCTGTAACAAAAGAAGCACTCCTGCCTATGTAAGAGCACACTGAACACAGAATTCAGTATTTGGTGGTGATGAGGCTGTTGCTGACACACTTAATCCCAGACCTCGGTTTTAAAGTATTGGAGATGTGGAAATGCATTTGCAATTTTTGAGTGCTGTCGGGCTTGCTAGTCCTCTCATCTTTCCTCTCTTGCCCAAGCTTTCTGCACACTGTGGGTGTCTTCCCTGCTGACAGTCATCCTGTGATGCAGCCCTGTACAAGGGAACAGAAGACTCCAGACACCTTTTAAAAAAAGGTGACATTGGGCAGGTGCAAGTGTTCTTCTGCTAAATGTTTGTCTGAAAGGCAGAGAGCAATTCAACCAGTCCCTTTGTAGCTGCTGCTAAGAAAAGAAAAAGGAGGGAAGTCAGCCCTAGCCCAAAAGAAATGGGCAATTCTGTCTCCACAGGACTCCCTGATGAGTGCTGTACCCCAGAGTCCTGCTGTGACACAAACCTGGACAGAGATAAGCTAAGCTTAACCTGGGAAGCTTTAAATGATAAACTAATCTTCCTCCTGGGTCACAGCCTTACTAAAGACTAGAATTTGAGGGGACTTTCATGAAAAGCCGGTTGCAGTGCTGGAAGGCAGCTCACAGAGCACAGCTGATGGGGTGAGAAATGCAGCCCCATGGCATGTACAGGCCTGGGGTCAGCTCCATTCTGACACTACCTGCCATCATGGGGGAGCCCAGCACTGACTCTAATGCTTCCTCTACAAAAACATGGGGGGACAAAAAGATATTTTCATTTTTCTTTTATGTAGTACTGCTCGGGAAAAGCTAACTTCTGAACCTAGAGATTTTATTTGTCACTCACTTCCATCTTTCTTAAATTCATTGGCAAAAATAGGCCAGAAAGATAGAAAACTAATATAAAAATATTGCCTTCTCCAGACTGCTTCTGACAGCTCAGAAAGTGACCAATGTCTGGCCATTGTTTTTTAACCAGCTAAACAGCTAGCCATTGATGGGGTTTATTTTCAACCAGCTAAAAAGGCCTGTCAGATTTATCACGATATATAGGGTTCTGCCATTCATGTCAAATCAAAGAGCCACTGGGCTCTTTGGAGCTACCACCAGGCTGACTAGAGCTTCTACAGAACTAGATGATCAGCCCTAATTACGATTTCCCAGGACAAAGTAGCTTTAATCTCCATGCAAGACATTTATCAACCCTATTTAACCAGGGAGGAAATTGGGCAGATGAAGTCAGGGTAATTAGCTCTTCTCTCTCCCCTTGATATCCCGTTCAAGGGAGTAATTACAGAGTATGAAAACCATTAGCAAGCTTCTCAAGCCATGCCACTAGCACAAATAGAAAAATTGTGCCCTGCTCATGGCCTTCATATGAGTGATTTCACTCCTTCATGTGTCTCACTTCCTGGCCACACTCAGACAGTGGGAGGTAGATTAACTTTCAGCTACATCACCAAATTTAAAAAAAAAACCACCTCCAAACTCATAAACTTTCATGTGTACATTTTTCATCATTCCAAAGAGCTGCAATAAGTTTTGCTCTGTAGGTCATGTACCATAAGGTGTCTTTCCTAGACATTGGACCATTTTTACGGCACTTCCTTGATATCTCAACAACTTGTGTCATTAAACACAAACATCAACACCAAGGAACATTGTTATACCAGTGTCTATACAATGGGAGGGTGACTTCCCTGCCAAAATCAGGCAGTGTATTTCTGTGGTGTAAAGCTGAAACTGAGGTTTCAGTCGCAGTGGGAAGGACATTCTGAAGAATGGACAAACTCTTTCCAAGCCCTGGTTGGGCTGCTCATTTTCTGAAACATAGTTGCTCATAACATTTTCTTGGGAAATTCTGTACGTAATGGGTTTTCTTTCTAGTGTGAAAAGCAGCTCTTGGAAAGTCATATACTCTTTTGACTTTTTTTTCCCCCTACGTTATTAAGAGAAAAGAGGAGAAAACAAGATGAAAAATATAAAGCCACTAAACAAGGAGGACAAAAATTATAAAAAAGGCTTCTACTTTGAAGAGCAACTAGATTTTGGGTTTTGATTTATTTTTTCATGGAAATAATGTGCTTGGATGATATCATACCGAACAGAGACATGATATGGTGTATAGCTGTAATGGGTAGTATCTTTGTAGTAGAAACTAATTTACCTGCAAATCTCCTTTGTGTGTGTGTATGTGTATATCTAAGTAAATCCTCATTCAAGGAAATGTTTTTCCAATAAGTTTTGAGTATTTGAGGAAACACAATGGAAACAAACGTCACTCACTCTACAGTACCCCTCCCCTTAGCGTTATTAAGGAAACCAGAACAGCTCTAAAAACCTGAGCCATTAACTCCAAGGCAACGTGTGTCAGGTACGTGGGTCGGTTCGGCAGCTCCGGAGGGGATTTTTGGGCCGAATTCCCCCGTCCCGCGGGGCTCCCTCAGGGCAGGGCGGCCGCGGCCCCGCCCCCGCGCGCGCCGCGGCGCCGCCGGCGCCACCTGCCGGCCGCGCGCGCCGCCCCTCACGGCCCGCCGGGGCCGCAGCCGCACCGGCCCGTTCTCTTTCTCCTTCTCTTTCTTTTTACTTTTCCCATTCCCTTGGGAATAAGAACGGCACGCCGGCCTGCAGCCACACGGGCCTGACACCTCCCTGGCCGGCGTCGTCGTTGTCTCGTCGGCACCGGCGATGTCCGCTGCGGCCAGCAGCCCCCTGAAACCATCCCAGCAAAGTGCTGTTTACAGCCACAGAGCGATCCGAGCTGCTTTTATATCGGGGATTTGCAGTTTTACCTCAAATGCACCTTTATCACATGAAGTTGCCCGCTCATACCCTCAATCCACACCTTACACTTCTTTCTGGGATTTTCCCCCCCTTTCTCTCCTCCTGGCCCTGGTGCCCTGCCCATTGTCCACATTTCCCTCATGCAGTGTCTCCTCACCTTGCTTAAAACTCTGCTGCTCTTCAGGAATCCTCAGTAGCACCAAACCTGCTCTTGACCAACTTTAAGCTCTTGAACATTTACCTGAAAAAAAAAGCCAAAATGTCCATTTCTGAGAGCTTTTTCATTAAAATTCTGCATGATTTCCATCCCTATATAGGTCCTTGAACACACTTAGCAGATCCCTTGATCATCTGTAAGCAAGAGAGGAAAAAACCCAGCTCCAACAAACATTTCTCTAACTAGAGGTTTAGCTAATGGCTGTCCCCACACCCCTTCATTCTCCTGTTACCTCAGATTACACCAGAAACCCTCGTCTGCTACTGTGCATTGGCCAGTGCCCATCTTGGTGCACAGAAGTGTAAATAATAAATCCCCAGTGGAGGTCTCACCCAAGAGAGTAATGAAACCCCAGTGAGAAGTTACTTGTTACAGAAGAAAACGAGGGGGTGTTGAGTGTTGGAAAAAAGGAAAACACACACATGTGTTGGGAGATCTAGCACATTATAGCCCAGGAGATGTACACACAGGGCATGATCCCTGCAGGACTCACCTTTGCCAGGGAGCTCTGGCAGGCCATACCCTTCCAGAAAGCAAGAGAGGCTTGGGCCAGGCTGTGGGCTTGGATCTTTTCCCTTTACTTACCCCAGGAGTACTGTGAGGTGTCTGCTTATTGCTGAGAGGACTAGGCTGGCTGAAACACCAAAATATATGGCTGGGAAAGCTGGGGCTGTTCAGCCTGCAGAAGAGGAGGTTGTAAGAAGATCTCACAGCAACCTTCCAGTACCTGAAGGGTCCTACAGGGAAGCTGGAGGAGGACACTTCATCCGGAGCTATAGTGAAAGGACAAGGATACAAACTGAAAGAGGGGGGATTTAAGTTAGATATTAGAAGAAGAAGGTTTTAGATATTAGAAGAAGACTTTTTTTTTTTTACTGTGAGAGTGGTGAGACACTGGAACTGGTTGCTCAGGGAGGTTGTGGATGCCCCAACCCGGGCAGTGTTTGAGGCCAGGTTGGCTAAGGCCTTGAGCAACCTGGTGAAGTGAGAAGTGGTCCCTGCCCATGGCAGAGGGGGTTGGGATGGGATGATATTTAAGGTCCCTTCCAAGCCTTAGAATTCTATGATTCTGTGATTTAAATAAGCATATATTTGTCTTCATTCCCTCTCTGGATGAAATGACATTTTAACTGGGTAATTTTCTTCTATCTATGTGGGCACTAGAACTGTATTTGTGACCTGGAAACATGATTTTTCATCTAAAAATCCAGGATAGTGTAACAGGGATATCACCAAAACAAGAACCATAAATTTTATATCATCTATGCCACCTGAAAGATTAACTATATTGTTCATTCAGGGAGACAGAAAAATACACTAGAATATAACCTAAAGAAGATGGTTATAACCCAGTATTTCCTTTTCCTCACAGCACTCCCATGCCCTGCTGTCTCCATGAGCAGAGAGTATTAAGTCCAAACCTGCTTGCAGAGCCCAAATTCATAGATTATAGATGCACACAACTTTGTAAAAAATACACCATTTAAAAAAAAAATGCTTACAGAGAATGTACCCTGATTATCTCACTGCAAACACTTTACTAAAAATGAAAAAAAAAAATTGCCTACTAACTTTTCCAAACCACCATGCTGTCAGCTATGCCCACAGCCATGTGCTTTACACAGAGCTAATAGCTAATTATAATTTAGCATGAGATAAATAATGTCCACATTAGACTTACTGTGGTTACCTGCTGTTACCCTGGTCTCATTAAAACTGACCACTCAGGCTACCTTGGTTCTGGAGGATCTGATTGCTGAGACCTTTTCTAAAGAAAGAAAAGGGACAAATACAAGATCCACCATTTTGACTGTTCTGCTGGTGGTAAAAGCAGCAAAAAAAAATGATATGTCAATGCTATTTAATTCTACTTGTCCGTAGTATATGTATGAGAAAAGAACAAAGATTATCATTCAGTCAGAAATTAAAATGTGGAGAGGAAGAAGAAGAGAAAAAAGATCTCTATACCAATAGCAGTCCCTTTTCTTGGAAAAAAGAAATAAAAAATGTAGAGAAAAAAAGAAAGGGGAAGTTTCAGGTTCTGTGTAGTTACATACTTTTCTGACACTGCATTTCCATGCCAGTCGAAGAAGATAAAGAGTGACTGGATTTATATTCCTGGCTGGTCTTTACATTGGTTTGAAGGACTATTTGGTTATACTAATGATGATTTACAGACAACAACTACAAAGAAGAGTTCAAAGGTGTCCAATTACAATCTAATTCTGCTCTGCTTAAATTAAATATGGAAAGGAATTAGTCCAGCACCTCGCCAAACTCTTTGCTGAGGTAGATACAGGGGTAGATTCTTGTCCTTCACAAAGGCAACAGACATATATCATTAAAAGTGTGCACAGCAAATGGAGACTGAATTTGAAGCCTTGTCCCAAAATGGGGGAAGGAGAGGAAAAGGAAGAAATAACTTTTTTCCCTCCACTGTTTCGTCATGCAGAAATACAATTTCTAGAGCTCCTTCGTTATCAAGCTTCCCTGAGCACATCAAAAGATCTTTGTTAACTGCATTTACTGCGTAAGAGGCAGACCAGAGCTGCTACTGAGGACTGAAACCAGCCAGTCTGAACAAAGTCGAGCTAGTTCAGAAAGCAGCGTCAGCCTGTAACACACAGGACAAACAGTGACACGTTCAGCCTGCTGGAAGACAACCCACATGGCTATCATTTGTAGGCTTCAGTGGGTGCTTTGCCAGCAAGGAAAAAGAGACTTTGAACAATTGGAGGGATGCTAAAAGGAAATGTCTGCACTTCTGAATAGCTGTATGCTGGGAATATCACTTCTGGCACACTGGGAATATCACCTCTTTCATGGTGCCCTGCTTTTTCCCAGCTTCCTCTTGTCATGCAAGACAGGATCTAAAATGGATCAGTCAGGGTAAACTAACAGGAACAGAACAAGGAACAGAAAAGGACATGGACAATGTCCACAGACAATGGATAATGAAGGACCTCTTTTAGAAGCTATGATATGAGGCAGTGAGGTCATGGGCTCATTTTGGAGAGTAGAGAGAGAAGCAAAAGTCTTGGAATAGCAGGGAATCAGAGTCATTGCTATTTACTGAAGATGAAGATTATCTTTTCAGAGAGAGAAGACAGACATCCTCAAGCAGCTATCTCATCTGGGAAATGACACTGATAATTTTCAAGTTTATTTAACTTACAAAGAGACTGTGAAAAAACACAGAGTATCAGAACAAATTTGAACCATCTGTTTGATCATCTTGCAAACTGTAAACATTGTCTTTGAGAAAATAATCTTTCTTCAGCATAACAATGTGCGTGGATGGATTTGACTAAAATCTGGATAAAAAGGAAAAAGGAACTTCCGCTAAGTCAAAAGGAAATTAACCAGAACACAAGTCAATATTTAAATTATTTTAAGTAATCCTTCTTCTTTCATCAGCTTCTTACAGGAACATCCAGGAATTTTTGCTCCCTTCAGCTTTCTTCCACACTTCCCTGGGCACTTCTACTGAGCAGCAGAAATTATTTGCCACACTGTTTATCTATTTAAAGCCATTATATGCAAATACCTTAACTGGCCCTGTTGTTCCTTTTTTTTTTTTCATATAGGTTCTGTAGCATCTACATCTTTTCTTTCCTGAAAGTATACAAGTTTTAAATGTCTGCACTGCAATCCAAATTATTGTCAGATTATTGGATATTTTGGTCTTGTCTGCATATTGTGCTTTTAAACTGTTTGTTATGATCCATAATGCACAGTTCAGAAAGAATGCCTGCCTATAAAGCAGAGGCACTGAACCTGCTTTCTTCTCCTAACTCAAAGCCCCTTATCAGCAATGTCACTGGATTAAAATAACAAAGAAAGCAGTTCCTGTTAATGCCCACTGGCCACACTGATAATTCAACCTTAGCCTTTTCAAACAGCCTATTTGTTGCTCACAACAATAACATTAATTTCCTAGATTAAAAAATAATTCAATACATGTGCAGCATCAACATGAATATAAAACACTTTGGAAACAGCATCGAATCTGACATGTTGACAGTCTTGGATTTATGGGCACAGAGGTTCAAAACAGTAGCAGAAACTACTTTCAGAATGTGTTCATTTATATCTACACATCGCACATCAGACCATGCTAATTAAAATATATAAATCTTGCAGAAACAGATAATTACCAGTACAGTTAGAGCATTGATGGGTCAACACAGCAGAGACCAGATAGGGTCTGCAGGCCAGACCCAGGCTGCAGGAGGACATTTCTGCCTGGTCCAGAGCCCCTTTCCCCCAGAGGAGATGGGGAACAGCTGCTCAGGCAGCGTGCACAGAGTGATCACCCCAGAACCTCTGCCTGTGCCTGTCCAGAGCCCAACCCAAAGGGGCTCTTGTTCAGGTGAGGAAGGGGCAAGGTGCAGACATGTCCTCCTACACCTCTCCCTTGCTTGGGAGTGACCTTCTGCTGCCATCTCAGGACAGCAGCTGTGAGTGGGACATCCTGGGTTGGCCTGCAGCTCCCCAGATAAGGCCACCATGAGTTGGCTCCTGGGATCCCTTTCACCATAAGCCACAGGGTTTCCCAGTGTGAGGGCATTATTTAACCTTAGAGAAACTACTAAAACATTTGGAGGCATTATGACTCTTTCTGTCACTGATCACAGCATGAAGTTTCCAAGTCTCTTAAAGTCTGATGTTCACATCTCTACCAATGTAAGCCAGTAAAAACACAGGCTGACATCATCTTTCCTAACAGAATCATGGACACATTCAGGCATTGTTCACATCAACATGAAATGTGTGTGTGGGAAGGTTGGCACCTTTTTCATTTCTGATCACATTCAGCTGCCTCCTAAGTCATTCACGCAATCAGGCCTTTTCTGAAGAACCTCTAGAAATATATACTTACTCAGGAAAAAATAAAATCAAGGCTATGAAGCTCATTCACATTAAATGACAACAACATGGAACAGAGAGACAAAGAAGCATAAACAGATGACAGCACCACAGGCTAAGTGAAACCCAAGTTAAAGATCAAATGTTGCAGAGATGACCATAAATTTTGAAGAAGCCAACCACGAAAAAATTTGCTTGCTTTTAACAAGCAATTTGTAAGCACTGGGAGGTCCTGCTAACAGAGTGGCACTACCAGTAAGTTCTTTCCTCTTCAGGTCTTACAAGCCTACACAGTTGGTGTTTTTTGACTGTTTAGTAGCAGACTAACAGGGTATTATGGTCATATGTGCTGCTAACTAATTATCAGTTACTAAGTTCATCAAATACTATACTGGTCATACAACTGAAAAATGTACACTCTTTTCTTAGGTATGAAACAGACCACTGTTCCAGTGAATTACAAATCTTGGACAGTTTTCTCATTCTGCTGTAAACAAAGAAAAACACTGTCTTACTGATTTTGGTGTGTGCAAAGGGTTGGATTGCAAAACTGGTAATTTTTTAATAGCAAAAGAAACAGAAGCAGTTACCTACAAAAATTCCAGGCTGATAGTCAAGTGGCTAATGCAGCTGTCATGGCAGACATTTCTCAAGGCCTAAGTAAACTTTGACATGCAACATTTTGTAAAAAAATTGTATGTAAGGAAGGTAATAGAGCCACTGAGAAATTTGTGAGTATATAATAGGTTGAAGGCAGTTGACAAGAACACATGTTAAGGGGAAACTGAACAGTTTCAGATGAAGAAATTCTATCCTGGGTTTGGATTGGCTCACCTACAGCTTCTGTTACACTGGGGCCAGTGCAGTGTTCATGATGCTAAGCAAGAGGGCTCAGCTGTCTGAGACAAAGAGCAAATAGCATTTAAAGGAAACAATGGTTTAACGATGTACTGTCTCTTTACCTCATGTTTTCTGCCATTTAAACTTTATTTGGGTAAGGTCAAGGATTGCAGTCCCTGCTGGAAGAATTAAATTTCCCTCGTAGCTAGGGAATTTTCTAGATATACTCTCCACTGACTGTTACCCTTCATGAGCAGGGCTTTGACATTTTAGTAGATGCTTTCATGAAAACAGCAGTTCAGTGCTCAAAGAAGAAAACCCAGTGGTAGGAATTCTAAGAAGAAATAAAGAACAATCACTATACCAAAAGAGAGACAGTGCCAGTCTCCTCATGTCAAAAAGAAACAACAGAACTGGGAAAGTTTGATTATTCTTGCTAATATTTTAAAGACATGGAATGGCTTCCTTATAGTCTTCAAAAACACCCAAAACCAGAGGTAACTGAAACAGTGTTATAAAAGCGCTGACCATTCAGCATCCTCTGCCACCAGAATTAGGCATGGTCAAATGAAAGCAACAGGAACTGGATTCAGAAACACATCATCAGAAGCAGTTCACACAGTAGCTGCTTGCCAGGGAGCAACCTGCATGTGCAGCTTTTGTGGGCTGAAAGGGCAGCTGGACTTGGAAGAGAGATCCATTGAAAGTTATTAAACAGTTAAACCACAACTAGCTCAGGAAATCCTGTGGACTGAAAATAGCTCACAGCAACAGTGATGTCTGGGGGAGTTACTGTATATTTTTATCCTGTTCTTATTCTCCCCTAGATACCCATTTCTGGCCACTCCTGGAGGCTGTCTGTCTCTTTTGTACGGTACAGTTCCCAGTACAGCCACTTTTCCATTCCTTGATCTCAGCCTCTCTCCCTAACAAATTCCAGTCCAGTCATGAACTCCTCTGCTTGACATGGTTTTGGCTATTCACATCACATACACGGGTATCTCCCACATCCTAAAAGAAACCAGCCATCCTTGCAGGAAGGAAAGTTAAAATCCTTGCCAATAAGTATTACATACAGAACACAGGAAAAGGCCCAATGGGTTGTTTAGCCTTGTTTTTTCTTCAGTAGATGAGTTCTATGGTGAAGGGACACACAGATTTATCTCTGAGGAATACCACATTAATGGAAACAGTCCTGGTTATAGTACTGTGTCTGCTTAATAAAACACCCTGTTTGCTCATGAATAACTCTTGGGAGTCTCTAGTGCTATAGGAGAGAACTGGGTGACAAAACAAACCATGTGTTAAATAAAGCCTTTCTGCAATGAGGTAGAAGCTGTTCCATCACCCTTTTCTCTCCAGTTCTTGCCAGCAGAACAGCTCTGCCATCAGGCACTTTAACTTGTCCAGTTCAGGGGGATAAAAAAGCCCACTGGAGAAAAGGCAATGCAGTGTTTGTGTTCAAGATATAGGGGCTAAAGCTTTGTCTTTCTAGGATAGAAAGGTCAAGGTCCAACCAGCTCCCTCTGCTATAAGCAGCCAGGCACATTGCAGTTCCCAAAACACTGCCATCCCCATTAAAAGAGGAAGAATGTGGCAGATGAGGCATGGCCAAGCTACAGATCTCCATAGTGTTTGGTCCTTGTACAGTGAGATAAATCGTCCAGACTGCCTTCCTTCAACTGCAGCAATAACACCCAGCTCCTTATGTAATTCTTCAGGGCTTTGTTCCCATGGCTGGTATTTTCATTGCAGTTACCTAGAAGGCAGAGTGTAATACAAACCCACAGTTGGAGGCAACAAGGAACTTCTGGAGACTGAAGTACCCCCAGGGACCAGGCTTCAGTTGTCTCAAGTTATCCACTTCTTGAGAAGGAAGTCTGTATCAGACACTCACAACGTTACCCGCTGGTCTGCCTGCTAATCCTGACCCATAAGCCTTCAGCTGGCTCCTCCTCCATCCCACAGAAAGCTCAATGCACCCCCACTGCACTCATGTCCAGGGCAGCTCCTCGTCCTCATCCTCCTGTTCCAAACTCTCTGAAGGCTCTGATCCATCCATGGTGTATGTGAGCTACCTCACCAGACGTCTGTGATCTGAACTGGGTCACAGCCCTGCAACTGCATGCAGATGTTCAGTTTCTGCTGGTTGCTTCTCATGCTGTATGTGTCAGTGTATCAGCACTTCACCAAATTGGCCCATTTCAGCCCCCTTTTTTCCTTGATTCTGTTTGTTTGACAACCTAATGAACCTGACAACTTGATGGTAGGTCACTGTATCCTCCTCTGTCACTCCTAGTTTCCAAGGTACATTGTTGATGCCCACAAGGAAAAGCACAATCCAAGACCACAGCAGGCCTCCCTAGATACCAGATTGGGTCAGCAGATAGCTGACAGGTCAGTCTCCCACTGCTGCCATAATCTGCTTTCTCCCAGGGCTACCAACTGGGGTACAGAGATGCACTGCAGGGAGTCTCCAGCTTCTGGTTTGCTGCTGGAGTGAATCCCTTCCCTGGGAGCAGATCTGCAGGGAGGGCATGTGTCTGCTGCTCACAGTGAGGTCCCTGCCACTGTCCTGCACTGACTGCTGCTATGGGAAGCCATATTCTGAGCCAGGCAGTGCTTCTGGAGGGCTGCCCTATACCTACTGCAAAGGCCCGTGTCCACTTCAGCCAGGAATCAGCTGAACAGTAGCTCAGAGCCCTCCTTCTTCAGGAACAGGCCTGACCTGTTTGAGGTTGCAGCATTCTCACGTGCAGCAGCAGCACACTAATGCTCCTCAAATGTCTCTGAGTCCTGTCAGTCCTAGAAGAAACTTTCAGAACACCTACAAGATTTCAAAGCAGGTCCAGGAACTGCTGCACAAATTACTGCACCTGTTGGCTGCCCCAACAGATATGCAATTCCTCAAATCTGTCTCCAGCAACCCAAGTCTGTCTTCAGTGCTGGCAATCATTCACTGAGGAATATTCATCTTACATACCAAAAGAATTTAAAATTCTTCAAACAAGCCTGACTATGCTGAAGTCGTTCCTTACTTATCCAGATCAAAAGTCCACCACAATATTGTAAGATTTGAATTCAGTACTCAGGATTAGGAGAACCATGAATTAAGCCCATGGTCATACAGGACCTTGACTATACTACATGATAGATGGGCAGAGTCTAACAAGATGAAGTTTAATAAGTCCAAGTGCTGAGTCCAGCATTTTGGCCACAAGAACCCCATGCAGCGTTATAGGCTGGGGATGGTGTGGCTGGACAGTGCCCAGGCAGAAAGGGACCTGGGGGTACTGACTGACAGCCAGCTGAGCATGAACCACCAGTGTGCCCACATGGCCAAGAAGGCCAGTGGTATCCTGGCCTGTATCAGGAATGGTGTGGCCAGCAGGAGCAGGGAGGTCATTCTGCCCCTGCACTCGGCACTGGTGAGGCCACACCTTGAGTGCTGTGTCCAGTCCTGGGCCCCTCAGTTTAGGAAGGAGACTGAGATGCTTGAGCGTGTCCAGAGGAGGGCAATGAAGCTGGTGAGGGGCTTGGAACACAAACCCTGTCAGGAACGGCTGAGGGAGCTGGGGTTGTTTAGCCTGGAGAAAAGGAGACTCAGAGGCGACCTTATCACCCTCTACAACTCCCTGAAAGGTGGATGTAGCCAGGTGGGGCTTGGTCTCTTTCACCAGGCAGCAGCTGACAGAACCAGAGGACATAGGCTTAAGCTGCCTCAAGGGAAATATAGGTTGGATATTAGGAAAAAGGTTTTTACGCAAAGGGTGATAAAGTACTGGAATAGTCTACCTGGGGAGGTGGTGGAGTCACCATCCCTGGATGTGTTTAAAAAAAATTGAAAGACTTGATGCGGCACTCGGTGTCATGGTTTAGTTGAGGTGTCAGGGAACAGGTTGGACTCAATAATCTTGAAGATCTCTTCCAATCTTGTAATTCTGTGATTCTGTGACATAATAATAATAATAATAATAATAATAATAATAATAATAATAAGACATACTGTATTAGTATAACAATGCATATGTTCCTGGTAGTGATAACTAAAAATCATCTAGAAGTAAAAGTCTGACTTCAAGTTGCCTGCATATGTGCAGGCATGGCTATATATATATGTATATATATGTATGTATGTATATATGTGTATATATATATATATATGTCACAAATGTACGAGAGACTATTTTGAACTGACATCTAAAAATTTGAGAATAACCAATCTATTCATTTTGTATTTGTTATCTTCTAAACTATGCTAACACTCACCAGCAGTGATGCTAAATGACAGGTGGAATATAGTAGAGTGACCTAAATTTGTCAAGCCTATTTTGTGATTCCCTCTTCAAAAGCTATGCTGTTACAGGAATGGGGTCATACAATAATTCAGCCTGAAAGGGACCTGAGAACCTCTGTAGGCCAAAATGTAGTTCAAGGTAGGGTCAGGCATGAGGTGAGGCCAAGTTGCTCAGGGCTTTACAGAGCTGTTCTTGAAAATCTACATGAGAGACTATATTCTCCTCGGGCAACCTATCCCATGCCTTACCGAGCCCATTCTGGTCAGTTTGTCTTTATAAGCTTCTCCCTGCACCCAGCCTTACACCCAGGTTCAGTGTCTGATTCTGTCTCCTGTCTTCCCACCACACGTTGCTGTGAAAAGCCTGGCCCCATCACCTCAGTACCCTCTGTGCCAGTGTCAGCAGGCTGATCTTCTTTGCTCTCCTTCCAAAGCTATGCTGAAAGCCCAGCTCCACCAGCCTCCCCACACAGAGCCTGTGCTCCAGGCCTCACCATTGTGGCAGCTCTCCACTGAACTCACAGGAATTTATCAGG
This sequence comes from Taeniopygia guttata, assembly GCF_048771995.1. NCBI lineage: Eukaryota > Metazoa > Chordata > Aves > Passeriformes > Estrildidae > Taeniopygia > Taeniopygia guttata. The sequence goes on from NC_133024.1 coordinate 65,973,693, forward strand.
TTCTCAGGGTGCCAAACCTGAGCACAGTATCCAGATGTGGTCTAATAACTACTGGGTAGAGGGGATAATCACCACCTACTAATTGCCTACTTGCTTCGCTCCTATTAATACATCCTACTGTGATGTATTAAAACCAACTTCCCCAGCTGATTTTCAACAGACCTCCTGCCCAAACTAGTCAGTCCCCAGCACTGAATCATGGTCAAGGGTTCTTCCTGTGCAGGGGCTTATTCATGGGATTTCCCATGGGTGCTTATTCAACTTCATGAGGTGGTCCCATTTCCCCAGATTCTAAGTGTCTCTGTATGCAAGCATGCTGACTGCTTCCTCCCATGTTTTGTCATCTGGTAACTTCATAAGCAAGCACTCTGCCATCTCCTCCAGGTCACTCATAAAGGCATTAAACACAGCACATCCCAGGATAGATCCCAGACAGTTGTTACCAGCCTTGAGGCAGAATAGCCCTTGAACCACTGCTCTCTGAGTCTACTCATCCAACCACTGTTTCTACCCCTCTGGTTGACTGGTACCTCCTAAGCCAAGAACTGGGCTACCTACAAGCGTAAGAGAAAAAAAACCAAAAACAAACAAACAAACAAACAAAAAAACCCAAAAACAAACCCTGTCTCATTTAATTCAAATATGGCCTGGATTGAGATACTTTATGGATTACCACCTGGACCAGCCCAGGACGGAGTTTAGCTTTTAGCTTCTTCTCATTCCTGGAATCACATCTTCATGACCTCTTGCCCCACCTCAGCAGGAAATCATCTAACCCTGCATCCTAACTGGGCAAAGGGCTCCCTGGGACACAAGCTCACTAAGTTGAGAGAATTGCCAGAATCTAAACCCATTACCCATTTTCTTTCAGTAACACAAATTTATACTGTTTCCCTTCAGCAGAGAAAGTGTTGTGTGACTTGGCCATCACATGACTGTCCATGCAGTGTTCAATGAACTTACTCCTCTTTGCAAAGGACTGAAATACTTTTGATTTTTTATTTATAGAGACACTTTCTCAATAAGTCACCCAAACACGACCAGTATCAAATTCACTGCATTACTTGAAAATGTAATGTGAATTGCCTCTTTTTTTTTTTTTTTTTTTTTTTTTTTTTTTTTTTTTTTTTCTGTGATATTCTCATAGGGTTTGAAAAGTATATTTACTCCCTTACTCCATTCCATCATTTTTCATTTATGAGTTTTCCTCTTGCAGAGCTCTGGCTCTCAGCCACAGCAGATCTTTGCAAACAGGTACATGTTCCAGTGATGGGGGGGATGAACTTTTTTTCTCAGGGCCTGTTTTTAATCACTGCTGTTCATCAAAGTCTTGTGGGCCCAGGAACATAACAGAAAAGAGCAGAAAGCACCTGCTGATGACAAAGCGGACAGAACTTTAGGGGTTTTAGTCAGTTTTTTCCTTAAGATAAACTTGTTTTCCTTATTTGTATTTGTGTCATTAGACACAACTAACACAGAGGAACAGTATAAAAGTAGAAAAGGAACAGGACAGAAACATCAAAAGAAACAGAAAGGTATAAAAGATACAAAAATCCCAAATAGATAACAGTGTATGTGTAGATTATTTTCTTTTTTAGCACATGACACTTTCCTTCTGAGGAGTTTTCCATGGCTACTGCCAATGTCTTATTGAACTCTGATACCGCCTGTCGTGTAGAGCAACAGTGAACTCCACTCTCCCATGAGGATTTCTCCCTAGTTTGGTAGCTATGCTTAAGTCTTGAAACTTTGTTTTCAAACCTTTTGCAGCACATTAAACATGTAAATGTGTAAGAGGAAAAATAAAGAGGCACAACTCAACAGGCACTGGAGTTCTTACAAATAAACATTTCCACAGCTGCGCAAAGAAGCCAAAACCATGGAACACCTGGGTTTTTCAGCACATACTCCCAATCTGATGTCTCTTACAAATTTACACATGACAAAACTATTTCAGTTTCTGCTCTGTAGAAGATTAAAATATCAGATGTTTCAGAAGGCTAACAGCAGAAATGGCAGAAAGGAAGCAAACACACACATCTGCTACTTTAATAACAACAGTTCCTACATGGTTGTATTTCTCTCTGGCACATGGGAAAGGGTAGTTCCCCTTGCTATAACAAGGCTGCCATATTCTGGATTATCACTCTTCTCATACTCAGCATTCCAGCACATTTCAGCTGCAGGAATGCGTCAGCAGCAGATACCAAATGACAAGAAAACCCAAGTACAATGCTCATGTCTCTCAAAGCTCACCCACTGTGCATACACCAGCTAATGTTTTCTTCGAGTGACTTGGCCTCCACTCCCATGAAAATGTTATACCATTTTTAGTGCAGCTGGTGGTTTAGCAGTAGTTGGCTACTGCCAAGCACAGGAGAAGGTTCTCAAAAATCCCACCATGTCAGTGGGCCAGATGACCATGAGCTCTCATGACAGAATTTGTGTGGTGAAATCCAGATTTGCAAGAGCATGAATGAGGCTGCACGCAGGTGTACACGGGATAACCAGATCTTCAATGTTCCAGAGGTCCCCCGAGTCCTGGCAGAAGCCACTCTGACCACTCACCTCCTAGGAGTATTTCCCACAAGGACTGGACACAGATTGCTGACCTGTTCTACAGTCACTGGCTAGAAATAGCAGAACACCTGGACAGAATGCCTGCAGGGGGAACTGAACAGCTTAAGATGTCCAAAGGTCTGAGTTTATGTGGTTAAAAAAACCCCAAAACAACAACATGTCGAAATGCCTTTTGATATCAAGACCATGACAGACAAATTACACATAAGAGAAAAAGCTCACAAGAAAAAGATTTAAAGATTTGAAGTAATTTCCTGGCAGAGATGAAACTCCCACTTCTTTTGAAATTAACACAACAGAGGAATGGAAAAATGTGGCTGAAAGACTAGAGAAAAGGATGTGAGGTTTAGTATCTCCCTACATCTAGCAGAGGTAATGGCTATCAGGAACATCACACTTCATTAACAGGAACATAGAATCCAGAGTCAAACAGAGGATCACTGTGAGAAGCCCTCCACCTGTCTCAGTCATTCACCTCAGAAATTCTAACCGAGGAATATGTGGGCAATTTTTTACCTTTATAACAAAATGGTACACTCCAGCTACTTAAACAACTATTTAGAAGTCCTCATAAGTCTTGAAGTTAAATAGGTTTGTGGGTCCTAAGCAGAGATGGCTACAGTACTAAAGACTTATTTTTCTTGCATAAACAGAAAACAACACAAAATAAAACAATGTTCCAAATTCAATATCAAATAGTAGTACAGAAACTAATATTACAAAGTCACAGATTTTGAATATATTAATGAATTAAGTATGGATTTAAAGTGTTCTCATGTTACATTAAATATTTTATCTGAAGTAAATATAGCACTAAATGACAGCACTAAATGACAGCAATTCTGTGTCATGGCCATCTCTCACTTCCCTATTTTGTTTAAATGCAAAAGTTGAAAACAGGCAATAGATGCTGACCAGATAATAAATAACAGTTATAGAAAGATAAACAATAAAAGTAACAGAGATTAAATACTAGCCCATGGAGAATGTGTAATATCCCATAGCCCACAGTCACACATTTGTCAGGATAGCACCCAGGTATATAATCATTAAATGTTGCTGAAGTGATATATATTTCCTGAGTAACTTTTCCTGTTCTTTCCATGACTACAAAAAATGGTTTGGCAAAACTTGATCTTCCCTACTGCAATAGTCTTCATTTTCTTTCACGTCCATACCAAAGACTTGTTTCTTCCAGGAAATACCAGGAGCAAGAAATAGTGAATGGAAACTTTTATCTAAGTATCTCTGTATTATTGCTCCTTTTGACTTAGAAAACAGTGTATTTGGGAACACATAGTTGGCTACTTACGTTTCAGGGGAGTCCTTACTTGCCATTTCACTGGATAACACAGGCCAGATTTAAGAACACACCTTCCTAATTTTGTTGAAATACTATTTCCTATAACCTTGGAAGGAGCTTGGTTCACTAGATGTTGGGAAAATGAGGAATCAAAATGTAGCAGCAGTTCAACTACTACTTCTCTTGTGTATTACCGAATCTGTGCACACCTTTTTCAATACACCCTGCAGTCCACAGACTGCTTTTGCTCTACAGCTCAATGCCTGTGAAACAAGCAGCACAACAGCTGTATTTAGAAACACAGATTATCTTGAGTTGGAAAGAAACCATAAGGCTCATCAGGTCCAACTCCCTGCTCCTCACAGGACTACCTAAAAATAAACTTAATGACCAGGAGTGCCATCCAGACACTCCTGAACTATGTTGGGTTTGTTGCTGTGACTGCTTCCCTGAAGAGGCTATTCAGCAACCAAGCACCCTTTCAGCAAAGAGCCCATGTTGCAAACAGAAAGATCCAGAAGCCTGCCTGGCTGGGGCCCACTGAAAGGAATGAAAAGCAGCAGTGACTGGGCATAGAACTCACACTGTCCTGTAGAAGAGGACATCCGTATGTGAAAGAAGGGGAGAATCATCCCAGGCTTCTGAGAACATACACTGATATTAGCAATGAAGAGCAGATAATCAGGGTTTCACAAAATGCTGCTGAGAAAAGAGGTCACATGGAAAGACTGAATGAGCAGCACTGTAGGAAACATCATTCCAATGCTTAAATGCTGCTATCTGCAATGTGGACCTGTGAGGTCTGCTGCTATTAGACAGCTTTGAAAGCTCGTTTCCCAGTGGCTTATACCTTGACCTCTTTTGCCTCAATTTTAGCTTAGCACATAAATGAATTTTTCCCTACTTCCTGCCTATGGAAGTTTAGATTCCTCTTTTGCCAAATTCCAAATTCCTTACTAATGACATTCGCCCTCAGCAGGAGCCATTGCACTCTTTCCACAAATAGTCCTGGTATTAGTCTCAATTCTATTCACATGTTTTCCTCCAAATCAGACAAAGCAACATATCCTCTGTTCTCCTCTCTTAAATAAATAATAATATCATCATCACCAACTCAGTTTACCTCATCTCAGCTTTTGTCTTGAGTAGAACACTTCTATCATAGGTCATCTCGTATCAAGAAACTGCATTCCTATCTCATTTATCTGGTGATTCCCTACTCTTTACTGATCTCTCCAGCACCTTTCAAATCAATAATCCATCCCTAATACTCCACTTTTCACCCAACCACACGCTTGATCCCACTGTTGTTTTTTCATCACCTAAACCATAGAGATTATAACAGGAAGATAATTAAACCGTCATTTATTCATTTTTTGAAATGTTCATTGAAGGATAAGAGTAAATGCCTTGTGGGGAAAACACAAAGGCAGTTTCCACTGCCTTTCAGTGTCCTGCAGGTGAAAGACTCCAGAAAAATGGTGATGCACATCACACTCATGTAACATGTTACTGCATCTATAGGTATGGCTATAAAAAATACCCAACAAAATCCAACCCCCAAAAACCTCTTTGCTTAAAATGAACACCATATTATTTTATTAAATAAGAATTAAAAACTTTTATCTTCTTCAAAATATTTTTAGTTTACAAGAATTAAATTTTGCTAAATAGAAATATATTACTAAATATACTACATTTAAACCTGCAAGTTTAAAGTATATCTACCAAAAAAAAAGCCAGCTGTTACAAACCAGACTATTTCAAGGTGCTGTTATCAAGTTGAAAGCTGTTTTACATTATCAGCTTGTCTTCTCAACATAGTAAAGAAAAAGCTTTTTAGGATAAGATTGTTTCAGTGTAACACAATCTTCTACACTGTAACAGCAACTGAAGTTACCACTATTGATATTGCTATCAAGTTCTCATGTTCTCTTACACTGCATGTCATAACTTGTGCAATTGTCTTCTACCTATAGAAAAATAATGAAAAACAACACTACTGACACAGTATTACAGAACAAATTATCTGAACCAATCAGCTCACTGACTCTGTTCTGAACCACTTACAAATCTGTGACCTGCAATTTCTTTTTTAATAACAAAATTACTTCCAAGTAAGCAGGGACAGTGTTCAGTAACACTGCTTTGATTTTCAAAATGCTGCATTCCTTTGTCTCTACATATGTGAGGTAGGGTAGTATGGGAAACACAGCTAGCCAAATCAAACACCTTATGTTATCCCGTATGTTATCCATCCTTCAAAGAACCCGTATGTTAAAGTAATTCCACCATACTGCATCATTACTGAAATACTTATTTGCAGGGGTAGAAATCTGTATTTAGAGGCTTTCTTCCTTCTTATGTCAGTATGATGCTGCTGCTTGAAAAAGAATATACAACATACATCTTCATTATAGAAATGAAAGTGCTACTAAAAATCACATCATGACTGTACTGAGGTACTGAAAAAAATGCAAACATGAAACCTTTTCCTTACTGTACACGACCATGTTTATCATGCCCACACAAATACAGTGGCACTTGGGGACCACTGTAAAGAGATCATATCTGTTAAACAGCAGAATCTGATGAACTTTAAGGCAAATTGGGTGGAGGTTTTTTTGTCTATTTCTTTACCAATTGCCAACATTCATCTTCTTACTTTTCCATGATCAACAAAATAGCAGAAGCTGTACTGTATACAATGAAGAGGGGCATCATGAGGATGTGGGGCAAACCTACTGACACATCAGGAAGTTTGCTTGTCTGTGGAATAAAGTCACTTCACTCAGTGTTAGGACATTGTACCTAAATTAGTACGCATCTTTTGGAAAGGCAACATCCCACAAAGATGCAAAGACTGAAAGGGCAATCTGTGAGCATAACAGGAAAAAAGAATGCATGCAGATTCTTCTACTCCTCCTGATAAATGACTGGTCTTGGTCAAGTGAATTTTATCATTTTGGTCATTACATAACCATCAGAGTCACAGTATTGCCACCTAGAACTCATCTTAAGTCATGTGTGTTTGTAGACATGAGGCCTTGATCAAACACATACCTGAATGTCTCTCTTTAAAAAAAGTATTTGTAAAATATGTACTACACCTACTTGGATGAGGTAGAGATGTAACCATCTCTACACTATATATATATATATATATATATATATATATATATATATATATATTTAAATACAGGCAAGTTTGTAAAATTATTCCATCCACAAACTCAGAATTCTGCTTATCGCTGGTGTCCTGTTTTAAGATCCTCCTGTCCTGTGTGGACAACTGTGAGAATATCCAAACAACGTTCTTGGGTTTGCACTTGTGCAGGATGACTGCATTTCAGAATTAACCCCACAAAGTGATAGGGATAAGTATGAATGATAAGTAAACTTGCAGGATCCAAAACCTACTGGGTGTATTCACAAAAGCAGACTTGGATAATCTGTCAAAACCTACACACGCAAATAAAAGCAGCCAGAAAATGGCAGACACCCCTCTCATGTTTGGTGGTGCCTTTTCTAGACTATCAGATGACAAATGGTATGCCAGAATAATGTATTTAGGATTCAAGACTTAAGTTTTTTGCAAGTTACTCACAAACTGAGCATATTCATTTTTGGTTAAAATGTCTTTAATATTAGTATCTTTTAGTAAACTAATATTTTTGTTCACAGAGACCCAAATGTCAAAATAGCAAGTGTCAAAATATTTGAAAAAGTGTTCAAATTTTTCTAGAAAATAAAGTCAACTGGCAGAGTTAAGTATAGCTAATAGAGGATTCTGATTATCTGAGGTGGAACAGGTATAGTCACAGAAGAACTTCCAAACACTTTCATGTTTCCTTCCTATTAGTGGGTTAGCTAGCCCTAAATACTCAGTATCGCAGTCTGTGACACGTAAAAAACCACCATGCTTCTGGAATCAGTGAAATATTTTTAAATACTAGTATGAAGATTACAATTCCTGTTTAGATTTTGCACATGAACTACAGATCACTGAAAGTTTCCTGTTGCACTGCAGCAAAAAAAGGAAATGTAACAAAGGCTTTATTTGCTGCAAAGTACAGCAAGATACTTTGGTAATCTCACAAAAATGTCATACTGGAACTTGTTACAGTGAGTTCAATTTGATCTTTTAATGTAATACAGTACATTTTTATAAACTTAACATTATCATTGCAGAAGAACATGCTAACTGAATGTTAGCAATTTATCTTTTATACATAATTATAATCTACTGTCGCTACTGTATGCAGATCTCAAAATGTTAGTACATAAAATATTCATTTTCTTTATATGAGATGAGAATGAACTTAGAAGAGGTTTGAATATAAGAACGACATATTTGCTGTGCCTATTTCTCAAGAAATAATGATTTACGCATTATTACCCAAGAAATCAACATTTAAATTGCAAAACTATAGTTTAAATTTACAATAAACATTATGATCAGTAATGGTGCATCAATATGCCATGAAGTTTAACCTAACCATGTTTATGCACATAAAGCCTCAAGAGTCTGCAGCAGTTTCAGCATTACTTTTTCATATTTTTGTATAAAATTGACTTAAAGGTACATCTTCCATAAATGTTTTCAGTGCAATTCTGTCAAAGAGGAAAATACAAAGCTATCTTTCAATCATTTTATACCAGAAAAAAATCCTCAACAACTTGCATTTGCACTGCTGAAGCATAAGTAAGCCAGTTCCATTGTGCCAACTATTTCAAAGTCAATTCACATCAACCATAATTGCCTTTCTAGTCAGCATTTCCCCCATATCTATAGGTATAAATGTTGAAAAGCTGAATACTGGAAGAGGGGAAAAGTTAAGATGAGGCAGAATAATCTAAATATTTATAATACTTCTTCCTAGTGGTACCAAAAAAAAAATGAATAATGAAAAAATTCTAAAGGGTTGCTTGTTTTATTAGTGATCTTACAGTTTGGAAATTGGTGAATTTGTGGTTTAGTATTATCTTTTTCTATAATCTTCACAGACAACCTTGCAACAATAATTTATTTATTGATGGATTATGTGAAAACGTTTCATTATTCAATGAAATAAAATTTTCTTAGGTTAGAAATTTATTTTTCATGTGTTGTCAACTGTAAGGAACCAGAGGGAGAACAGCACCTGAAATTATGATGTGTGCTTGGCTAAGCAGAGTAGAGTAATTTATATATTTTGGTTCAAAGACAGTTTGTAAACTGTTAAACTGTATACAGGATACTGCTCTATGTATTTTGTTTCTTTTGTTGGCTTTTTTTTTTTTGCAGATTACAGCTAAAAAAAAAAACCACAAAAACCCCAAAACAAAACAAAAAACACAAAAAAAAAAAAAACCAAAACCAACACAAACCAACCTCTCTGTATTGTAGCACAGAATAAAAATGGAGCTTCATTCAAATCTTGAATGCTTTGACCGTAATTGACAGCTGGTTATTCAACAAAAAACTTAGCTCTTCATACCAAAAAAAATTGGCTCAAAAAACAAAAACAAAACAGAAAGGTACAATAAACTCTCAATAAAGGGATCTCTCATGAGGCAACCTACCATATACTACTGCTAGAGACGAGTTTCAAAAAAAACATTACATCCCATTTTCAGCACATTTTTCATAAACATGCAACTTCACTATAAAATACAAAACACTTGGCTCTCAAGAACAGCTTTATAAAGACACACTGCATCAATAAAATTTCTCTTTGTGATTAACTTTACATTGTAATAAGAACTGTATTTTCACTAATGTTTATATATCAGATTTCATATTATAATGTAGTAATAATTTGCTCTTTGTGAACATCACGTTCAGAAGGAAATATCTATACACATTAACATACTAGACTATTAAAAACTCAGTTACAGAATTTTATTGATACAGTAGATTAATAAAAACTGATAGGAGAAGATAAAATGGGAAGGGTACTCAGTACATTATTTAATAACACACTTTTAAAATTAAAATATTTTAAATCCTTTTTGAATTATCAATGCCACTACAAGTCCAGAAAAGTCTGGCATCAATACTGAGGTGTAAAACAAAACTTCTTTCAAAATTTGCATCTCTTGTATTATTCTATCCAATATTGTTCAACTGTAAAAGAAAGTAATTTAGCACCTCTCATGATAGGTAGGTGCCTGAAGGTAAACACTAGGTTATATTCATGAAGGAAACAAAGACTTTTTTTTCTTCTTCTTCTTCTCCTTGACAAATAGTGGCACTATTTGTTCAACTGACTTGTTTTTCACAGTTAAATGTCAACAAGAGTACAAATACGAACACTGACAGATATTGCTTGAGATCAATTTTCAACAAACTCTGTTCTTTTTTTAAATCAATCGATCCAATAAACAGTGGGATACTGTCAGTTTAAAGCCGCAGATAAAAGCTATACAAGCACTTTATAAGTCAGAAACATTTAAAAAAGAACTATTTACAGTTTTCTTCTTTAGTTCGTATGTCTACAAAGCCAGCGCACATTACACTTCACAAAAATCCACAGTTAATGATATCAACATGTGTGTGGCTAAAGCTTGTGACCTAGAGACGGCAAATGCAGGGGCAGTAAAATAGGTTTTGTCTTTTCTTCAGCAACCCCATTTGTGCACTAACAGCTTCATTCAGTCTCAAGCTTTACATTAAAAGCATTCTTCAAAGCTTTCACCTGGAAGGTTGGTAACTACATGCTCACTCATCGTCTTTCCCTTTTGGAAGTTCTGCGACGGACCTATTTGGAGAAAAGATATTTTAAATGTTTTTACAGAACAATTTTGAAAAATTCAAGAACAAATACATTTTATAATGGAGAAAATGCTCAGGCTCACTCAATAAAGTTTGAGTACCCATATACAGTGCCATTCATTACTCATTTTGTCACAAGTAGAAGTCTCAGTTAATGGACCTAATTTCATGTGATGTTACTGAGCCTGCATCCTTAATGGAATTCACAACAGTGCAGTTTCCTTTCTCAGAGTTTTCATACCCTCAGATGCTCCAACCATCAGATGTATCCGAAGGGGTGAAGGCATTCTCAGTTTTAGTGTGACTACTAACATTGCCAATGTATTTGTTTGAAAGAAATATAAAAGTGAAATAATTTTAACATATGCTGCTAAGAGGAAGAGATCAGTTTAGGATTCTGTTCCAAGACTCCATGCTTATTTCCCAGTACTATTAATTTTGTGCATCTGTTTTGTATAAAGAAGCTTTATTCATTATTAAAATCTAGATGAGAAGACTGGCAGGAGTCACCTGGAAAATAATTCCTGTTAGATGCTACACAATTCTGCCATATAGAGAAGAAAGACTACACAGGACAGAAACTTCAAGATACTTGACAAAAAGTGATATTTTCTAAGAAATGCAGCTTTTCTAGGAAACTACACTGCAGCTCCACTACACAACAGTGGCAGCTGACAACCACTCCATTCATTTTAAAGGAGGAAGGTTAAGTTCTCAAAAACAGGGAGAAGCCGTTCTAAAAACAGAGGTCATTGTCTGAATATCAATATACATAGCAAACCACAAATAAAAGCTCATGCATTTCTCTTACACTGATTGTGGAAACTTCTTCTTCTTCCATTACTTCTTCCTGGGGAATATCATCACTGACAGGTGAACCACTCTGAAACACGTCCATCTCTTCACTGGATTCATTTTCTTTACTGGCTGCTTGTTTAGAACGCCCCGCACGGCTAAAATAAGAAGAAAAATAAAGATCAGCTTCACAGTACTTGTACATCTACAGTATGTATATGCAAACTGTATCAGCAAACATTCCAGTTCACAAAAACAGCAGCCTTACCGTTACATGTTATATAATGTATAATGCTGCTGTCTTTTACACATGTCTAGTTCATCCATGCACAGAACTGAAGTGAAACTAGGAGGTCGGACAACACCATTTGAGAACAAAATTGTTCCATGATAGAGAGCCAGGAGCACAAAGTTGAACAATTTTGCCTCTATAGATGTAGCAGATTTTTCTCTTCAGTGCTATGATACAGGCCAAAATAGGTTGACACGACACTAACCAGTGAACAGGAAAAGCCAGTCAGAGACTGAATATTGTTTTGTTAGTTTTCTCTTTATTCAATTCCATGAACAGATGTACTCTACTTCTCCAGGACTTCTTACACAACAAATTTGAGTAACTGCAACTATGTTTTTTCAGACCTAGAAAAACCTATATTACTACTCATGAAATTAACACCCTAAACATAAATCTTCCAAGCTATCTTAGGGATAACCAGTGTAACAATACCTTAATCAGGGTAATCAAGAACAATCAGTCAACAATATCTTAAACTGTCTGTGTTGGTTATGGGATTTGTGCCACAACCAGAAAGCACCCATCTGCTTAAAACGAGAATTAGCCAACACCCCTTGCCTTTAAAAAAAAGCCAACTATAGATGTATTCAAAATTCCAGAGCTGCACCCACACTACAGTAGCACAATTCAGAATCAAATCACTGAATCATCCCATTTACTGCAGGTGCAGCCTTGGTGCACCCAAAATTGGTGACGTTTTGGTTGAAATTAAACCGGAAACTCAGTTCCAGGCACACAACAGACACACTTCAATCTCCAGTGGGGGTACAGATCCAAAACAGTCATACTCTGATGCCATCAGATCATGAAAGTGGTAGGAATTTTCAATCCTGAGAACAACTAAAATTCAGACAAAATAAAATCTCTCAATTGCACAGCAATTATAGTATTTTTGAACCAACCAACATGCCATCCCTTAACACAAATTAGCCCAACTCAAGTCTTCCAAGACCAGTAGAAGCAACAGAAAATGAAACGGAAGCAGAAGAATTATTCACAAGCTAGGTTCTTCCTTTCACATATCACAAAAATAAGCCTGTTCACATATGCTAATTGGTAACCCAATTTGCTATCAGAAATAGGTTATACACTACCATCCATAGGATACATTATCACCTCATAAGCAAAGTCCCAAATTCTTATGCCAAATCTATTCCCAGGGAACCCAGAAAGCTTTAAGCACTTGGTATAAATATATTTATCTTATGGTACACAATGCTGGCTCAGTCTGTCAATTTCCTTCAGTGTAAACTGCTGTAGATGAGGGAGAAAGGCTTGACTATAGTGCACTTTGAAGACTGAGAAATAGCTACTGTCTCACCTTTTTCTTGCAGATATGGAAAAAGAACAGTCAAACTGTGGATGGTCTGACAAAACACACAACACAACCCTTTTTTTTTTTTTTTTTATAAAAATCTAGAATAGATCCAACAACTTTGAACCCTGACAGCTGACAACATACATACACATGAATGACAGCTATGCTTGTTACTGATTGTGGGTAGTGATATAGTTTAATGTCAGCTTAAAATGGAGTAAAGAAACATACTAACTTCACCGAGAAAAGTTACTTAAATATTCAGTAAAAGGCATGTTTGACAAACATCACATAGCACATCACCCAGCAATAACTTGGTTTGTCTTCCCTGCATGGCAGTAGCAGTTTCCAACTCTTGTTCTACTGCAAGTGTAGTAGTGACTTCTGGAGTAACCAACCAGTGTTGGTCCTGTGTTTCTGGTTACAGAATAAAGGAGAAGCAGAGGTCTGACCTGAGGCAGGGAAACTGGAAAGGTCAGGATGTTGTGCATGCAATATGCCAGATCATGTGATCCGGAGTGAGGCCAGAATTTGAAATGAGGGTACAAGCTTGTTCGGGCAAGGTTCTCCTGTAGGGAAGATCCCTGGTTTAAGGCAAGTCAGTACACCACACTGCCAGAGGAAGAGCAATGTGATGCAAACTAAGCCCAGAAGCTACAAAGACAACAGAGATATACAACAGTGTCAGACATTAGATGTCCCCAAGTAGAGCCCCAAGGAATTTATACCAGGCTCTAGAAAAGTAAATATTCTCCATGAGCTGCAATTTGATACAAGTAGTCAAATTACCCCTTGTGCACCTCTGCTTACATATATTATCTATACATGTACAGAAAAGGTACAGATACCTGTATTTGCCAACAGCAGGCATAAAAAAATGAAGCTAGCCAATGACAAGTTTACCTTTGTTTAATGAACTTAGTGCAGTTCAGAATTTTCAGAAGCTACTACCCTTCACTGATCACAACACATCTTTTGCACATGAAAATTATTTAAGTGGATAGTAAAAAGGCCACAAATTAGAAAGTGAATATTAAGGAGAATCAGAATAAACTTAATTCTCCACAATTCTGTTTCACCAGAGTAACAATTTGATTCTTCCCCACTATCCAAAACAAACAAGGCCACTTTCCTCTCCTTCAAGTCCTAATAAAGTCCTGTCTTCAAGGCCTTTGTATGCTTTATTGACTTTTCTCCTAAAAAAGCAAAGCTACATACATGCTACCTGAGCACATTAAAATTACTTACAGCTTCTTGCTCTGTTGTGAGATGCCCTAGGAGAAGCAGCTAAGGAAAACATTTTAGAAATAACGATAGCAATTTATTTTCTTAACTGTCAACGACAGCATTCTGAAATATTTTCAGTAAAGGTTTGCTTGGGGATACAGAGGCATTATTTAATTTTCACTAAACACATATTTAGAAGACTTACACTTTTTTTTGTTGTGCTGGTGGTGTTTGTGATGACCTTCCTCGTCTTTTCTGTGGCGTAGACTGTGCTGATTCGACTGTACTAGTTTCAGATGGTTCTGCTCTGTTTTGAGGAAGACCCAAATTGCAAAGCATCAAATTATAACTAATGTCCAAAGATAAAATCCACACAGCTTACAAGAAGATGGACTTACCTCTGCTGTGTTCTTTTTGATGTCCTATTTTGCCTGCCTTTTGGTTTTTGCTCAATGTTTTCAGTTTGCCTTTCTTCCTCCTCCTCCTCCTCCTCCACTGCGGCTGCTGGTGGTTGTTTTTTTTTGCTCCTTTTTGATGACTTTGCCACTGGTTCTTCCTTTGGTGTTGCCCCATTATTTGTTCTGGTAGGGCGTCCTCTTCTCCCTTTCTTTGGTGGACTGTTCTGTTCATCCTCACTTTCTATCACATCTTCTTTTAGCCTTTTTTCCTCTTGCCATTGTGTTTCATCAGCTTCTGATACAACTGCAGGTCTCTTCCTTCCCCGTTGACTACCTCTAAGCTTCTGCTCTTGACCCAGTTTATTCAGGTCATCTATGCTTAGCTTTTCTTCTGAATCTGTGATAGTGGCTTTCTTCCTTCCTCTAGGCTTCTCCATCTCTGACTGAAAAGGCAAGATTGCACCATTAAATTAAAAAATTAAACTGCCACATAAACAGTCACATGTAGAAGCTTCCTCCAACAAGACAGAGTCTTCAAATTATACAAGTTGTCTCAGATTGTTTACCATATTCATTTCAAAAACATTTACAAAAATATAAAACACACACCTACATATAAAATACCAGACAATGGGGAAAGATTATGTGAAAGGTGAGTAGTTAAAACCCTGAAGTATGTAATGCCTTCCTTATTTGTATCTTCTCCTGTGTCCAACACAGTAGGACAGAACATCCATAACTGCATTTCTATCAACAGGAAAATATAAAGACAGAAAATGGGAATTGCCAACTTGTGCCTTCAGCTCTTCTTGTGAGCTGCAAGGTGCTTATGCCTGCCTCCTATGCTGGCACTAGGAAGGCACTAATACAGAAGACAGTGGGCAACCTGACTTTACAACTGTAGAAGAAAGCACAGGAATTAGTGGTAGCTGCCAAGTCACTATCGTCAGAGCTGTACCAACACTTGCTCTGAGCAGCGAAACAACCCACCCAAGCCTTAAAACAAACATTTTGGGTCAGAAGATCATCTCATTCCAACTACCCTGCCATGGGGCAAGGGACACCTTTCACTAGACCAGGTTGCTCAAAACCCCATCCAACCTGGCCCTGAACATCTCCAATGATGGGGCATCCACAACTCATCTGGGCAACACTGCACCAGTGTCCCACAACCCTCACTGTAAACAATCCCTTTCTTACATGCAATCTAAACCTCACCTCTTTCAGTTTAAGACTGCTGCCCCTTGTCCCACTACTCTCAGACTTTAGGGTTTACAGAAGTGGGTTGTTTTTTTTTTTTGACAAGAGATTCCAGATTTTTCTTATTTAGTTATTAACTGGTTTACTTTTCCCACAGTATAAGACAGTTATTTATACATCAAGACAAGCAAAAATTCAGGAATTTTTACTACTCAGTAGCTTATGTCCCAAGCAACCTACTAAAATGCACCAAAATGACATAAGGAGAGAAAAGAGAAATGTCAGAGACAGTAAAAAGAAATAAAACAGCAGTGACATCAGATACGGGACATCTTTAACGCACCCTAAAAAATCCAATTCTAGCAAATCTGATCGTATTACTTTCTCATGCATATCCCAAATACTACAAATTTTGCAGACTGTCAACTGCTATTAAGGCACAAATAAGTGAAACTTACTAGTGGTAAGGGAAATACGTATTATTTTATTTGATCTGATTTTAGAATTACAATACAAATATAATTTTCTTCTGTGGTTTATTTTTCTGTATTTTGATACAGGTATAAATACTGCTTAAGGTAATATTTAGCCTGCTTATACCTTCTTTTACATATTAAAGCACTATGTCTGAGTGAGATGTTTTACATCCTCATTAGGAACCTTTCTTATTAGTGAACTACATATAAATATATCTATATCTATATATATATATATCCATTAGTAAGAATTAGTAAGGACACTACCACTCTCCAAGCCTCTGTAACCTCAGGGACATGATTTTGTGCTGGACTTCACTCTTCCAAGTAAATGGGTGGACCTGATGACGTTTAAATGACTTTTGAAACCTATATAATTCTCTGAGAAACAGAACCTTTTTTTATTTGTATTTTCATATCCAACTCTAAACACATTGTCCAGTAGTTTAAAACACCAGCTCAGTTTCATGTTTCAACATATTTTTTTGAATGATCTCAAATATCATCACATTAATTTTTAACATCTCACCCTTACAAGATCAGAGTCGTCCCTTTTGTCAGTTTTCTTTCCTGGTAAGGGTGAAGTCAGTGTGAATTCTTCATTTTCACTATGGTCCATTTCAGTACTGTCAAGCCTAGGATGAATAAACATATATTTCCTTCATTATTATAATACATTGGGCAATCATTAAAAAAATACTAAGGACAACAATTTTTATTTAAAAAAATCTATTAGTAAACCAAGAACAATTTGGCAGAAGGAGCCTTTCACTGTGGGTACTATAGATATCAGTTATCACAAGCCACATCATCTAAGTCTCAAGACAAATGTTTGGATCAAAACCAAATTCAATTTGCTTTTTTCACTGGGAAAGGTAAGTAGCCTTTTTCAACAGAAGAGTGTGAGTTGCAAGAGATCTGTGTTTGCATACAATTGCCTACACTTTCCTACAGCCATCAAAGATCCCCAGACAGACCAGTCAAAGCATGCATACCTCCCTATGGTGAGGTTTAGGCAATAAAACAGCAATTCAAACTTCCCTCTGATTTTTGCAGCAGCAATTTCATTTTTATTTCAGTTTCTACAAATGTAAGCATGGACAATAATGCCTCCTGCATATGTAAAACATTGAGACCCACAGATAAAAGGCAACGCACAAAAGCCAATACACAAGTAATTTCATTTCATCTGCAGAAGCAAGACTTTTAAATACCAGTGCACGTTTTGTAATGAAAAGAAATATGCTATGTGTGGAAATGAAAAGTGGTATTCAAACACACAAACTCAACTCCCTGGCCTGGGCACTGCATAGTGAGTGAAAGATGTTCTTTCACTCCTACAGATGTACAATCTATATTAACTGGGATGTAATGGGAAGCTTAGGTTTTATACATTCTGTCAAAAAATGCAAATCTGACTGTACATATTCAGACAGACTAAACTGGAAATATTGTGCATCCTGAATCCTTCCCATCTCTTCATCTTTGGTATCATCACTCAAAACACTAATCCCTTAAACTTAAGTGAACTGGAGAGATTGTGAAGATGATAGAACATGTTAGACTGTGTGTGCAGCATTTTTTAAAATCTGATCTCAGATTCATTTTGCTGGATATAGAGAAGAATCTGGAGTCCACCTGTCATTAGTCAGTAATACAGTGCAGCATGTGAACCTGAATGACTTGTAAGAAATAAGCTTTTCTGCAGACTTTCTAATAGAGAAATATTTCTTGTAAAATACTTCACTACATTTAAAACTACTATTATATATTGAATAGTCACAGAAGTACCAAATGAGAAGTCTTAAATCCAAACATAACATTTCCTAATAGTCTTGAAAGAATGTGAAACAGTAGAAAGAATACAAATAGTGGAGGCCATACAACCACTCACTATCTGTGGGAAAAAAAATAGTGATAGTGTGACTTTCAGTTAAAAGAAAAAAATGAACATAAGATACATAAACTGATGAATAACCTACAAAACTGACACCAAAAAAAAAAGCTATCATTTTAAAGATAGATAACTAGAAGATGATTTAAGTAGCATTAACAGTGCACTCAACTTTTCATCACAAAACTAACCTAAAATCCAAAAATATTTGTCTGCAAAGTCTAGCAAAGACTCGAGGAGGAAGTCATGCAGGACCACTACAATGGTGTACCAGTTGTCCCTGGGTGGGATGTGCTTGTAGCATTACAGTCAAGTTCTCAGGGACTGCAGCTGTGTGTATACACACACACACATATACACATGTACATATTTATGTGTCAGGGGGATATATCTATCTACCTAAAATACACTCCACATACCCCAACCCTGCCCTCAAAAAATTTAAAACATATGAGGCTTTCCTTTTCTCCTTCAGCTAATTCTGGATGTAATTTGATTCTGGGACTTTTTTGTTTTTGTTGGTATTGGGTGGAGTTTTTTTGTGGTGTTTGTTTTGTTTTTCGTTCTTGCTTGTTTTTGGAGGTTTTCATTTGTTTTCCGTTGTTTTGGTTTTGGATTTTTTAAAAAAAAATCTATTTCTGGAGTTAGAAAGCCATATTCATGATTTAAGTTATACCAATGTGGTACTGTAACTTTACTTCAATGTAGGATAAAAGAATTCTGTCTTTTACTTAGAAAACCTAATAGAAGTATTCACAGTTTCCATTACAAATATTTGAAATATCAAAGATCCTTTGTTGTCTACCAACCTCCCTTTGATCCTTCCCGGAGAGCTTGGATTTGAACTGCTGCTGGCATTGCTTACAGTTTCCATTCGTGAAGATTTGGATTGAGACTGCTTGCCTGCTGACGAAAGAGGCTTATTAACTGCTCCAAGAACATTGGCTGCTTTGGGCTGAAACCAAAAATATATTTCCTTTATTTTAAGCTACACATTCAGATATTGTTAACATGTACTATGCTTAAAATATTCACAGATTTCACTTTCTGCAATCATTATCTTAATTTTAACACAAAGTGATGAACTTATTCATATGAAGGCTACAACAGACACCAGAAAGAAGCTGAAGAAGTTGCAATCAAATAATTAGCTGCCACCAAAGCTGGTATTCTTCTCTCTAACCTTATATTCTGTCCTCTTCCCATTGGTAGTGTGTGTGCTCACCAGACCATGCAGTCAGGCACTGCATCACTTTCTGTGCCATTTGCTTTCTGCTGATTTATCTACCCGAACCAGCTCCCCATCTGCATCAGAATAGCACCTGGCCCAGTGAAGCACAAATAGCAGCACAACGGCCTTTTCTGCAAAGGAGACATTACTGGCAACCACATTAGTTTCAACTGGGAATAAATGAGAATCTCAAAAAAGCCAAATACTGTGGAGAAAATTCTGATATTTTTTGCACAGATTTTAAAATGCTAGGCTTTTAATAAATGCCACAATTTCCAGACACTGGTGAGCTTCAGGTTATGAATTTAACTGTATTATCTTTCAGACCTGCCAAACGCCTCCAGCTCATAACTTTTGAGAGACTTGAAAGAGTTCAATTACTCCTAAAGAGAATGCCAAACACCCATGTACAAAATTTTTGAAGACCATTCCCTGCATTTCTCATTATCGATCTTCTCCTTGAATATTAGATTCTAGCTATGTCTGCAGTTAGTGACAGCTACAAAAAGTTCAACATGCACATCATATCAACCTTGGGTGTTTCTTTTTTCAGAGCTATGGACCATGGAAGTTCTGCTTATACTGTTATAGCCAGAGGGAATTTTGCATTTACAAAGACTCATTCTGCACTGAGCACAAAAAAAAAAAAAAAAAAAAAAAAAAAGCATATGCCTTCCAAAAATAAACCTTGGAGAACTAAATCCAGCTTAACAATTTACATCTATTAGTTTAGAACGAAATGTTAATCATTGTATGCTGAAGGAGCTCAAAAGCAAAGAGATTTTCAAATTCACAGTGAACTGGACTTCCCGCTGAGGAGGGACTAAGAGGGCCTGCACAAAGCACTCCTCCCTTTCACAGAATCTACGCTCAAAGCCTTCCTGCCCTCAGTGTTATCTACTTACATCCACTCCACTAACATTCACTAAAGCCAGTCTTCCACTCATAAAAATAAGACTCCCCAGACAACTTTCATTTTGTGGTCCTCTCATGATGGTGAAGAAACTGAAAATTTTGGCGGTCAAATACACCTCTCCAGCTTGTTACAAAGTTTCAAAACAACACAAGAAGAGCTAGAGTGCCTAGAATTTCTAGGCAGTAGAAATTTAAAATAATATAAAAATTGACAGAGGATTCAAAAACATTTTAATTATGATCTATTCCAATCCATAAACGCTGACTTTGAATTTCTCAAAGAGAAATCTGCTTCTTTTCCTAGCTTGCACTCCTCCTTTATTATTAAGTTACTAGCTGACAGCTCATGCTTCATTAGCAAAGTTAAGGGTAATGAAGATTTCTTTGTTTCACAACATAACAGATTAATGTTCTTTGCCATCTAGAACAGGATGCATTAATCCAGATGAAAACCATGGTTTGTCACTTCCTTTACCAGACATTAATTTTATCCTAAAGAGTACTTGGGTTTAGTTTTAGTGAAGAAAAAACACTGCCATTCAATAGAATGCATATTCTGAAGGAACAAATTAACAAAACTATAGAACAGTCAGTTATCTTGTAAGGTACTGTAAAATTGAATTCAGCTTTGCCAAAGATTAATGATGTGATTTTTAAAATTATTTCTGCTAGAGTTTTCCATAGCTGCCACTTTGTATGCAACACTGTAGTCTTCTGCAGTCTGAAAAGGTTAACCATTTTGTAAACTTGACAAATACTATGGGTTATATTGGAGTGGTTTTGGATCCTCTCCTTCTAAAGGCAACAGGCTTTGCCTATTGTTGCCACCACCCAGTACAGACAGCAGCAGGTTTCCTTTCACCCATCTCTTTCTCTATACCTAGAAACAATCTTAAACATAGTTTAAGATTTCATTACTTACATGCTAGTTTTCTTTAAAAAACAAAACAACAACCAAAAAACCCACAAATAAGCAAACAAAACCATCACTCCAAAAACAAAGACAAACCAGAACACAAACACAGCATCAAACCTCAACTCCCCAGCATGCCTACCTTTCCAGGTGTGAAAAAAGACTTCATTTCTGGAGGAAGATAATTTTTTGTGTTACTGAAATTCTGTAAAAAAAGGGGGTGGGGGCAATTATAGCAAAAATCAGTGAACAAGAGATAAATATAGATACATTCTAGAGATTGCAGTGAAAGATTTTATTTACATCATTTATGCTTTTGAATTTTTAAACTACATCAGTAATATGGGAGATGGGGGAAGAGAAATTGGTGTGCACACGTATATATATTTATGACAACATATCCAGACATGCATTTTCAACTACAATGTAAGAGCAGGAAGTCTGAAGTTACAAGAAATATGTAAGAAAAACAACCATGAATTACAACTAATAAATATTTAAACAGACTTATCTCAAGAAAAATTAAATGCCAAAATATACCTTGTCAGGTTGAGTAAAATATCTGGCTGGAAGTACAGGGTCTTTAGGGGATTCCAAACTGTATGTTGTACTCTTTGACATAATGATATTCATTGCTACATCACAGACTGTATATAGTTTCTGTAAATAATAAAATTTAAAAAACAGTTCATTGAAAATCTCGACAAAAGACAGTGTATCTTCCGTGTACTGGACCACAAGAAATCACAGTTTAAAATCAATCACCTTAAACATTTAACACTAGACTGCATCTTAAACAGTGTCTCAGGATACTGAAATAAAGATGGTAAAAGCAAAAGTATTGCAAGTCTAACAGTTGAAGACAGATGGTTTTCATGGTCTTTCTGCACTTAAGAGTAGTGTTTGCCATACAACAAGTTTCTAAGACAAAGTTAATCAAATGAGCAAACACATCCCACCCATCCACTACCCAAAACACATTTCTGTGGGAAAAGCAGAGAAGGGACATATCTGGATATGATGTGATGCTAAAAACAAACAAACAAAACAAAACACAAACAAACAAACAAAAGTTTGATACATACACTACACAATACCAGAGATTTCGAATGTATTTTTTTCCTCTATTAAATTTACTCTTGCACTTCACAAATTAAATATTAAAAAGCACTTAATTGGATGATTTAAACAGTAAATTTTATAGTTTCTATGTCTCTGAAGTTAGTGTTTAGTAATCTTACTGAGATAGAAACAGAAGAACTGAAAACTATTATGATTCCCTTGCAAATGTGAAAGAATTACTGAAGCATAGGAAAATAACTGCCATCTAAACTAAAATAAATATAATCATTGCAGTACATAAAATATCTTTTATACATACAATTCTATTGAAAGACATTTTGAAGTTGGTGTATAAGACAAAAGCAACTCCTTTACATTAGCTGGCCAGAATTAAATGCAATTTCCAATCAAAAAGTATCACCTACTTCATTCATTTTTTGATCATCTGGTCCTTGAGCATCCTTAGTCTGTTTGATATTTTCTACCATTTTTCTGATAAAGGCATGACTGTTGTTTTCATTTTTAGCCATTAATATTTCCAGTATGAACCACAGGCATCTACAGGAGAAATACAGTATCTCACATGAACCAAAGTACAAAAGAAATTCCTTTAAAAAGCACAATTGAGAACATGATTAAGTCCAGCCTTTACTAGTATTATGAATTTGAACCAGTCTAACTCTGAGAAAACAGTTCTTTTGGAATAATGAAATTAAGATCAGCAGAAGGTGAAGGGTTCGTTTATAAAGTATCACACAGCACTAAAAAAGTACCTATAGGATTTCTCTCAATATTTTACAGAAGTAACTGGCATCATTATGCACACTGGACTGTGTAACAGGGTACCACAATGAATTAAAAGTCCACTTAGAATAAAGTTAGAAATAACATTATTAAAAGTGGTCTTACTCTTTAATGTCCTTGAGTTGTTCAATGTCCTGGACTTTTACATAATCTGGGTCATGAGCTAGAAGATGGATAGTATAAGGAACAACATACTCTGGTAGAAGTGACAACAGTTTCTCTGAAAAGCAGAAGAAAGATACATCAGAAAAACTACATACCAAGAAGTATGCTTTTCTACCAAAGAGGAGAGGGCAAATTTTGAGGTCAGTATACATTAAGGTATAAACACATGCGGGCCTATCATTTCTCTACAATATTTAATTTCATGGGTGATGTGCACATGTTTCATGCATGCAACAATTAAGATTTTAAGTATCTCTTGCTCAGGGCTGCTTGTTTTCTAGCTACCTAGAGATACAGTTCCAGTTACCTCCTACTCCCAATCCTTTCCTCAGTTCAAAGCCTGTATTCTGAAGGACTTTGAAAAACAGACGTGAGGATGGATCACAAAATCCACATTGACTGCAAGATGTAAGACCAGCACAACTGCAGGATAAGCTACTACTATTTCTTTGGACACTGCAGTGTACAGTCTTGCTGTCAAGAGAACAAACGCTTTCTGCAGGGATTTTGCAGTCAAATTGCCACAATATCTGTTTCCAGAGGAGTGGCAGGTCACATGAAAGCTGTAACAAAGTAGTAGTGCACTGAGTTTGAAAGGCTCAATCCCACCTAAACAGAGCAGCACAACTCAACTGGGACACTCAAAGCTTTCAAAATATTTTCTAGCATTCTCTGAGACTTTCAGAATCCTAAGCAGGACTGCAAGAAAGTCTTTTCTCCATTCTGAAGGCCTATCTCCCCTGGGGATTCCAGAAGTAAGGGTTCTTGCCAATGGCCGCCTCAGAGTTACAATCACAAAATACACTTTCTGTAAGGTAACAAACTCCCTGACCCAACCAACACCATGCAGCATGAACAACAACAGATGGCCAAGTTGTATGCCAAAAGTAAAACAACCATTTTTCAACAAACATCCCTACTTCTTCCTTTTGCCTGATGCCTGAGTGAAGCCGGAGGACACACAGCATACCTAACTTACTAAACCTGTACCCTGTGCAACAGGCAAGACAATGGTCAAAAGAAGGTGTCCTGGTATTCCATGTATGGCACAAGCATCTGATCTTTAGTGCTCATGGCAAATGCAGTATCACAGTGTTGACATGACTTGTGAAGGGAAGAGGGAAATCCCCAGCTCTGCTTTTGGAAAGTCACATTTTGCCATAGTAAATGCATGACCAAGTCCGGAAAATCTTCTTTCAGTAAACTTTTATCTATACCATATTCAGTTATGAATAAGTCCAAACATCTGTAAATCATTATATACATTAATATTATTTGAAAACTATTTAAAAATACATTAGAACACTAACAGTTTTACCTCAAATATATGTAGTCATATGAGACGTGCTTGACAAATACTGTGCACATCAAACAAAATACACCATTATTGCAGATTTTACAAAACTAACGAATTAATTGCCATGCATACATCAAGTCTTAACCTATCCATTTCTTAGAGATCTGTATAAATAGGGGTAATGCACAGTCTACATAAAATATATGTAATATATAAAACCACTCAATGTCTTTCTATTTAAAGCCATATTCATGTAATTGAAATCCACTGTATTTTGCAAAGCAGTTTTTAGTGTGTTTCAATTGACACTGCACTATTAACTTTAAAAACATCCTTTACTTCTTTTCAAGCACTGTCCTGCATTTTAGCCAGCAGGTGTTCACATTAGTAAATAAAAAAATAACGATGGCAGGGAAGGAAAAGAACATAATTACAACTTCAGAGCACGAGCAAAATTGTCTTGCCTTAGATATGCCCCAGACAAACCAACCCACTATTATTTGTACTAATTAGCAACTTCAATAGAATGCTAATCAAGAACTCATAAACTCAGTTTTTCAGTAACTTCCTGCCTTGGACAATTTCTCATATAACTATAGCAATAATTCCAACTGGGTCTGGAAAACAAAATGAACTAGTTCCAGACAAAACAGGGAAAGAAAAAATATTGATACACATTATATTCAACCCTGTCATGACAAAAACAGCAGGGAAAAAAACAGAACTTTTATCTCTAAAAGAAGACTATCTGAAAGATAGGGTGGGTTTCCTACCAGCACTTACAACAACAATGTGCCAAAACCCTTCACAAGAGTCCTTTATGAGCTTTTAGGAAGAATACTCATTAAAAAAATTAATCATTATTCTTGTAATTTTTCTGCTTACTGACTTTCAAGGAAAAGCCCATCGTGAGAACATAAAAATTCCTATGCAAGACATGCCTCTACCCAGATGAAACTAGTAAAAGATACACAATCAAAATAAGTCTCTTCTTGGGTGGCTTCCACTTTGAATAGAATTTAGAGAATTTAAGAGGGCTGAGAATAATTCCTGCCAGCCTATAAAAGGCCAGTGTGGAAGAAAGGCATTTTACTGTTTGGTACCAGTCCTTAGAAAGTCTTCCTCAGGCAGGGTAAACAGAAATTTATCCTTTTTAACAAAAGTTGAAATCCTCCCAAAAAATCCAACAGATATCCTCCTCACCCATATGAGGTTTTCAAGACAAAACATATCACAAAATCACACATTTATAGATTCAGACACATAGCTGGAATAATCACAGATGCAGATTTCCAAAGGAGGTACTGCCATCATCACCACTCTCAGTTAATGCATTGTCAACAGGAAGAATGGCAGAGGGAGACACACTTAAATATTGTGTTATTTCCAGAAATTAGCTTTGGCAGAACTGCTGCAATATGGATATTTTAGGATACAAAGAGTTCAATACATTTTATTTGCTGAAAGCTCAGACTGGATGGCATGAAGTTAGGATTGTAATCCTCAAAAACTCCTGCAATCTGTATTTAATCCAGATTCCTCATGTGTTACAGCATATGTCAAATCAAAGGCATCATGCAATTATTTCAGCAAGAAAATAATTTATCAGGTGCAATTGGAAGTCCTATTGGATAAAGAAAATAACACACACTTAGATCCCTCTTAATTTCTTCCACAGATTTTTTGATAGTAACTTTGCAGTATCTATTTCAAACACATAATTTTTATGCTTCCTGTCTACATAATGAAAAAGAGGTTTCAACTTTCAAGAAGGATAGTCTTAAAATTACTTAGAAGTGTTTGTTCAATTTATTTTTTCTTTCTTACATGTTATTGAGTAGGAGAAAAGTACCACTTTTTTCTTTAACTCTAATTAATGATACACAAAAAGATTTGTCAGCAGACTTATTCTCTGATCAGCGTCTAAGGGGACTGAGAAAGACTGACTGACATAACTAACAAAAAGTGATTCATAAACACAGAAGGAAGTCAGTTATCTGACAGCACCTCTGAGATCAAATTCACTAAACAGGTCTGGTTTAGGCTAAAAGGATAAAAAAATCCCCTTCATTTCACAAAGGTCAAACCATCAGTAATCTTTCAAAGAAATAAAACTTTTAAAACCTCTCATTCAAAAATGCTACAGCTCTTCACAAAGGTCTACTTTTTCCTATGACCCTGTACCAGCATTAGAATACTGTGTAGCTTTAAGTCAAAAGGACTGATTTAATAAAAGAAAAAGAGCTGACATGAGTCCATAATAACTTCCAAAGCATTCTCATGATCAGACCACTGGCACTAAAAAAGAATTGCACAAACTCATCCTGAAGTGCCAACAAATACAGCCCTTTGCAGGAATAACACAAGATGCTACTCAATACAGCAGTGCAAGGACGGTCTATTTAGTACAGCACTTATGTATTAAAGTTACTTATTAGTAATTGCTGAAGTAAAATTAATCATTGTCACTTCACTTAGAACATTATTAACATTATTAAGTTCAAATAGTACACATAATTGCCTTGGAAAATTACTTCACTTCCAATATATTTAGGCATAAGCATTTGCACAGTTTTTAACAGAACTCTCAGACTTCAGCAGTGCCTGTTAAAAAAAAATCAAAATAAAATTTGGACAAAAGAAAACCAAAAAAATTTTCACTTTTCATTAGATACCTCCAAATCAAATTTACAGTCGTTCTGTGTATAAAAACAGACAACTATCAATGTTTTCAGTCAACTCACATTTATGTTTCAACTACAGCACTTGTAGCAAAAAGTGACTTCTATTCTCTTACCACTAACTGCTGCATGTTGCTTCAGATATTCCCTTCTGACATTTATGTTCTTCACAAGGCACTGTCTAGCGTGAGCTCTTCTCTCTTTCACGGGATCTTTTGCACACAGTGCACAAATAGCCATATATTCTAGTGGCAGCCGTAGTCTAGAAAGGCCTTTGTGAAGTTTCTGAGCAAATATTTGTCTCACTTGGTAACATTCATCCTATTAAAAAAAAAAAAAAAAAAAGGCAAACCAAAAAAAGATAACAGTAAACTTTTCTTAAAACAATATAAACTGTAAAATAAATCATGGAAGCTCAGGTAAATATGCTAAAATCAATCAGACCCTGAAGCCACTGAAAGATAGGAATTGCAAGAATTTTTTTTTAAATGCCAATTCAGAGCAATTTAATTGAATTAATCAGCTGAAGCTTCCTTTAAGCTCGGAAGAAGAGCTAACGTTCAAAAATTGTGCAGGAAGATATCACACTCGGGACCCAAGGCCTAATTTAGCATAGTACTAAAGCATGGAGTCACTGAAATTGTTTACAGTTGAGTGACTTGCTTTGTAAAGCCAAAGATCTGCACAAAAACATTTTAGCCACCAGTAACCACCACCTTGTTGATTTTGCTGCTATGATATCACACATTCTCATCAAGACGTTAATATTAAAAATGGAATAAAATTCAACATGATAACCAGATAAGGTGAAACACTGAAGAGAGTAACAAGCATTTCCATTATGCTGTGGAAACCTATGCACTACAACTGACCATGGTAGAGAATTATCTGTGTTTAACAGCTGCCAAACAACACGAAGTAAAACAATACGAAGGCAGCAATTGTAGTTCTACAGCTTATTAAGCAATGTGTTCCCAGAAAAGGCATGAACTTAAATTTTTTTTTGTATGAAAATAACCTACATATACCATTTAATACATGAC
Source organism: Taeniopygia guttata (assembly GCF_048771995.1). Lineage (NCBI taxonomy): Eukaryota > Metazoa > Chordata > Aves > Passeriformes > Estrildidae > Taeniopygia > Taeniopygia guttata. Next base: position 66,002,047 of record NC_133024.1, read on the forward strand.
AAACCATTTCCTAACACAAGACAAGGAAGCTTAACAGAAACACATGCAGAAAAGACTTTGAAGAAAACATGCATAAAAGCTTAAGGCAAACAAGGTCACCAAAATAGCTTGGTACATTTAACCTGCTAAAAAAGGTCAGGAGGAAAGATTTATCTCTAAATACAAAGAAAAAATGTTAACAGGAGTAAGCAGCTATTTTAGTCAAATGACAGCTTTGAAGTCAGAAAGGATTGAAGAAGGTTTCCAGCTATCAGTCAACTGAGGTAGAGTCAAAACCTAGCCACTAGAAACACAGGCTCTGCTAAATTTGCAAATAGCATCAAAAGAGATCATGTATTAGATAAAACAATCTTCCCACTGCCTCCATCAAAAATGAAATTCAGAAGAAACTTTTTTCAGTGAAGTCCCATTTTCTCCTTTCTGTGCTTCAAGCAATATTCCCTGTCTATGGACTGATACCCTGAAACACCTGCTATAGCCAGAGCTGAAGTAACCCAAGCCCACAAACCCAAACCATGAGATCTGCTCATCATCTCTTGTCTCCTTACAGCAAATCCACCCCCACAGGAGGCTAAGATAGACCCCTCTTTTCCTCCTCAGTATCACCTAAGTCTAAAGCCTTTAGGAAGCTCAGAAGAGACAGATGCCTAGCTGCTGTTGCAGCAGGGAAACATCTTTGTCTCAGAGGACAAGGGAGATACAGTTGGTTGCTACTGATGGTATTGTGTGGCCAACTGGAATGACTATAATTTCTTTATCTTTTAATATTGGGAATAACCTTAAATTGACTCAGTTACACCAGCTCACTAAGAAGAAGGGGACAAAACTTAACCAAGGTATGATATTTTTAACAGCATACACCAACTCCATAAATTAATCCAATTTTATACATCTACACCTCTAGATTTAATGTTCATCATGTAAAAGTTCACCATTTAAAAGCAAAAAAAATACATATTTGCAAAATATCATGTACCACTCAGACACAGCTCTGATTCATCAATTACAACACCTTGAGCTAACAAAACTGAAAAAGCTCTGATACTGTTTTAGACAAATGAAACCTACAAGACTTATTCTAAATACAATTAAATTGTATTTTCAACAGCAAAGCTTATCAGGTCTTAAATCTGATCTTAAAGCTTGTTAAACACTGAAGTACTATCTTCAGTTACATTTCACTGTCTTTCAATATGAAGCTCTGCTGACATCAAAATTTGTTCTGGAGATCAAAGAAGTCAGCTGATCAGAAGTCAGATCAAAGAAGTCAGAACTTGTAAGATTGGCCAAACACATATGTAACTTATTTTAAAATTACTAAAACTACATGCATTTCATCATCATAAAACCCCTGTTTACCAGTGCCACTTTCACACAGCAATTAATGACAATTTAATTATGTGTTCTGCACTCCAATCATTACATATTACAAAACAGCAGCATCAGAGGGGAGAAAAAGTTCCAGCACAGAACCACAGCAGAACCTGTGCAACCATCACATGCCTTAAAAGGCAAGATTTTTCTGGTTTTCATCTGTTTTCTGATCTTCCCACTTAGAGAATCTTTGCTGTAAATTACATAAGACAAAACTGGAGTTGGCCTTGATGTCACCTGATTTGTGGCTAGACTTGAAAGTGCTAAGAATAAATAAACTTTCAGAGTATTTAGTATTTACCATCAAGAAATGGATTATAATACTAACCACTCTAAGCACTAACATACATATATGCATATGTGCACATGCCAAATCTCAAAAAAAAAAGATACAGTATAACTTTTAAGTGAAAAAATTATTGAAGCTATTACAGCTGCTCTGCATCTGAGCATCGCCACTGACAGTGAGAAAGGAAATTGGAGAAAGCCTCAAAAACATCTAGGAAAGTTTTTTTTAAGTAGTCAAAATCCATTAGGAGCTGCAGTGAAAATGAAAGGCAGAATTCCTGACCTGACAGAGCTTACAATCTAAATTCTAGAAAACAACTTAGAAAGTCACAAAAGGCAAAGAAGTATCAATAAATGAAGAGGGAAAAGTGACAGAAATGATACTACAAAGGAACAGATTCTCCTGGAAGCAATGACAAAGTGTATGGATATCCACAGGGAGGGGATTACACACACCCAACACGGCTTTACAAAGGACAAATCATGCCTGACTGGTCTAACCTTTTACAATGAAGTGATGTGCAAATGGATAAGGGATGAGCAATTGATGTCATCTACCTGGACTTCTATAAGGGCTTTGACACAGGTATACACAGCATTGCTGTCTCTAAATTGGAGCGATATGGGTTTCAGAGATGGACTACTCAGCTGGTAAAAAAACTCGCTGGATGGCCATGTCCAAAGGATTGCGGTCAAAAAAAAAAAAAAAAAAAAAAAATCAATGTCCAAATGGAGATATGGAGATCAGTAACTAACTGGTGTGCTCAGCGGGGGAATACTGGGACTGGCATTGTTCATCTTTGTTAATTGCACAGATAGGAGAGCTGAGAACATCCCTCAGCAAGCCCGTGGATAACACCAAGCCAAGCGGTCCAGTTGATGCACTGTAGGGAAGAGCTGCCATCCAGAGGAACCTTGACAGGCTTAAGGACTGGGCCCAGAGAAACATCAGGAGGTTCAAGAGCCCCAAGGGCAAGGTCCTGTACCTGGCTCCAGACAACTCTCTGTATCCATACAGGCTGAGGAATGAAGGGATTGAGAGCAGCTCTGCAGAGGACTGGGGTCACTTGTGGATAAAAAACTGGACATGAGCTCACCGCCCAGAAAGCTAACCCCGTCCTGGGCTGCATCAGAAGGAAAAGTGGCCAGCAGGGTCACAAAGGGAATTCTCGACATCTACTCTGCTCTCATGGGACCCCAACATGGAGTGCTGTGTCCCACTCTGGAGCAAGGGTTTTAAACTGAAAGAGGTGAGGCTTAGATTGGACATAGGGAAAAGATTTTTTACCATGAGGGTGGCAGAACACTGGAACAGGTTGCCCAGAAAACTTGTGAGCACCCCATCATTGGAGATGTTCAGGGCCTGGTTGGATGGGACTTTGAGCAACCTGGTCTAGTGGAAGGTGTCCCTGATCACAGCAAGGGAGTTTAATGAGATGATCTTTAAGGGCTCGTTCCGGTCCAAAGTATGCTATAACGCTACAGCAAAATGTGATACTAACTGGTTTACAAATGTTGAGAACCCTATCATGTCCTAATTAGAATCTTATCTCTCAAAATTCCCTTTTGAAAATTCAAGGAAGATAAGTGTTAAACATAAAAAAGGTGACAACACATCTATTAGAATATCCACAAAGATTGTTATAGCTGGAAAATAAGTGATAAAATGAGAGACAGTGGAGGGCAAAGGGCCTGCATCTTAACAGACTGATAAGAATATCAAAACAATGAAGAAAATTTCTGATAGGAACTACAAGGTTAACATTTGCAATAAAGATTTGCCACAGGAGGGAAATGACTTAAGAAATTAACAGATTTTGATCACTGGGTTCACAAGAAAACAGAACATGTAAACACTACATTGGCAGTGCTAGTTTGGCATGACATTATCCAGCTTGAGTATCCTTTCCGGAGCAGAGACAGAACTTATTTGTCATTACACTGAGTACCTATTTTTGTCTCGACTAATTTTTTTATGAACTGTAAAAATCATTACAACTCATTTTGGGACAAGACTAACATTTCTATTCAGTTTTGGAATAGGATGGCTGAAAAGTATCAGACTTTGCTTTGGGTGTAAAGACATCCAGTTATTACCACTGAATTCTTGGTGTAGTTTTGCTAGATTTCATCTGCTTAAGTAGTTTAAAGCTTTGCTCCATTTCTCTTGTTTTTCACAGCATTTGGGAACTGAGTAAGGACTCCTTTTCATAGGATCACAAAAGCTTAAAATCCATATAAACATAGTTAAAAATAGGGACTGTCTTAGTCTGGTATAGGAATGATTTTTCTAGCCTAACTGAAACCAACTTGAAGCAATTTTTGAAACTAAAAAATACACTCTGTACAAAAGTAAACAATATCCACACAGGAGCCATACTCTATTTTCTAACATTAAATGCCAATTTATTGTCTTCTTATATTTAAAATGGGTCACAGCTTTTAGCTGGACACAGGAATTAAGATCTAAAATGGCATTTCAGAGGATTTCTTGACTTCTGGAAAGCCAGGAGAATACCAGGAGCTACACAAATAACACCAACAGAAGTCTCTTCATGACCACTTTACTCTTGGGGTATGAATCCATTTCTGTACAATTTGCTAAGCCTATAAGCCAGATATAGAGAGGGTCCCTATACCTCTACCTACAATTTGAGAGTTATTTCCTTACTATGTGTTCACAGGCAGAAGTTAAGAATGAAAATTTCAGCATCTGCTAAGGAATACTTTCCTATTTCTTCTAATATTTGAAAGATGTTAATTATTTTTGCAGACCTCTGCATTCCAAATGTATTGTACCCAAGTACTGAGAAACCAAGGTGACTGTTTTCACCACAGTTCAACATACTTTACATCATCTCATTTTAACTTCTAGTAATGTTATAATGCAGCTGGGATATTACTTAAATGCATACTGCATTTCTTAGTTTCTCAGTATTCTAACATTTGACTACTCTACATATTCCCCCAATGGACAGCCCAGTACTACAGATCTAATTCTCATCCACAGTGAGTTTTCAGGATTATGTAATGGAGAAATAATTTCATGCCAAGGGTGAATATTTTGCATAAAACCAGATTCACAGAAATAACATACTGAACAAACAACTATATACTCATACATCTGCTGATAACCCACAACTCCCAACAAATTTCCTTACATTTATGGCTAGTGCACACAGCTGATATTGTTCTAAGGTGATGATTTCGTGGTAACAAGGTTCTTGTGCCAACTTCACAATAGCATTCCCTGCAGCCAGCCTCAAGCGAGACATGTCAGGTTTACTGAAAAACAAGCACATGGATTGTGAAGGTTAATTAGTTAAAAAAATATGTAATTATTTAACTTCACTAAATCTAATAAAGTTTGCATCACTGGAAAAACAAGTACTTCAAAGGAAAGAAGTTTCCAGGAAGTTAGCCGCCCCCACGCTAGCAGAAGCAATTTCAAACCCAAAATAAGTGGGAATAGGCTGTAAAATGTGGTACCATGAAAATTACCATTACCTGGTCCCAACCTGGCAATAAAAATTTTCCATCAAACTTCCTAAGAGTTCCACATAGGTGTGAAACAGATCTAGCTGTGCATTAGGGCCAGGACAGGCCATACTGCCCCTCAGAGACCACATCTAGCAGTAAGATACTTCTGTTCAGCTTGCTGGTCCCCCTTCAGCAGGAGAGTCCTTCCAAAGAAGTAGCCAGCCCATTTCTACTCCCCAAAGTTGCCAAACTCTTCTAGCTCAAAATCCATGCTTCAGGCCAACATAAATTAAGATTAATTAAACACTGTAATACATTACTAAGTGAATTTTATTTTAAGACAATAGCAAAATGCCCTTTTATCCTTTCAGCAACCACTGCAAATGTTGTTTATCAGATGTGTGGCAAATTTTCTATAGCACAGAACTATGATATTCTAAACTCCAAAAGGTTTTTAATAATTTTTCTCTTGGTGAGCACTAGTTTGTGAAAAAATGCAATGGCATTTCAAGAAAATCTCAATTCAACTTCATATCTAATATCAATACCTTAAGCAACTTCTAGCATCCTCTGATACATAAATAGTCTTATTTTATGCTTAGTATAGACTAAAATCAAAATCCTACTACAAAGATATGCAAGATTAAACCTAGCTGTTCTACCTAACCACAAACAGAAAATTTGTATAAATCTTGAATTTTTTAGGACTATTTATGACTTATAAAATTAAAAAGAAAGACTTTGAAAGGACAGTTGAGATACTGTTTATTGATAAAATTAGATATTAAAAAAATACAAGACTGGTGAATTTAACCTACACATGATTAACATCTTGAAGAAATCAGTTGTTAATTTAAAAGCAACTCAAGAAAGTCATCAATCCTACTACTTCAAAGTGTGAAGGATGAGCAAGAGAAGGGATTTGTTGTCCAAATGGGACCTTGCCTTCACCTGACACTCCAGGCTGAACAATGCTTTGAAGTAAAAAAAAAAAAAAATATCCCTTACACTGTCACTGAAAGGTAAAGTTGTGTAGATTTCACGAGGCATAGGGGCAGAGTCACTTTTAGGGTTGATATGGGCAACAACACTGAGAAAATTACAACATGACTGATAGCCTCAACAGCATCAAAGGCTCCTGAGCCCTGCCACTTTCACTTAATTCAATTATGTTTAGCAGATCGTTAAACACTGTTTAAAAGACAAGTGCAAGCCATGAACAATAAAACTGACTCACACAAAATGACCTCACAACAAGTACAATCTAAAAGGTTATGTTCTGTACTGAATGGACAATTTTACTCTTTTCAAAGCCTGCTCCAAGTCAGAAGGAGCAGTATCAGGTTTGCACAGAAGGGACACAGTAAGCATTGTCAGAAAGAAGACATCCATATTGCACTCAATGGGTGAAGAACAAAGGTCAGGAAGTGTCAGCAAGTTCCATGCAGAACTAACAGGCCTGAAATATCATCTCCTCTGCTTCAGGTTTTGAGAATAATTGTTAATGTAAGCAGTACTACTTACACAGAGACAATAGACTAACCCTTCTACCAGTTTGGAACTTTCCTGAAAAGCAACAGTGAGAATCACAAAATAATTATTACATGTCCTGTCAACAGGGCTCTTGCCTCAGTCAGCAGTGGGTGCACATTTTACCTAGTCTTCCTTTTGTCACTTACTTAGAAAAGCTCTTCTGGTACCTTTGTCACTTCTCACTAGATTTTATCCCAGTTGGGATTTGGCTTTCCTAACTGTATCTCAGATGGTGTTCCCTGTATTCCTGCCAGATTACCCATCTCTGCTTCCTCCTTCTGTATACCTCATGCAACCATAGAATAGTTGGGGCCAGAAAGGACAGTTAAAGTTCATCTAGTCCAGCCCCCTGCAATAAGCAGGTACTTGGAGGCCTGTCCAACTTGACCTTGAATGTTTCCAGGGATGGAGCAGCTATTACCTCCCTGGGCATCCTGTTTCAGTGTTTCATCACCCTTACCATACAAAAACATCTTCCTTCTAACTACAGGTTAGAAGGAAGAACTACAGGTTCCCTTTAAGTAATGACAGACCACAATAAGGTCTTCCTAGACCCTTCTCCAGGCTGAAGAACTCCAATTCCCTCATTTTATGAAGAGCCTTTCACTCCTCATTTCATGAGGAGCCTGTCCTCATGAAAGTGCTCCAGCCCTCTGATTGTTTTTCAGACCCTTCTCTGAACACGCTCCACCAGGTCCATGTGCTTCCTGTGCTGAGAACCGAAGAGGTGGATGCAGTACTTTGCATAGGGTCTCACCCCCAGAGTGAGCTGAAGAGGCAGAATCAAATCCCTAGACCTGCTAGTCACGCTTCTTTTGATGTGGCCCCGAACACAGCTGGCTTTCTGGAATGTAAGCACACATTGTCAGCTCATGTCCACACTTCCATCCACCATTATCCCCAAGTACTACTCTGCAGGGCTGTTCTCAAGCCCTCTTTTTGTGTTTGAATTTTGCCAGGAGCACCTTGCTCATCCAGGTACAGTTTGCTGAAGTATCCATCTGCTTTTATGCTGTGATTACTCTTGAGTACTGAGGGGTGATTTCTGATTACTAGGTAATCGGCTTTCTTAGGCCCCTCTTCCCTCCAGGCCTTATCCACTGGATCCTACAAGCACAGTCTTGTAGAGACCCAAGACTGTTCTTCTGAAGTCCAGTCCAATCTTCCTTCTGACCCCTTTTTTGCCCTCAGGATGTTGAACTTCACCATCGTAGGGTCATTATAGCCAAGGCTGCCTTCAACCTTCACATCCCCAGTAAGCCCCTCTTTGCTGGCAAGTATGAGATCCAGCAGAGAGCCTCTTCTCATTACGTCCTCTACTAGTTGTGTCAAAAGTTGTCATTGATGCTGCTCTGGATTGTTATGCACTGCTGTGTTGCTCTTGCAGCAGATATCAGAGAGGTTGAATTTTCCCACAAATGCCAAGGACTGCATACATTAAGTTGTTTTCAGCTGTTTAAAGGCCTCATCCTCTTCCAGGTCAGGGGCCCCACAGCAGACACTCACCAGGATGTTTCCCAGAGCAATCTGCTCTTCAAACTTCACCCATAAGCTCTCCATTGGCTCAACAACCATCCCCAGGCAGAGCTCCAAGCTCTGGGGTCGAAGGGTTACCTCCACAGCAACATCACATGTCACTGCAGCTTTCTCCCTACCCTGAAAGGATCCCTCCCTAGCCCTCCATTAACTTTATTTAAAAATGGAGAACTGATCACATCATTGTATAAAGTTTCTACTTTGTATAATTACTTTTTGAGTAGTAAAGGAGTGGGAAAATTAAATCTCTGCTCTGAAACATTTACAGTAAGGAATCATCATTCCAAACATGAAAACACACAGGGTCCACAGAACCAATCTATTCAGTAACTACTGCATAAGCCAACCATGTGCTCCAAGTAGTCATGCTGAAAAGCTAAATTACTGCCACTCAACTCCCTGGCAATTGCCATGAATAGTCACATTACAGAACTTAAAACTATAAAACAATTGTTTACAAATAACTTTAGGACAGACTACAGTTGCTACAAAGATAATATACTAGACAGCTTTCAGGTTTGCAATTTTGTGCACACAGTATGGTTCTATCTGCATAACTACTGTATAACATTAGCTCTGCCTGAAAATCAGAACCTTTTTAAGCATACTGGCACAATCTACCCAAGCCCTTAATGGCTTTTGTAGACATAAATTTTCAGTGTTTAGCAGGAAATAGCAACTGACAACTTGTCACTATTCCTACCACAAAGGATTAAGAAGATACCCAGAAAAATATATTGTCTAACAGTCACCTAAAAGGCAAATTATTTAGAGATTTAATCCTGTTTACACATTTCCTTCTTGCTTTTACTTCTAGAGACCTCAAGGTCTGCCTCCAAACAGAAGTGTCCTGTGTACTAAGTACTTCCACCTGGTTTATACAACACACTATTATTCTTTATTAGAAAGCCCACCTATCAGCATTTGGCATACACAGCAATTGGTACACCAGGAACAGCAAGCTGCATAAAAAATTAAAACCAATTTTCAGTGGGAAGGAGGAAGTTGCACAGTTTATTCCTGCTATATGAGTAATGACCTATTGAAGGGATAAATAAAAGCAAGAATATTAAGCCTAAAATTCAGCTGTGTGTACAGTGTTACAAAACCTGAGACTCAGCAAACTTACGTAGGAACCAGCCAAGCTTACTATCACATCTTATGAAATAAAATGTATAAATTGTTAAGCAGTATAGCAGAATAGTTTACACACTACTTCAATTAAAACTTTCCCCCCACTCCATCATCACAGACATGAAAATATTACCATCTGTTACATACCTTATTTTCCCCTGCTCTGTTAAATCTCCATCACTGTGTAATATTGTTGTTAGCAATCTCAGCGTAGAAGTACCTGACTTGCTGTGGTTGTTCTTCATTCCTAGCAACCATCGAACCATCATCTTGATGGCCTGAATCTGAAAAAAAAATTTATACCAAAATGTCAAATCACATCATAAGCCTCATTGTAAAAATAATCTTTAATTTAATCACACAGTATTTTTCCCCAACTACTTTTTGCTGGTACAAACATATGTCTGTCAGGACTGCAAAACATCATTTAAATACTGAAAGATAACCAGACACACTCTCACTAGACAGCAACTTTTCACTGAAAGTCTCAAGCATGTATTACAGCAAATAAAAATTACGCCTTTAGTCAAAGTTTGAGCTGCTTCTTCTATACGCAATCGCATTTTGTCCTTTGAAAACATTTTCTTAATCGAGCTTACATCCATTAAATACTGTGAAATAGGCTAAACAGTTTATATTTACTAAGAAAATGTTACTGGATCAAAAAGCAAAACACATTTTCATCTTTATATATTCCTATAATTCACAGAATATTCTGAGTCCGAAGGGACCCACAAGGATCAACAAGTCCAGTGAATGAACCATACGGTGACTGAACCCATGACCTTGGCGTTAAATTCCTGTGCCCTGTATATATTCTCTATCTATGTCATATTTGAGTTAAAATTTAAGACACAAACTTGAAAAAACACTTAATAGACATCTTGACTGTTAAGAGCAGCAATCTGTACTCCTTACCCTGGTAAAGAGTAAGTAACTTACCCTGGTAAAGAATACTTTTTTCACAGCTATTTAAAGAAAAGTCTCAAAGTCAGGGAGGGATAACTTGGTTTTGCCAATGGAAACATCAAGTGTTTAGAGGCTAGCTTCTGCCAGTATGCAGAATCCAGCAACTACCATGAAACACTGAATAATTTCACATTTCTTTAGTGAAAATAAAACATTAATTTAGAGATTAAGTTTGTTTTAGTATTTGAATCCCTTTATCCTTTCATTTTTCTTTCATGTGACAGCAGAGACAATACACAAAACAAAAAGGAGTGTCTTCTTACAGTAAAATGAAAATGTTCATCACATAGGTATCCTTTGGAAAAAAAAAAAAACAAAACAAAAAAACAAACCAAAACAAAATACTGAACTCAGAAGATCAAAACCCAAAAGCTTTAGAAAACTTACGCTTTTCGTACATGGTAACTTCAAATATTCTCATTAGTGGGAAAAGCAATTCTAGTAACTTTTATATAAACATTCACAATATCAACAAATTAAATTTATCATAGCAAAATTGAGCTACTCCTTGAAATGAACTGACCAAACTGGTCCTGTCAGATCTCAGTTCTAGGACTATCACTTCTATGTGAGTTTTTGGGACTGTAGTCCACTTGCTCCACCTAATTGGGTAGCACCAGTAAGCTGTAGGATGTGTCACTCCAGAACTCAAAATGCAAACGGAGTCTGAGGAGCAGAATCTGTCTTGCCCTCACTTTCAAAGGGTCTTCCACTGGAACAACTCTAAGTATCCACCAGAAGATTTTAATAGCATCAAACACAATATAATAATTGTAATACAATAAGAACAGCATCAGATTTTTTTATAGCTCACAAATTCAGTTTCATGTCATAACCAGGACTTGGAAACATTAGTGCCTCTCATTTGTTGGAAGGATGGAAATATGACAGCTCTTCTAGGTCTTCAAATATATGACACATTCAGCCAGGGAACAGATACAGGCCACCTTGTCCCCTGACCAATTTCAGTTTCAATCCTGGCTTCTAGTAATTCCCTCCATAATGTCTTTTCCCCAGTTTTGTTATCCAAACCTATTCTAGTCTTCCTTCCATGTAGACAAGTCCTAGTCCCACCTCCTTCAGAATTTTTGTCTGACCCCACTAGTTTCCCTATTTATTTGCTGGTATAAATGATATGATGACATTCCAGCAACCATTCAGAATTAAGCATTCCCATGAAATTAGTACAGGGCATGAGAATTCCCCCAGCCACTACTACTGATTACCCAAAGACTTAATTAAACATGAGTTTGGACTGCAGTCATGTTTTAAATTCTCCCTTTGCAACCAAATAGTCTAGCTATTAAAAGATAATTCCAGTTGGAAGGAGTGTTAGGAGGTTTCCAGTTCAATCTCCTGCTCAAAGGAAGGTCAGCTATGAAATCACACCACACTGGTCTCAGTTTTATGTGTTGTGGTGTTGAAAGCCCTCCAAGAATGAATACTGCACAGGCTCTTTTGGCAACCTGCAACCTCTTGCATTGTCTGACTGTTCACAGGCTTTTCCTTATATTCAGTCTGAAGTTCTTGCTTCAATTTGTGTTCCATGAGCCTAGATTTCTCCTCCGAGATGAAAAATTATTTTTACACAACATGAAAAAAAAGTGAAAACAAGACACAAACATATCAAAGACAACACTTGTCTTCCTACTACATCACCATTATGGCAGCAGCTGGCAAAGGTTTCTACTGCTTGAGGTTTCAGAGCCACAAAGGCTGCAAGTTTGTGCAGTAGTGGAAAATGAAACAACGCCCACTTTGAGCATAGTTAGAGAAATAGTATTAAAAACCTTATATTCCAATGATATGAAAGAAAAAAGAAATATCATTGCTACTACACAAGTCTCAATTCCCTGCATGGTGCACAGTACACATTACAGGTCACTGCCAAGACAGACAGTTGCTTTAGAACTCAGACTGGAATTCCTAGGCCTGGCATTCAACTCATACAATCATTAATCCAATTCATAGTTAATACTGTACTGAAACATTTCTCTGCAGAGACCCTTTCATAGAAGGTTTAGCACCCAAAACTAAGGTTATCCTGTATCACTCTACATCTGCTAGACTGGACAATTTAGTTTTCAGCAGTCCTTCCCACTTTCATACACCAACTTGCTAGTTTTAAAGTCCCTCATAGATATATAATAATGTTACAAAATGAAAAAGAGGCTCGTAAAACCAGAGTGAAGAAAAGTACACTATCAGAGAGAAATAATTTATAAACTAATGGCATGGTCTGGAGCATACATTAAGTTTAAGCTCTGCAGTAGTAATAAATATTAATTAAATTTGCAAATCAATTTTCACCTGCAAATAAATTCTTCTTACAGTTTTCAGGCTTGGCTTCAACTGCAAATTGCCTTAAGAATTTCTGCAGGTTAATTCCCTTCCAAATAGCCAAATGTATGAGAAGTCTTATCAATAGAAAAGTACATTTTAGAGAGTTATTACAGCTTCACACATCATTTAAAATATTAAGAAAAACAATATTTACTACTTCAAGTTACATGATAATCACTCAAGTGAAATAATGTCTATTTAAAATTAGCATCTCATTAAATTAAAACAAAGGTACATTCTTTTAACAATTTTTGGAGTACTGTGTAACTATGGAGTTGCACAAATATGAAAAATATCCTTTGTGGAGTCAAAAAACTAAAAGCAACAAATCAACTTCAAAAAAAGCCAAGACTTTCCAGTAACATGTTCTGTACTACACTGCAAAGCAAAGTACTTACTAACCTAGCAGAAAAGAAGGTCTGCTGGGAAGTGTTTAACAATTTTGAGAGAAGGCAAAGAACTTTTTAAAACCAGAGCCACTCTACTCAGAAGACATTAGAAACTAAACAACTAATATATAATAGAGCATACTGTAAAAGACAAGCATCTCATTCTGAAAGAAGTGAAAGCAAAAATCTATGCCTGTTCTGAAGAGCATTTAAAAACCAAATACAGATAAAGATTTTCCACATTGTGAGTCTATTTCTAATTCATTGAAAAATTGACTGACAGCATCTCTTACAGAGTACAGAAAATGTATTACACTTACTCCAAAATAAAAAAAAGCTTGAGATGACATTTTTAAGTATCAAAACAAACCCCCAACCATTTTTAAGTGATTTTTTTCTTAAATCCAGGTTTTTATCTAATACACACTGCAAACAGAAAAATAAACAATGTAACAGATTTATTCATTTGAGGAAGCTGCCAAATCCAAACCTAATTTTTCTTCTTCCAAAACAACACTGAAAGTTTCTTGGAATGGCATAAAAATTCAACAGAAAAAGGAAAGACTTTTAACAAAATTTATATACTATTTATCTCCTACATTGAAGAGGAGGGGAAAAATAATTTTACTTTAAGTAATCCAGCTATCATCACAGTCAAGTGTCAGAAAACAAAACTACACCTATAAAGAGCTTATGTAAAAACTCAATGAAGTGTGTATGCAAATTTATGCATAAAATAATAATTAAAAAACATGTTCCCAAAAACAAATCCTTTTTAAGTATTATAAACATAACAGACAAGAAAACACAGTACATGCTACTCACTTTAACAAGGGTTTCAGGAGACACCTCTTCATCTGGGACCCAAAGTTTTGTTGTCTTCTTTCCCGGAAGCTGAACAAAACGTTACATTTGTTATAGTACAGTTACTCTTCAGTGAAACTAGTAACCTTCTCTTTCCTGTTTGCTTCTGGAAACAATACAGCAGCACTCCCTGGTCAGCTGTATGCCTCCTGTACCTTCCAGAAGTAACCACTACAGAAATGAGATATCTCACTATCCAAGGATCAGCCAATTTAAGATTAATAAAGGGATTGGTTGTTGTTGTTGTTACCTGGAAACTATTCCTTTAGGCGTAATAGCCACTGCTTTGAAAAAATAACAGTTTTTCCAGTAGATTGGAACCTCACTCACATTTTACTGTTTTAGACAGTGTATGTTTCCCTTAGCAATTTCAAACAATGCATGAGTTCCTTTTTTTACTTCATAATCACTTTAGAATCAATACAAAATTGTTCAAAAAACTGAAATTCAGTCTTCCATTTAAATAGTGTATTTTAATTTCAAATGTAATATAATTCCTAAAAATCACAATTCACTCAAGATAAGAAACAATGAAAACATAACAATTTTCCCCTTTTTAATAAAGGCCAAGTCATGAGTGATGAAATGTTGTACTATGCAGCTCATCACTTTTTTAAGATTCCCAAATTAGTAGAACTCTCCTTACCTGTACCATGGGTTTTGCATGGAGTCAAACTACATGAGGAAATCAATAGACAACCATATACAAAAAGCAGAATCAGCATGCCAAATATTCTCCCAAGGACTTGCTGAGTATGATACTAGAGAAAAAGAATACTCTTTATATAAGATTTTAAAAATACTCACCCTATCATTCATTAGCAAATCTTTAACAATAAAAGTAGCAACCAAAGATTTCAAGGGAGCAGCAAATTGGTCAGGTGCAAGCATGGCTATATGGCCAATAGTAACCAATGGCGTAATGAGGTGCTCAAAATTGCTTGGATCCAGACTTTTATGCAGCGGCTAAAAAACAGGCAACAAATTCAGGTATTATTGATATAATCTGTGTCTTACTGAGGGGCTGGGAATGACAGCTTCATAGCACGTTGTCCATGTCTACTTCAGAAGTACAATTTCAAAAGAACTATTGATTATTTGATTTTAAAGACACATTCACCAACCCATCAAGTCTTCAAGTCAGAGGAAATGTCAATATGACAGACAAAATATTTATTACCTCTGGGTAGCTCAAAACGTGACAGCTCAAGCATGACCATTTAGGAAACGATGGATTAAAAAGCCTACTTTAGTGCGGGAGAACTAGATCTCCCACTAGCTTCTCTTGTGGGAGAAGCTAGCAATTCCAGTAATGGACAGTGATTCAGCCTTCAAGATAAGAGGCTGATGGCTACTAATTAAAAAGTAAATTTGCAGGTACAGCTATAAAATTTATTTAGTCTGTACTACAATTCAATTTTCCATAATTTCTGCAACCATTTAAATACTTCTGACCATTTTCAACAGGGATAAGGAGTAGCATATGGTTCTTCTTTCCATAAATAGTTAATGGTTCTAGTACACAGCCTAACACTTGGTTTTACTCTATCAGCTCTTAAAATACATAACCTAAAATATGATGAATCATGAGACACAAGAACACCCTCTACTACCATTCTTCAGACCAAAATCATGTAAGAAGAAAAAGAAAGGAGAAAAATGTATTTCCTAAATCTGCTACAACTTGCAAGTACATCCCTTAGTTTACATATGCAATATAAAAGATCAGTAAACGTAACTTAAGTATTTAACGTTACCTCAAATATCTGCGCAAACTGTGTTTCTTTGCTGGAAAATATTGCATGGATGCAGTGAATAGCATACTTGGCTTGACGAGGGGGTCCCTTTTTAGCTTTATGATGCAACACTGGAAGCAAAGCACTAAACAGTTGTGTAACAAAACAAATAGACAAACAGACCAAGAGATAAATAATTTCACAAACTGAAAATCTTCCAAAACATCAAACTAACAAAGAAGTACAGATAAACATATAAAAACCACAACACTTCAGCAAAAGCACTAATTGCTTTTGTTGTGTAGTATCTTAAAAAAAAAAAAAAAAAAAAGAAAATAAAAAATTACCTACGTAACTTGCAAGCAAAAAAAATCCTAGTTTTTGTTGATAAAATATTATGTGGTAAAATAGGCACAGGTACTAAATGTTCTTGTGGAAATATTTTTGCCTACCTATTACCATTAAATTGCAAGGGATGTTTTTACACTGCATATATATATACATCTATATCTATTACCTAGGAAAGAATAAGTAATTCTGAAGGGCAACAATATAAATTATAGTGGTATGAGTGACATACCAGCTGTCACTACTTCAGGTATATTCATTTCACTTCCATTCTTCAAAAAGCACTACAATTTAAGTTTTTCAAAATCTCTTTTTGGAAGTAATACTTCCAAAAGAATGCAGAATAATGCTACAGCAGATGAAAGGAACAGTGAGAACTTCCAAAATCCTATACAGTAAAGATCACTGCTCAGAGTAAGAGACACAACTTACGATCGTATGTGAGGAAAGTCTTCTTCAATTTTGCTTCCTGTATTTTTGAAAATTTGTAATGCAGCTTCTGCCACTTTTTCATCATCCATTTTCAAGCAAGCCAGGAGAGATTCAAAAGTTTCAGCTGAATGAAATGAGATAGGGTGTGTAAACGAAAGTACCTGCCAAAATATGATGAAAGCCATGTTAACATTTTTTAAAGGTCC
Source organism: Taeniopygia guttata (assembly GCF_048771995.1). Taxonomy (NCBI): domain Eukaryota; kingdom Metazoa; phylum Chordata; class Aves; order Passeriformes; family Estrildidae; genus Taeniopygia; species Taeniopygia guttata. The sequence continues at coordinate 66,018,679 of NC_133024.1, forward strand.
ACTTATACCAGGACACTTCATCAAGAGTCATTTTCCACTGCCATACTGGAACATTTATAATACTCTCCCTGATTTTGACTCACAATCTACATTTTCCTTAATTTCTTTAGTAGCTCCTAAAGTTCTGTCTTTATACATGATCTCATTAGATTTTCCCAGGATTAGTTTCTTCTCCTATTATTCTGACCATGTACTTCTCAGTGGCTACATCTACATTACCAAGTACAGCAGGAGCAGGTCTTAAGAGAAACACATCTCATGCTAAGGAAGCAACATTCATGTTTCAGGAGTTTTGCTTCAGAGTATTTTTAGACTGACTAAATCCACTTTAGCCAATGCAACACAACATGTACTTCTGAAGCCCATCTGAATTTTGTTCCTCTGAAAGGAATCCAGCTTGTGTGCCTCCAGACTTCATGTTTGTTTCCTCAGGGGAAGATCTGATTCTGCTCTGAAGTGAAACTCCTATCTCTAAAATAGCAATACAGACATACTCAGACATACTCTAGTCCCTCAAGCTTTCCACATCAACTTAACAGATTCTGTACCTCTCCTTCAGATTCTTGGACTTGATTGTTTTCAGGTATGACAGTCCTCCCATGTTAAAAAAATGAAATAAAGAAAACCTCAATTGATCCTCCCTGAAATTCAGTCTTTTCATTTTTAAGTAGCTGTTGATTATTAGCCTCGTTCCACATAATATTCTGACCCATGCTAGAGAAACAATCCTCAAAATCTAGAAACTTCTTCATATGCAGTTTTCTATTTTAACCAGGCCACCTTCCTTCCGACTTCATTGAATGGCATTCCCAATGCTGGACTCCTATATTTGTCCTCTTTATATTATTCTGATGATGTATAGACCTCTTAGTTCAGGGCAGTCTTACTCCTCTTCCTTAAATGCGTCATACCAGTTCATACAAATGCATAAATACTGACCTGGAAGCCTTCATTCAAGTATACAGTCCTTTATAACATGATTAATTCTTTCTTACTCGGATGCATTCTTGCGCACTTTTATCTAAATGTGCACATCTGGATAAAGAGCTACACCCTTTCTGGTGAATCTACCCTGTCCTTAGTTCTTCTAAATTACTCTGGAAACTTCAGCATGGAAGTCCTTTAGATTTTTAGGCCTCTGAAGTCAACCCCCAGCTGGACTACTTGACAGTCTTTGCTATGTTAGCTCAGTCTCAAGATTACTCATAGCTGAAAATAGGTAAGACCCCCAACTTAAATAGAACACAGAGGAACCACAGTGTTGCACTGATGTACAATAGCACAGTATATATTTACAGATTGCCAAATTCATGCTCTAATAACCAAAACCCTGCTGCTGCTGTCTCACAGACAGCTACTTTTGGCTTCCAGAAAAGCATCTAAATAATTTAAAAAGTAACCTTTCTGATGTACCATGTAAGATGAGCATAAAGCACATGAACCCAAACCAGTTTCTTCTGGGTAGGCACCACATACTGCTTTTGACTAAAAGCAGTAAGTGTTAACTAAAGATTTATTTTAACAAAGTTGTTTGCAAAGTTTCCCATGCTCACTGGCCACTAGGACTATACTTGCCTTCAGCAATTCAAGACCTGCTCTGATTGCCTGGTCAGTAGGTACACCCTCATCTTCATCATCAGCTGTTCCATCTATAGACTTGTTCACTTGCTTGATAAGGGCACTGAAGAGGAAAACAAAACATGGTCTTGTAGTTACTGCAATTCCACCATGTATGATTACATTTTAAACTGTGAAAACAATCTTATTTAAAGCAACTTATCTAAAACATAAGCCTATTATAAACCAAATATGTCAACTACGTACATAATCTGGTTGCCCTCATCTCCTATCCAAATCAAAACTTATGAAGCATTGAATTAAAAAATATTTATGCATCATGAATCAAGAACTATATACAAATTACTCTGGAAGGATGACCAAATAAGAAAACAACTTGAGCATTACAAGCAACAAACTCAATAATTATGCTGAGGTTACAACCTGCTACAGATTCTTAATAATTGATGGAAAATAAATGTTTACAATACTTAGTTTCTAACCAAGAGGAAAAAAAAATAACCATTTAACAGTTCTGCTAAGAGCTGATGACAAATTTACAAGACCTATCTTCTGCATATTTCTTCTTGACAGTAAGGCTTATTTCAAATACTGATGTTAGTTAAATAATCATTTCAGCAATAATAATTTCCATAACCCCCCCCCCCCCCCATTACTTTGTTGGCTCACTCTTCCTTGAAGTCTTGCTGCCTCATCATCATAACCTTTACTTCCTCAGTTACATTACTGTTTATGTCACTATGAGCTAATATTCTGGGTGGAAAGTTTCAGCTGAATAGTCTGGACAAAAGTTTGTTTTAAAATAAGTCAGCTGGTCACAAACCATACTTTGTGCATAAGTAATACATCCACTTTTACTGACAAGTCATCCCAGCTATGCTGAATGACAATGCAATTGTTTCTGTGACTACATTCTGGACAAGGACACAAAAACCCCCACACAAAATTAAGCAGAAGAAAACACTGCAGGTCACCAAGCCTTAAGCCATACCCACCCAGCCTATTACTGCTTGTGCTTAAAGGCAAATAAGAAGACCCAGTTCAAATCCTGTGGTCTATGGCTGACAACACACACAAAAAAAATACCTGATGGATTCGGTATCAATATGCACAGGAGCAATTCTCTCAAGAAGAAACTTTATCATTTCCAGGAAAGGATTTGTTGGTTGCTTTGGATTGCCCAACTTCTTTGTTATTTCCCTCTGAAATATAAGTTGTGATTAAATTTCTAATCAATTCTATTCCAAAAATATTCACACTTTAAGAGCAATTCTTACCACACATCCTTCAGCCTGTTTGCAAGAACATGTTGGGCTAACAAGCATTTCTAACTGACTTCTTATTTTTTCATCATCTTCTAGAACTTGTGTGAACTTTTTCATGAAATCTTGAGCTTTCCCTGGATCAGGAAGGTTTCCTTTAAATAACCAAAATAAATCACTTTTTATGTATTGTAAATTGCAAAAGTTTGGAACATCATACAAACCACACAAAACCCAAACCAAACAAATTAAAGAAAAACCACGAAAAAACCAAACTACAAAACACCTCAAAATAAGCAGACATATCTATGAGGACACAAATTTCTACAAATTTCCTCTGGGTAATTGCTTTCCCCACCCTTCACAGTCATTTTTCAGCAAGTCTAATTGCTCTTGCTAACAATATTACTAACAGCTGAAGCTGACTTCAGACTGCAAAGCCTAAACTCCACAACAAAATATACTCTGTATATAGATGACCCAATGCAACAAGTGTGAAAAACATCAAAAAGGGTATTTTTGCTGAAATACCCCTTAAGTAAACATAAGCTTTACAACAAACATTCAAAACCAAAATATGGCATTTAAAATGCATTAAGGAAACAAACTTTTACAACAGCTTAAAACATTCCCAAAAGAAGGAGCCTGGCATTCAACTATATTCTCATTTTATATTTATATTTTATTTATGTTTTATATTACAGCAAGGCAATTTATTGGCAAAGAATTAGTCTACTTAAGATGCTTCATATTTTTTGGTCCAGACAGTGTTAAGCAAAGCTAGTACAGAATGTGGTGTAGCACTACAGGACAGTTAGTTCAAAACAAGTTCTATTATGATTTTGTTTTGCTGTATCGATTTTTTTAAAAAAATAAGCCAAGAACTAAAAGTATGAGAAAAAACACAAACTGATGAAAAATAGATCAGTATCATGGCCAATGAAGCAGCACAGTCCATTTTATTCCTCCATATTTTTTCAAAAATGTGCAGTCTTGTGTAATTTTTGCCAGAACAGATGGCATTTTTTAAAAAAAGGTGGATTTGAAAACAAATTTTCAGAATTGTAAACCAGGTTTTTCTTCATACTAGTTTTAATGCTATTGAGATGACGGGCCTGGGGAACAAAAAGTGCTGTTTTTTGGTTGGTGGGTATTTCTTTGTCAATAGTTCAGTTTACACAGAAGTTCTTCCGTTTCTGAAGTGCTTTCCTTCTAGTGAAATCCAAACTCTCTTGCATTCCAATGACATTTACAATACTAAAACCTCAGAAGAGTTAAGTACAGTTAGAACATAGCTAAGTTAGTACATAGCTTAATAGTTTAGTTAACATCTATGAATATATACTCTATAATATATGTTAAAATAGACATTAACACCCTGGATCATCTAGACCTTGAATTAGTCCACAATGCAGCCAAAATGCTATGTGATAGGCTTCATGACCGATGTCTTACGCTAAGAGTAATTCTGCTTAGAGCTGCCTTCATTCTTAAAAGCATATTGCTTCATCACATTTATCATGATTTCCTTTAAATTTTATCTGCTGCAAAATGTTTTCTTATAAAGTTACCCCTAATTATTTTTAAAGCAATAAAGCAATATAGTTCTACTGCAATTTTTAGACACTGTAAATACTTTTACTGACTTACGTGTTATAACCATCACTTTTGAAAATATAGCTTTACTGCTGGCATCTGTCTGCAAGTCACAAAAGAAAAATTGATTAAGTACAAATTTTACATGATTTATTTCCATTTGAATATTGAATAAGGTCCAGACTGCATTAACAAGTCAGCATCCATTCTGCTAACACATCAGTGTGTTAGAAATCAAAAACCACCACTGCAAATTCAATGTAGACACAATAAGTAAAAGGTAGATCATTGCTACAGATCAATTATATAAAATACTTTTATTACTTTTCAATCTACCATATAACTTATGACCAGCACAAGTGGGCTATTCCTACAGTGTGTAGTCTCAGAAGAATGCCATAATTTTCAGGGCTCTTAGCTGTCACAACTGAACTCACATGTTCAGACAAAAAAAATGATAAAAGACAGAAATCAGGTATCATTTACAGGATTCAAGTAATGCTGTCAGCAGACACAGACTTCCCATATTCAAACCTCTTGTGACTCAGGAGAAAAACAAAACCCGTACTGTGGAGTTTCTTTCATCCTGACTGTTCTGGTGCCCTTATACTACCTTAAGCCTTCAAGCACTGACTAAAGTTCCCATCAAAAGAGACTGAGCAAACTACTAATAATTCAGCCAGCCATCAAATAACCTGAGGCAGAAGTATTAACTCGCAGTAGTATAACTCTATTGAATTATGACAGATTAAAGAAGTTTAAGACACATTTCTTTTTAGAAAATCTACTGTGGCACTTCATTGACATAATCTTGCATTCATCTGCAGCAAATGAAGATTGTACTCCAATAGACACAAAACAGCATTCACTTTTCCACATATGAACAGGGAAGGTTATGTATTTTATTTCACTGTATACCACTGCTGAAGGAGAAAACAAGAGAAGCTGTTATTTATGTTTCTGATCATCAGAAAAGTAACTTGTCTTAAAGGGGCAAGTTTGATGCCCGTTCTGTCTTAAGTCAGGAGAAATTATGACCAACAGCATTAAAAATTTCCTTAACATATTTCCAGCCTCTTTAATAGTGCTTTGTCTAAGGAGACCTTGAGGAGGAAAAAAGGAGGATGACTGTACAGTTTCACTAAGTGGCAGAAAGGTACGTTGGGAAGTTCAAAGACTTAGAGTTACAGAGTAATGTAGGTTGGCAGTGACAACTTTAGGTCACACAGTTGAACTGCCTACTCAAAGCAGGATCAGGTTTTGCTTCAGGCAAACTTCTAGTTGCATTTTAAATATTTACAAGGATAAAGATTTTGCAGCATCTCTGGGCTACTTGTTCCCATATTTGATCACCCTTACTGCAATTTTTTTTTGTTACTACCTCAGCAAAGTTTCTTTGTGGCAGCATCTGTACACTATTTCTTGTCCGATTCCACTTTATCTCTGAGAGCTCTCACAATGCCTACACTTAGCATACAGATAACAACCACAGGAGAACAAATCAACAACTAAGCTATAATGATTATGAAGAAATTAAACAGAAGTGAAAAAGCACACAAAAAGTCATTTTCTAAAATGTTATTATTTAATCTCAGTTTTATTTCCTGAAAGAAATAGATGTTTACATAGATCTGAATTGCTAATGGATAGTTGTCTCAAGATTATTACTCAGACTGTATGTGATAGTCTGAGGTGCCACTGCAGGCAGAAAAACAGTTTTGCATCAGGGAATTTTACTTAATTTAGTATGTCAATTTACACAAAGTTTCACTTATTTATTCTGGTATTGAGAAATAAAAGCAAACAAATGAACACTTCAAAGAACAGCATTCAGCTGCCCCTCAGACACCTCTATTCCCTGCTCTGCACTATCACAAGCCATCTAAATTCCCCCATGTAGTCTTACTATTCAAGAGAATACCCAATGCAGAGAACTAGCATTTAAGAGCAAAAACTAGGATAAAAATCGAGATGGACAAATGCAAACGTCAAAATCATGCACTGTCTTGAATGCAATGCTTATGCTGTCATCAAAACCTTCCTGGTAAATTCCATATAATATTTGATATTTTACAGCTGACAAAGAACTTTTAACTCCCTGAAAACAAAAGGGAAAGTCGAAATTTCACTTTCAACAGAAAAATAGAAAATATCAGGGAACTAACTCAGGTGTTAAAAGCATCAATGTATTTAACCTACACCAACAAACACTAAACAGTACATGAAAAGCATTTCAAAAAAGTCACCAAAATACAATGAAGTATTGTGCTGACCTTTACTGCACTTAGAATTTAATACATTCCAGTATGTTTTTAATGCACTAAGTCAAAATTATTAATTTCACTGCAGTATCTCTGTATTAGCAAGACACTAGCATTTCTAAGCAGATACATTAGGTAATCCAACCACACAGCTACACACTCTTCCTGGTTCAGCTAATTCCAGCAAACGGATAATCATTAAATTTATCTCAGTACAACCATATACACATACTGAAAATAAAAATCACACACAGGCACATAGACATTTGAGCATGGCAACATTTTCTATTCTATATTATTTCTGTTAAAAAAGCATCAGATCAAACCTCTAGCATTAAAGCCAAGTTTTGATTCTATTTCACAGTATATCAAGAATTTAGTTGTATAATTGCCCTACCCCAAACATAAGTAGGAACACAGATGTAACTAAAACAAACTGAAATTCACTTTAGGAGAATATCCTAAATGCTCAATAAATTCTCACTTTTCCCTTCTGAGCAAAATCTGTAAACAAGAAAATTAAATTGTCATCTGGGATCTCCAATACAATATTTAGGAAATTTCTGAGAGGGAAGAGAAATTAATAACCTGTTCGGACAAAAATATTCCAATTTCTTCAAAGTTACTAATCACATGTAGGATAATAATTTAAGAAAGTTTATATAGGTACTGTTCCTTAAGTACTTGATTTGGCAGTCAAAAGTAATATGCTGTTTCATGAGCCAGAATAGTCCTGGCAAGATGCAACTCAAACACTAAGACAAAATATTTTAGTATTAAATGACCATCAAAACATTTTAGAAATTTCTGTAATACCCTTTTCCTCTTCGATTTTACAAACACATTTGTATACACATTTCCTTCAGCAAATGTAGTTTAATCAGTTGACTTTAACAATATTTTCTATCTGCTATTACAAATGAGCTTGAGATAGCCAAACAAAGAGAATTTTAAAACAGTACATTAACTAAAACTGCATATTCACCGGGGAAAAAAAGATAAGTTGAACTCACTTTGGGTTGCTTTATTAGGTCAACTAAATCCTTTACTTGATGTCGTAGCAGATTTTGACATTTCCACATTTCATTCAATGCTCTAAAAATAGAAAAAAATTAAAAGACTTGTCAAAATTATCTGTTCAAGGAGTAACACTGTCCAAAATGAATCTTTACAGTCTTTTCAATTTTAGACTCAGAAATTTACTTATCACCTGAACTTTCACTGCTGAGTGAGCAAAGGCTAAATATTTCTTAGGATAACATGGAAAATGTACTTGGTCATATTAGACTGAAACAAAGTGAGATTTTGAAACAAGTTTCATTTCAGATGCTTAAGTACACTGCCTTTCAAAGGAAGAGGAAGCAACTAATCTCTGGTCCATTAAGAACTCATTTGTAGAAGCCTGAAATTACTCTTCCAAAAACATAACCAAAAAGAACATTAAAGCAGATGTTGAAGATTTTTATCACGAAAACAAATGTTTTTCTTGTAGACAGGAAGCAGCTACTAGGTGAATAAACTGTGAAAAGTGGACGTGATTAAGCTTGTAAGAGATGCATGAAAGATACTCAGCAGAATAGAAAATTAACACACTTTCCAGGAATAGTAAGCCATATAAATAGAGGTCACAGCCACATTTATAAAACTTACAGAATTCACAAGTAAAAAAATAATTTCTATATAAATAACAAACTACATCTTTAAAATTAGTATTGCTGCATACAAGAACTGTAGAATTCAGAAGTCACTTGTTGCCTGAAATAATAAGTAACTTAAAAGAATCAGTTCTGCATTTTCATTCAGCCTACACTAATTATTACTAGAACAATAACTTTTTCTTTTTAGTATACTGCTAATAATTTTAGTTTGTTATAGGTGTCATACCTTTGGACAGGCAATACAAGAAATTCAGAGGATTCAAATATCAGTTATTGTAGTATTGGAAGGCTTTGAGATCTTTTAAGATATTCGTTCATATGCAAAGCCTTTTCTAGTCTCTTTCAGAGGGAAAAAAAAGACCCTCTATTTGATTTTCAAGTGATTGAGTACTACTACATGAAAAACACAGTAAAACTACCTAAAATCAATCCAATTGTGAACTCTACAGCAGTATAACTGTTATTATTAAAATTCACATGCATGTATTAATTTTAAGCTGAAGAAGGCACATAACATAAGAATAATGAAGGAGGAAATACAAATAATTAAGTTCTTCTCAAGAAACCTTGGCTGCTGCAAAAAGTAGTTTATTAATAAAGAAGTTGTCAGGTAAGATTTAGGGCTTATCTATCATATCTGTATTATCTCTTTGTAGATATGAAAGGACTGACATACCCTCAAGCTTCTTTCCAGATCTTTGACACTACTTTTTTTAGCTGTTTATGGTTGAAATGTACTGCATCCTGTTAGAAGACACCCTGTAAGTTTCGGGTTTTTTCAAAATTTCACTTGAAAAATAGATGCTATTTCTACATTCTGTTTTCTAATAGTTTATAAACTATTTCTGTCCACTGACTTAGGCTACTCATAACAATTCAGAGCTACTTTACAATATCATTTGTATTAAAAATTATTTTGCAAGCAGTAAAAAGCAGCACGTACTTCACAGCATTTGAATCCAGTGTTGCGTAAAGGTAATACAAACACTTCATTCGTTCATTTGTTTCCAAGTTATGAGGGACCATGTACTGAGCAAAAATGCGTTCAACAAGTAACCTGAAAGACAGGATTAAGACATTTGAGCTGTGCAGGAAGAACACGGCCTGGAATTGTTGAAACATCAATTCAAAAATTCTCAGCCCTATCTAGACATCAGTTGTTGCATTAAAAAAATGGGGATATTCAAAAACCTAAAGGTCAAATTATTTGACATAACTAAACATAAATTAAACAGAAATTTTTCATTATAGAAAACACAATGTTAATGCTAAGAGATTTAACCGATCTCATAACATTATCAAAATCAGATGTATTAACATAGAAGGAACCAAACAATTCAAAGATACTAATTACCAACACAATAAGATGTTATCATTTAATTTCATTACAAGTCAGAATTGGGATAAATGCATGAACTGACCCAAATGAATTGCCCTAAAATAATACTGCTACTAAAAATAATAATGCTTATAAAAAAAGAAATATAATGTTGATTATATCACACAATATCATGAAGCCCAGAAGGAGAATTCAGATAGCAATTAGAAGGAGTTGACTTCCTTCCACCCTTTTCTGGCCCCTTCCCCACAGGCTGAGTTTATCCTATGTCTTTTGCTTTTGCAATATAAATGCAGGTATATTCCCAAGGGAATTATTAAAAGCTTCCATGTAACATGAAGCTCCTTATTTGGAAAAAGGAGGAGAGGTTTGGGCCTGACAGTTACCTAGAAAAGACTGAGAAGAAAATAAAAAAATAGAAACCAAGCCCACATGCTACTCCTAAATACCAAGAAGTCCAAGACTGAGGTCCAATACTCAGATCAGTATTAATAGAATGGAGCAAAAGGTAAAAACAATCATATATGTTTATGCCGGAAAAGAAGAAAAAATTCCTTATGCACAGCTGGAGCAGGTGATCAAAACCCAAATCCAGCTAGTTTAGTAAGTTTAAGAAACACGTCAGCGGTTAAGACTGGATTTAAGGATCCAGGCAGTCCATTTCCACAGCACCATAAAATAACTACATGTTTTGAAGGTAACTTTTTGAGGTTTTGCATTTTTGAAAAAACTTGTATGGGTTTGCAATGCCATTTGTATCTAAACACACTGTGAAGGCTCATTTCCAAAGCCAACATGATGACCTTGATTAGTGAAGGCAGAGCTGTTCCCAAACTTTTTATCCACATGCAACCATCTCTTGTTCAATACCAACAACCATATACAATGCTACAGCTGGTATGACAGAGGCACTGCTTTCACTACAAATCCAGAAGGCCCCGATTCACAGCTTCTCTGCTACAGAAACATAAATTTCTGCAGTGATACAGCTTGCCCATTGTCACTACACGTGCTATCTTTAAAACATACAGGAACAACATGCACATCTAAACCAACATTATCCAAGCAAGTTTACCTCTTAAATTTTAACATAAAAATTAACACATTAATGATATGTAAACAAAGATCCCCTCTACTGAAGCAGTGGCAAAGTACACATAAGACTTTTTAAATATTCCAATCTCTCACACCCTTTAGAACCACTTTGGCCTCAAAATAAGAAATAATAAAGTAGATGAAAACAACACAGGTCAACATTTGGCTGCAGCTATATAAGATTATGCACTGAATCAAAACATACAGAATTATCAAGATTCCTCCTTCTCATCAGCACTGGAACACAAAAGAAAAACAATCTTCATAAAAAGTTATAGCACTTCAACACTAAATCACCCAGCTTTTACAATTAACTTACCTGTCATCAATACTGTTTTGATAATATATATGCAGAAGTTTATCTTTGATCCATGATATTTGTTTTGCAGCTTCTTTTCCTGCCTCTGATTGCAATGAGTATTTCTTGTATATCTGTGCAAGTCCCATCATAGCTTCCTTCCTCACTCTCCACTTGACAAAAAGAAATAGCAGCCAGTTTAGCAGTTCTAAACTCAAAATGGTTAAGACTGTAGAATTTTCTGTTAGGTATTTCCTAACAACACCAAAATAACATAATTTAATTTGCAAAAAAGTTAAACTGAGTTCTTAGTGTAACAGTTTCTCATTATGATGTATGTTGCATCATATTTATTATACTAAACCTTTCAACACCAGTAACTACCATATAAGTATGCCTCTTGAATTTAGTATTATTGCAGGTTTAAGACAACACCCTTTCTCACAGTCCATGCTCATTATCTGCATTTCTGTTACGGCTGCAACACGAAAAAGCATGTCACCAAATGAAAAAAAATTAGGTAATAATTTTTAAAGTTTGCCATCAACAAACCTGTTTACTATGCTTTAAGTAACAAACCTCATAAATTTTACCAAATAATGCAATCTATCTAATTTAAAATTCAAGACTATTCGAATTTGGAAGCTACTACCCTGACTTGCAGTCTTTCAATGATCTAATTAAAAGCAGGTAATTTACAATACATGCAATATATTCTGAAACCTGCTTGAAAAATTTCTTAAGAAAAATGCTAGAATGTTTTAAAAGGGTTTTCTTTGACTCAAAGGTTTTACTAGACTAGACAACTGGAACAACATTGCTGTGTTACAGCCAATTTAAATAATTAAAATCATATCACCTTAAATAAAATACAGCACAATGAAAAATGTAGCAGTCTAGTAATGGGAAGAAGGTACCTCACTAAATAGATTTCATCAATGTTTTATGCTTTATATTGGCTTTCATTTGTAATTTAAAATCAGTATAGCATTTTCTAGAAGTGCTAATTTTAAAGAAGGTGAATCTTACAGTTTAGAAGGATAAAACACAGCTCTTAACAATGCTAATTATGTCTTACCCGCTTGTCCAGTGTCCTTTCTCTGACAAAATTTAGCAGGTGATCATTGACAAGCAAAAGATCTTTTTTAGCAGCAGTAACTATGGATACTATAACATCATGCCGTATGGCTTCCTCAGGATCATGTGATCTTACTTTCAGATATTCTGGGGAAAAAATGAGTACGTGTAAGTATACAACTTTTATCCTGTTTGAAGCATCAGCAGTAAGAAGCCAATAGTTTTCTCCAAGACTAACTCGTATGTCAGTAAAACTTCATATTTACTTAGCATATTAAATATGTATATTACTGGCATTATGGAAATAAGAATTACATGGCTACAATTTTTAATTATTTTTTAATTATTTCTAATAGTAGTTACACTATGTATACATTAGCAACTATCATAGCCAAGCAGGACTGGAGCTGTAGAGTAGAATAGACAGTGCTTGAGAACTTGCTAACCATACCATATGCATTTTAAAGTCTTACATCAAGCTAGAAGCTACTCCCTTGCTGCAGACTCCATCCCCTTTGCCTCCTACAGTACAGTACGTGCTCACAACTTCTGTATTATCCACAAGGAATCTAGTTCACCTGCTCCAGGAACACTCAACAGTATGAGCCATATAAGCATTGTAAGCAGGGACAAATCAAGAGATACTTCAAACTATAATGCTTATTTAGACACATCCTAGTTTATCCATCTTAATTTTTCTAGTTTATTCTGGCACACTGTTACTTATTTGCTAACACAAATAATCTTACACTATCAACACCTAAAAACTTCTGCTTTTATGTGTCAAAATTTTTAGCTACCTATTGTCATTCTAAAAAGCTAGCAAATACAATGGCAAAGGTAATTTATCTTTTTAGCTGTATTTTAGGTTATTTTAGAAGCACAAAAGGGTAGGAACACCTAAACAGATCGCAGTTCACTGCATACATCAGTGCAACACTGAGAGCTTTAAGAAACTTTGAAAATTTATACTTTATTCTGAATGAAATAACCAGGTGTTACTATTCTCTCATGACTGTTCAATGACCAGTGAAAATTTTCAACTCTCATCTGAAACAATGGCCATTAACATTACTGGTAATCTACCCAAGTGTCAAAAGACACTTTTCAAAATAATGCTTTGCAGTTACAGAGGCTGTGGAATTCAAAAAAACCTATTGCTGCACAGGAACATAACCTATTGCCTTTTCAAAAAAACCTATTGCTTCACAGGAACATAAACTAAAAAAAATGGAAAATAATGCCATTAAACAAAACAATTCTTATCTCCAATACCAGTGAGCCACAGAAAATTTTAAACTATTTCACTTTGATAATTTCTGTGGAGAGAGAGGAGGGGCAAACAAAATTATATTTCCCAGAGGATACCATTAGAGGAGGCACAAAATCTTCCTCCATTGTAAAAAAATGATAAATTGAAAATATAAATTACTTTGGATCACAACTGGCCCTTTTGACTCTTCCAGGAGACTTAAAATTGTATTTTAATGTTATAATGAAACTGATACCTGTTAAGTCCTTTGCCAGATCAGGGTGGTTCATAAGGCAGTGACTTGCAAATTTGACACACTCAAGGCGAATAGGTACATGGATATCATTAAACCTAGTTAGAAACAAGACAATGCATTACAACAAAAATTCCACTTCTACCAAAGCAATCTGTTAATTTCCACACAGTATCAAACATTTCTGAAAATGTTTATGCTTCCCATGCATGGCTACATGTATACAGCACCTCAGATTTCACAGTATAGACTGTCTTTAGCTTAAAAAAAATTCTCACACTCATTGTTGATTCACGTTCTGAACACGAAAAGAATTATCTTCTCCTGGTACACATTAAAAACTCCCAGGCAGACAAAAAACTATTAGAAATATGCATGAGATATTTTCATTCCTTTTCTATAATGCTACACATAGTTAACCATAAGCCATGTATCAAAACCTCAAAATTTTACAAGACTGTGACATTCATCCTCTCCTTGTACTGCACGACAGACAACAAACAAATGAACATTTAGTCTACTACAAATTTCTTCTGAGATGGATCATTTAATAGGATTTCCTTTTGGAAGCCCAAACTCCATTTGAAATCTAGTATTTTCTTATTTTTAATTTTTATATAAGTCAATTTATAACTGTTAATGCAATTAGTTACAGACAACTCTTCCAAAATTAAATGCATTTTCAAGCTATCCTCAAAATCCTGAGTATGAAACAAATTCAAAATGTAATTTTAGAACACCGTTGCTTTTGAAATATTTATCAAATAGATTTTAAGGAATATCTATTTTAGTAAAAGCCAGGTATGTTTTCCAAATCAAGAGATTTTTATGAATGCGTTCTTCAAGAACACAGCTATTGTAACTTTGTGAAAATCTTCAGAAGCACTAAATGCATATATGTGATTCGTAACTAGCAGAAAACAGTTATTGTGATCAAACTACACACAATCACATTGTAACACAGCGAAGAATTTTCCTTTGGTCTCAATCAGATGTGATATTTCTTGATGATATTTCATGTTTTAAATACTTATGTATTTTCAAGCAAAATACCTCACTTCTATTAAGTTTCTTCTATTCTTAAAAGCAGCATTTCTTTGAGGATTCTGCTTTTGATGATTGAGTGCTACATTATGAACTATGGCATCTGCAATAAATTTTAGAATTTATCCTCTTTTACTCAAATCAAAAATATTTTCTTTATAGTAGCCAAAATTGAGTTTCTCATGATTATAAGCTCCATCTGTATTTTCTATCACAAACTGGCAGACTATTTCAAAATACAAAAAACTAAGTATGTGTGCAGCATCATAAATACTAGACACTTTTTTTAAGGTACTCCTACCATTAAAAACAAAATTGAAACTCATACACAAACACTGTACATAAAAGCCTCAAAAGCAGTTTTAATACTAAAAATGTCATTTGATGCTGTTTTAAAATTAATCCATCATTGAAGAGTTTCACTTGTGAAGAAATGAAAATATTCGTTTCTCTTGACAATGGCAATAAAGCTTTTAAGGAGATGATTTGTAAACGTTCACTCAACTGGCTACTTAACAGATGTGGAAGATATGTTTTAGCATTATCTGCCAGATCTCAGATAAAGCAGCAGGAGGGAATTCACACTTATCTGTGTCACTTTAAAAAAAAAAAAAAAAGCAACTGCATTTGACCTCTTTGAATGTTCTCCCTCCCTAGACAGGAAACTAAACCAGAATATACCTCCCCAGGTAGCACTGCCAAAGTGGTTTGTTTTGAGATGCCAACTCCGAATCCTTCGCCCCAAACATTTTTGCAAGAAGTTTTACAACCTGCAGACGTTCTTCGTTGTCATTGCTCTGGAAAATGAACAGATTTTACTTAAATTGAAAAGGAAAACTAACCCAAAAAACAGAACTCTGATTTGTACAGTTTTTACATCAACACACTTACATATTTCTAGAAATATCACAATACAGATTAATAGATTTCTCTTATATACAAATGTCTATCTCAAGGCAAAAACCCTTCATTATTTTTTTGAAAAGACAAAATAATAAAGACTGAAAATTATGAACAATGTTGAGACAAAAAATGTTGTGAACAAAGCCTGATGAAAAAGACATCTTTTTAAGTTATTTACAGTTTACTGACTGTTAGGAAATCTGATATGTGCCTATAAAAATTCAGACACAACACAAAACTTACAGAAGTCAGCCAATGCTTATCTGCACATAAAGGTATACAATTCTGTAGAACAGTATGTAATCGCTCAATTAAAAATATTAGTTGAAAATAGCAGTTTCCAGAATACAAGTTTCTAGAGAGAACATCAGACTAACTATGTAAGATCTGAGATCCAGAGGATGTGGTCCTGTATTTGAGCCTACATTCAAAACTGCTGGGGTACAACAGATAGTCTTCCTTTTATAGTGAAAATGAGCACTAACAATGATAGTGGAATTATACTGGAGAAGGCCTTGTTTTGTCACTGTTTTGCATTACATTCTTTAATACAACACACAGAATGTGAACCTTAATGCACACTTCAGAAATGTATTTTAATATCTGTGCAATTAGCGTGTAATTACTGTTCATCATATTTTTTTTCCTTTGCTTATTAGAGAAAAGGGAGAAAACTCAATTGGACGCAACAATTCCTTGAAAAGGGGTAGCTAAAATTAATTTATATTAATTAGATATTATTAATCCCTTATTAGTCCCAGTATTTTTTTCTGGTATAAGATAAGAACTCAGTAAAATATTGGTTTTTTCCTAGCATCTTTGAATTCTTATTAGTTCAGCATCACCTTTTGAACATGAACAAGAAATAAGAGCACAATATAGCTGTCGAAATTCTTTTATATGACACCACAGTTTAGAGACAAACTATTTCTCCTGACTCAATACCATAAAAGGGCTGAAACATTTGCCAACATGTCTTTTTAATTCAGAACCCTAACAACAATAAAAGCATTTGTAAAATCCTTAAAGTAACAGAGTAAGAGAAGTGAAGGATGCAGTAATTTCTAACAGTAATACATTACTACGTTACAAAAGACTAATTCTTTTGAATACACTTTAGTATTAAATATTCAAAGTACTAACAGCAAATCCATTAATATGGTTTTTTGCATTTGATTAATTTTTTTCCAATTAACATTCACATTGACATTACTGAAAGAATTCTACAACCACCTCCTCTTAATCTGCAATAAATGATATTTTTTTCTTAATGAGTTTCAGCCCATTACACTACAAATTCTTATTCTGTGGGGCATGGTTAAGAACTTCTAATTTCTTTTTTTGGCCTACATTAGTCCAGCCTTTGTGACTTACTTCCTATCCACTCTTGCTTAAATAAAATGCTTAAAATATTAAGCATCTCTGAAATTTTTTAGGAAACCAACACACACTCAGAGCAAGACACACCAGAATGTGGAAGAAGGAGCCAGGTGGAAGAGCTGGGAGCACACTAAACATTCAACTACTTAATTATACAGCCAGAAATATAGAGGAAAGAAACGACAACCAAACAGAACAAAACAAACCCACAAAACAATAAACCCCTAAAATATCCTTAATTAATTATTTGCAGAAGAAGCTTTTACTGTATCAGCCACTAATCCAATTATAAGACAACTCACTTGTGTTTCTAGTCCTGTTGTAGAAACAAGAAATACTTGTGATTATGGATCTTGGTACGTAATTATTTGGTCCTTTCTAAATTTTTTACCCTGATGTTGGCTTCCCTGAAACATGGTTATATACACTCCAAGGGGTAACAAAAATAAACATGTACTTCTTATTGAATGAATACACTGCTGCTACAGTCTCTCTCCTTTATTCTACTTTAATCTCCACTCTTTTTCTGAGGGTGAAAAAAAAGAGCATCAAACTCTGAAAAAAAAAAACTTTAATCTTCCTCCATTAATGCCGTGAGACACTCTGTACTTGAAGAGTCGCACCCTTCACCTCCTAAGTACATTCAGCACTAATAGTGTTTCATCATGACTTGCCAATACAAATTGACAGTGAACATGGATATTTTCAGTTCCCCATACATGGTCCCAGCACACAGACAGCTGCTCTTTCTCCTAGACACTTAATTCTGTCAGTAAGAGCAGCTGAAGCCAGTCAGATTGTTACCACTACCAAGTCCAAAAGAATAGGCAGCACTCAGGACCTGGAGAGATCTGGGAATAAGAAGTGGACATGTAACCTGAAACTTTTGAAAACTTTAATTACCATATCCAGAAAAAAAGCCAGCTCTAAAATAAGATGTCAACCTTTTGTTAATTTTATTCATTACATCATACTGGTTCAGTAAAACAGTAAGATAAAAGCCTAAACCCCATGACAATTATTTCCAAAACAGTCTATTAATGAGCTTTCCGTTCTCCTAAATATTTAAATGTTATCTGCTTTCTGTAACAGAAATTTCTAAAATTCAAGTATGAAATTTGAAAAAAACTTTCCTCCAGTTTCTTCTACTAGCTGACCTATACAATAATTCATTCTTAGCTCTTTCCTGAGCCCATAGTGCTTCTGTGTCAGTACTAGATCTCTGAACACATCACCTTAAAATGCCAAGATCAAACACAAATGACTGACCCTCACCAAAGAGGCTAAGTTAAATGAATATAGTGCTCATTCTCCTGTTAATCCTCAGACTCCTTTCCATAATCAGGCAAAAAACAAATTACTAGTAAGATGCAACCATGATTTCACACAGT
Source organism: Taeniopygia guttata (assembly GCF_048771995.1). Taxonomy (NCBI): domain Eukaryota; kingdom Metazoa; phylum Chordata; class Aves; order Passeriformes; family Estrildidae; genus Taeniopygia; species Taeniopygia guttata. Next base: position 66,037,066 of record NC_133024.1, read on the forward strand.
TCTTACAGAGCTTAACAACAGAGTTCTGCCACATGAGATCACAGGAGCTCTTTCTTTACATAAATCTATAGAGCTAGGGCAGGTTAACCCCAGCCAAAATCACCCAAGTCCCTTCTCTCCAACAGAGAGAGGAAGGGAACAGAAGGAAGGTTAAAAGGCCCATACATCAAGAGAACAAGAGTTCAGTAGGTAAAGAAAAAACTATGTGTACAAGCAGAACAAAAAGAGGAATTCATTCACTACCTGCCATCGGCAGGGAGATGTTCTGGCTGCTCCTGGAAAGCAGGGTCTCACACAGGGCTCACTTGGGAAGACAAACGGCATGAACACAAATTAGTCCTTTCCTTCTCCTTCCCCTGACCTTTTATTGCTGAGCACAGCACCCCTTTCAACCTTCTGCTCTATTCAGCCTATCTGGGGGGAGGAGAAATAGCACAGGGAGAAAGCCTTTACCTGTGCCTTCACTGTTATACCAAAATGGCAAGGCACTTGAACACTAGGTGGCTACATCGTTTACATCCCAAATAGTGAGTAGGTTCAACAGTATTAGAGGCACCTAAACTTTCTCACCAGTTTCATACTGAGAGTTTTTAACTCCTCTATACATGGTCAAAAATTTGTTTGGTCTCTGATGAGAAAGTCCTTGGATTTTGCCCCTATTCAAAGAGAATCTACTACCTTAAACCCATAAAGATAAACCAGAAGGCTTCCTGACAGAAAGAGCGCAAAAAATTTCATGGAGATGGAGAACAAGAGATTTGGATCCCGTGAGGTAATGAGTCACAAATTCAAATATTTTTATTTACATCCTCAAACTCCCATCAAGCTACAAATCAACCGGAAGGCAGTGGAGATAGCTCAGTGAAGCTCACCTAGTGGTTAGGGGAAAACCATCATCACTTCATTTTCAAAGCATGCCACAAAACCATAGGATCATAGAGTCATGAAGGTTAGAAAAATAAAATCTTTAAGATCCTTGAGCCCAACAGCGCATCAAGCACCACTCTGTTTACAAAGAAACTATTACATCGCCTTCCCTTCTCAAAACTTCCAGAGATAGTAATTCCACCACTTCCCCATGAAGCCTATTCCAATTCTTGACAAGTCTTTAAGTGAAGAAGTTTTTCCTAATACCAAATCTAAGCTTCCCATGGTGCAACTCGAGGCCATTTTCTCTGATCCTGTCACTTATTACCTGGGAGACCAACCCCCCTACTTTGCTACAACCTGCTTTCAGGTTGTTGTAGAGTGAGTGATAGGATTTCCCTTGAGCCTCCTTATCTCAAGGCTAAATTAAATGTTAGAAGCAAAGAAGTAATATATTACACAGAAAGTCTGTTTCACGTACAGAATATACAACTAGAGGTAATATTGCTGATACCAGGAGGAATTAATTCAAATTCTTGCAGAACTTGCCAATTTTACACCTGAAACCAAGCTTGCATCTCAGCTTTCAAGTTAGCCAGAAGAACACTCAATGTCTTTCTCAGGTAAATCTGCCATGAGTGTACTTCATCTGGCCAAAATTTGTTTTCACTTACTGCTTTTGAAGCCAACTAAAAAGAAATGCATATTTTCAAAAATATAGAGAAATTTATTCAATTTGTCTTTGTAAAGATATTATGTCCTCTTCCGTGTATTCAATGCATGCAAGATTAGATCATTCTGGCACTTCTCCACAACTCAGTTGTTCAGATAATCACAGCTTTCCTTCAACACTGGACACAAGAGGAAAGTTTTTCACCATGAGATCAATCACCCACTGGAATAATCTCCTCAGAGAAATGGTAGATTCCCTGATATAGGACATTTTAAGATCCAGCTAGACAGTGCCGAGCCATTTTGTCTAGACTGTGCTTTTGCCAAGAAAATTTTATCCAGATGATTCCTTGAGGTCCCTTTCAACCTGGATAGTCTATGATTCTATGATCATCTGCTAAGGAATAATACAAATCTCCTAAGCAGCAAAGCAGCAATATGAGATCTTGGAAAACCCTAACTGTCCCACTACCTCTTAAGCTCTACTGGAGTATTTGCCTTCTATTATCACAACTCTGTATTCAAGAGCCATATCAGACAATTTCAAAGAACAAAAACTGGATGTTCATGTGAAACTACGTATTTGATCTAACTATACTGTACAAACTTTTATTTAAATACCTAGTAGTCTACGGTAAGCGAGCTCACAAGGACAAGGCTCCTTAACTGGGCATATAGAGACACAGTAGTATGTGCCAAATCCAGAAAAGACAAAATCACTGAGCCAAGCTTCGAATGATATGTAGGACTCACTGAAGCTCTTGACTATTGTATTGTTAATTGTAATTGACCTTTATTGAAAAAGACAACTCCACTCTCCCAATTTCCAGTATGGACTGTCATGCATGTTTTTTCCTTTACCAGCCACCTAAACTAAGGATTCATCAAGCTTAACAGGGTTACTGTGTCTAGTTTCTTTTCATTCAAAGCAATAAAAAATTAGCTGTCTTCAACCATAATCACTCTGAGTTTCATTGAAATCACACTTTCTTCTCAACACACTAATGAGCTATTTACTTGGAACTGAATTTAAAAAATGTTGACACTAGCTGCTGCTGTTCAGAATAAAGCTAAAGCTATTGTTGAAGTGGAAAGTATTTAATCATTGCTGGCAGGTTTGCATGTAGAATGAACTTGTGCTGATCTCAGAAAAAACACAGGTTGACTATATTTCATTAATATTTTAGAACACTTATCTTCAAAATACTCTTCTCACCACAGAAAGATCTTAAAGACTTCTAAACTCATTTAGAGCCATAAAATGATTTGGGCTGGAAGGGATTTTTAAGGACATCCTTCAACCACCCTGCCATGGGCAGGAACACCTTCCACTAGACCAGGCTGCTCAAAGCACCATCCAGGACAGCCTTAAACACTTCCAGAGGTGAAGCACCCACAAGTTCTCAGGGAAACTGGTTCCAGCATCTCAAAATTTAAACCAGGTATATCCTATTCTAAATAGATGTGCTTTTTTCCTTCTTTAGAAGATGAGCAATTTCTTCTTTAGAAGATGGGTAAAGTCAATGGAAAAAAATATGCATATATTATTTTTTCTTATAACAAAGTATCAAAACACATACATGGAGTAACAAATGATTACAGTGCTTTTGGAATAGCTACAAACTATATTAAGTTCAAGCAGACAAGGAATAAGAGTGATAAGAACGTAGGTAACAAAACCCATGTATCTCTTGGAAACATTGTTAAACTTGACCTTGTAGACATCAAATATAAACCACTTACCCTTTAAGGGTTCAGACCACAGTGAGAAAACTACACTAAGGATGAAGGAGACAGAAAACAACAAAATACATGTACATCATCTGAAAAGAGAACACTAAATAAAGAACAGAAATGTAAACATGAAAAAAATGTGTTGTAAACTAAGGACTACAAAGAAAACATGGAAATGCTTAGGGCTGAAATCAGCTAGCTGAAGAAAGAGACCAGATTTTTTTCCGGCCTGAGTAAAGAGGGAACAAAACAAAACAAACACATAAAAAGTTGACATTGGCTACTAGACTGATTCCAATAAACTAAGATTCAAAAATTACATCAGCATTGAAAATCATGAAACATGAATCAATGAAGGAGTAGGACAACAACTGAAAAACCTGCAGATTTTAGTGGACTTACAGATGGGAAAGGTACTGCAATTATATACTATTATGGCAGCAGGTAAGATCAAATATCCTGAATAACACCTTCAGCTGCAGAAGTACTATTTTTATCGGAGTGAAAATGATAATTATTTGCCATGTGTAGGAACAGGAATTAAAGGCTGAAAAAAAGGTCTACTTTGAAGACACAGACAGCAAGCAGTAAATTGAACCCTACTTCTCTTGGAAATGTGAGCAGAATGATAAAGGCATTAAAAAAAACCCTCATCCAGCAAGTGTAGCATGCCTGCCTAGCAACATTAGGGAAAAGTAATAGGCATGAACAAGCCACTGTGATAATATATATTACCATAAGAAGAGGCCAAAGGTGCTACAAACCTAAAATCTGTCCTCTGCAATAAAAATATATTCAAACTTACATGACGCCCATTGCCTATCAGCCCTCAAGCTTAGTAACAGATCACATACAGAATAATACTAATCTAATCAGTCCTCACAGAAACCCTGTGGAATGACAGACAGAATAAAAGTAGTGCCAGGAGAATAAATAAGTGAATTAACTGCTATATTGCACTTGTCCAAGCGATGGAGACACTTTGAAAAGGAAGTCAAAAAGAAAAATACCCATTAAAATAGAGACCTAGCACCAGCTATTCTCCAGACATATGAAACAAGTCTGAAAAATCATAAGTCATTGCAGCAATTACAACAAGACATACTGATACATTCCAGTTGCCTGCTTACATCTGTCACAGAACTACAGTTTGGACAAAATTATTAGTATATATATTCAAAATATGAGGTCTTTCACAATAAGTAATAAGTAAACCCAGAAATAAAGCAGGTCAAGCCCTCAAGTAATCCAAAAAATGTAGTTATTGCTTGAAATATACAAGCCCAAACCATCTACCAACCAAATCCCAAATATATGCACACATGCACTGTAGGTTAATACACTTGGACTTAAATTACATTTTTGAGGAGTTTTATGGGTTTTCCTTTAAACAATCCAGAGAAGGTAATTTTTACATATAGTTATTTATTTTATTTGCCAAATAATTTGAAGAACTTGTCAGTTAAGGAAAAAAACAAAACAATAATGGTCAAAACATACATGTTTCACATATATAGAAAGGGTAGAAGTGTTTACCTTAAGTTTGAATTCGAGCTGTGGTAGTACAGAAAGCAAGAGGTGACTGTCAATATTGTATAACTCCAGAATCAAATCAAATACATGCTCTGACAGGTCACTAATTGATGTTTTACCAAGCATAAGAACTTGATTGAAGAACTAGGAAACAAAACAGATTGCACATCAAGAGTGAGAATATACATGCACTCTTCTAAATCCTATGCTAAATCCTAAAACATTAAGTAATTTTTAGTCTTACAACATTAATTTCACTCCTAAAAGAAAAAGGATGGAAGGTAGCACACACAGATCAGAATTCCATAGCAGAAGTCTTGTATCAAGTATTATACATAAAGGAAAACACATTAGACAAGGTGTTTGCCCCAGCAGGCCTAAAAATAATTTAGGACACACAACTTTAAAGGAATTTCAGTGCATCATATCTTTTCATAGTGGGACTATATTCAGAGTTATTCCACTATTGAGAACTGTCATTTCAAAAGTATTCTAACATTTAAAGCAAGGCTGAAACAACTGGCTAATTACTATACTACACAGCTGACAGGTTAAGGAGTTGAAATTAAAGCATAGGAGTTCATAACTGATTGTTGCAGAATTCGTATTTACAATCAGCATAATGCAACTGTAAAGCAAATCTTGGTAAACTTGACATACTTGAGGTAAACTTCATGCTTCTCCTTAAAGAAAATATTTCCACACTATTTTCAACTACATCCTCTCAGATGGTAAGAGGCAGCTAAAGAGGAATATATATACGTGCATTTTTCTGTAAGTTAAAGACCATCTTGAAGAAATGTTTTGCTTTTCAGGATACAGAGTTGCCTGAATGTATATAATCCTGGTTAGGAAACTAACTGATACTGTGTTTTTAATGTATCTCTAGAAAGAAAATTTTCAAAACCTCAAAATACCTCTCTTGTGAGAAACAAAGAAAAGACAACTCCATATGTGTTCTTCCTATGAAGGGAGATTCTTATTGTACAGACTTCCTCAAAGCTCAGAAAACTGCACCCAGTTTGTAATCTAACCTTACAAATGAACAAAATTAAAAACATGTGCCTATGCACCAACACCTTGCCAAACAGCAGGTTTGAAGTAAGAGTTTTTATAGAGGATTTAAAAAAATCTTAGGAAGTACCCACTTTCTAAGTGTTACAAGTCTGAAAGTAACAAAAAGCATTGAAAGTTTTCCAGTGTTTTCAAGTTCCTAAGGTTCTGGATAGATGCAGCAAGAACCACTAAATCCTCAACTGCTTAAAAAAGAAGAGAGTTATTCTTTTTCCTATTGTGCAGCTCAAGTTAGAGCATATTCCTCTCTGATCGTTACTTCCCCTCATCCATCTTCTATTACAGTGTCTATGATGTCTACATTCAACTTTGCTACAATCCTCAATTCACTCAGTTTTCTTTACTATATATTCTTAGATTGCTTCCTCTTCTGCTGCGTTAACAGCACTAAAATTCTGTTCCATCTTCAATTCTCTTGACTCTAAGCAGTCTTATCTCCTCAATAAAAGACATATTCTGCTACAAAACAATGTATTAATGTATTTTTATCATAACAATATATATAAATACATTTGGTATTCCAGTCACTCTAAGGACTGAATTACAAGGTCTTCCAAGACAGTAGAAAGTAAATTATCCACTGCATTTCCTAAATCTCAAGTATTAAGTACTTAATAGTTTCTATATGGTAAAGAACTAGACTCAAAAGGACAGGTTATGAGGTAATTCATTAATACAATCATTCTCTCAAAGAAAAATGACAATCTATAAAAAGTTCTTGTTCAACCTTTTTCATGCAATTAATTCTTTTTATAACACAGTTCTGTTACAGAAAGTATTGATTTCCAAGTTTGTTTGCAGTCCTCACTTACATTGGTAATGTATGGTTCAATTGCTTGCGCTGTCCTCTTTAGTAAAGCTTTTGCCAAATCATAGGCCTGCTTGTTTAAATTCTGGGGGGAAAACAAACAAACAAAAAAACCAGAAGAGTTATAAGCACATATATTTACCTTAAAACAAATACAAGAATTCAAAACCATGTGTACTGGTAAATGCATTAAATAAATAGCCTGTTATTTTTATATTTTCAGTGATAAAAATAATATAGTAAAAACAAAGCTATTCCAAACAAAGCTTTGTAGTGTTCACTGGCATTACTGAGAAAAAAAAAAAAAAACAACACAAAAAAACTCCAGGCAGATGAAGACTTACTTTCAGTTGCACATCTAAAACTGATGCTCAGGGAACTCAGTGCCCTCATTTTACTGCTCCTCTTTATCAGCTTCTCCAAAAACCAGTAAAGCGGTACAAAGCAACACAAAGGCATTTAGAGTTACCACAGAAATGAGACTGAAGTACAGGAGTACAGAAAATGCAATTCTGCCCTTGCATCAAGCAGCCACCTGTAAATCTCCACCACAGCCTCTCCATCACACCATGCAAAGTTACTCAGTCTGCTGTCTAAGACTGCAAAGGGAAAAAAACCTAGAATTTCATTTTATGGGAAAATAAAAACTAAACTAATAGAAGAAATTTAAAAAACATAACCCCTCTTCAAAATTCCTTTCCTTCCGTTTGTCTAAATGGATTATTGCTCTATCATTGTTTTCTCCCTTTCCCTGCACAGATTCTCCACACTCTAGTTGTTACATCCTTTCTCCAATTTTTGTATCACAATTATTTTTCAAAAATTTTCAGAGGAAAATGCAGCTCAGCCCTTGTGACACTCACTGCAGTTTAACACACAAAAGAATGAAGAAAAAAAGTCTTCAATATATAAGAATATGTAGTATTTTAATAGCTAAAAACTCTACAAAAATATAGTTTCTACAATTTTATTAATCTTTGCAATAAAAAAAAACCAACAGTATATTCAGTTTATAATTCAACAGTAAAAAAGGGACACTTTGTGGCTGCTTTTTTAAAGTATTTCTCACCATAAAAGGAGGAGAACTTCTTGTAGCACAATGAAAAGCATACACAAGATGTCTTGCCATACCCAGGGTATTTCTTTACCTGGATATGCTTGGTTCTTTACAGTTTTCTGACTGAAATTTGCAAAGAAATGGAGAGTACTGTCTGAAATTTTAAAAACCCTATAGAACTATAGGCTTCTAAGCAGCAGTGGGAACAGATTAACATTCTCTGATAATATAAAACAAAAAAAGTCTTTGACTTGCCTACTGATAGAATTAAGGTGACTGAACTTGAAACACTACAAAGACTTATGCCTGAAGTATCTGTTTTAGTCACCAATAGAGAAGGTGACTAAAAATTCCAATTCTGGAAAAGTACTTTAATATATGGAATACTTTCATCTTATTACAAAACTGTACAGTTGTTCCATGTCCCAGAAAAGAGAAAACACTGCATGCTGGATTGTTCTTTATGGTCAAAATTTACAAAAGGGGCATTTCCAATGGAATAATTTGTTTTCTGTTATTCAAAATTGTAATGTTCAGGAAATAAAAAGTACAAATGACTATAACAAGCAACGTACACCACTTGCAATTCTTGTTCTGATCATTCTTGACTTCACAGTTCACCTCCAGCGACACAAAGAAAACCACTTTCACCTAGATAAGAAGGAACTCTGGATCATGAGCAAGATCTGGTTTAGTATAAAACAAGTCTAAACAGCAGAGCTAGCACAGGAGAGTTCCAACAGGCAGATCTCTTCTGATTCACATTAATTACAGTTTCAGCTTTTATCTTTTGCACAGCAGTTCACTTCAAAGCTTAACGCTTTCCAAGATAAATGCTACAAGTGGCTATTTGCAACCCTGTGTAAGAAGTAAGTGTAATGCAAACACCTATCTAAAAAATCTCTAAAGGGGAAAAATAGTCTAGAGCACAAGTGGCTAAGGAAAGTTAGCTATTTTTTCATGCCTCATGTACTGATTTAATAGTGCCAATAGTCATGACCCTTAAATGCCCAGAGGCCCCACTTTCTGAAAATAACAATTTCAAAGAAGTCTTAAAAGAACATGAGTTTTCTCCTCATTTTCCAGTTTCAGGGGAAAAAAAAGCAGAAACAAGCAAAAGTGGCACTGCCTAAGGTTAAAGGAAAACAAGAGCAGCCCAGCCTTTACCAAGTAGGTTCAAAGATCTTTTACAGAACCAAACCTTCTGATTAATTCAACAGACATAAAAATATCCTAAACTTCCTTCTCCTTAAGGAGAAATTTTAAAAGGATAACATCTAACTTGACAAATTTCTTCTCTGTTTTTAGGTAAGCTCTACTAGCATTATTATCTGTACAACCTTTCTACATGCTTGGAAAGACAATTGACGTGTATTTCAAGATCTTTTAATGATTTAAGAAAGCCCTCATGATGGGGACAATCTTAATCAGGATGCCTTTAGCAGCGTGTAAGCATCCAGTAGGCCTAAGGTTTTTAGAGTCCTGAACAGGGTAGGAACAAAGCCATCAGTTGGTAACACTGTTTAAAATAATTAGCAATTACTACACCTTGAAAGAGAAAAACAAAATAAATATTGATTAATAAGCAGAAACCAAAGAACCACTCCTGAGAAGGCAGAACACAAATCTTCTGCAAGAAAACTGAGATTACATTTAACATCTGAACCAGACTTTTCCCCCAAAAACTTCCAGTTTTATTTCAGAAAAGAAGGTTAATAAACAGTGGAGAACATTTACATTTTTTAAAACCTTGGGAGACCTCCAGCAATAATACCTGAATAGAGGCTATCTTGGTCAACCACAAGGTCTCTCCTTTGTCTCAATTTCTACCATGATTTTTAGGCATTTCTTGCTGGTATTTCAAGGTTTTTATACTTTGGGAAAACATTAACGATTTTGTCAACTCATTTTTCATACCTGCTTTTCTCTAGAATGAAAAAGTCGGGTTTTTTTGACAGAAGATGCAGTGTTAACCTCTCTGACAGTATGGCACACACATTTTTGTGCTTATACAGACAATATTCTCCAGCAGAATATGCCACAGAGTCAAAATTATTTGTTCTTGTACAAGAGGGTCAGAAGTGATGGAAATTCATACAGTCAATTCAATTGACTTTTTCTCAATTACTTTTTTTCCAGCTACCTCTCAATAACCAATTTAACACAGATCAAAAAAAAAAAAAAAAAGAGAGTGAAATAATTTTTACCCACTCCTTAAAAGAAAAAGAAAAAAAAGGCAAGTGCCTTATATTTTGTTTACAAGGAGATGACTAAAAGTAGCATCAATCCAGCCTTTATTTTGTAGTTTTGAGAGGAAATCAAATGCTAAATCTGCATCTAGTGCAAATAATCCTGAAAAGCTTATTTTTTTACATATTATTTACTTTGAATTTGAAAAGCATCTTCAGTTATTGTTATTATCAACGGCACAGCAGCCAAATTAGTATCCAAGAGTGCCTGACAGAACAGTTTCAAGAGATTCTCTTGTTCTCCTTGGGAAGGTAAACAGATTAAGGACAGCTGACAAAGAAAAAGCTCAGCTGAGGTGTTGCCAAGATAACACTAAATATTAAGCAAATTCCTAGTAGATACAGTTAAGAATTTAATTGTCAATATCACTTTTTCTAAAACATAGGCATTTAAAGCACATGGGATGTGCAATGTAGGATTCCGTGTAACAATCTTGAGGCAGAAAATGGAACATTGGCAAACACCCAAGGAAATCAAGTACAATTTGCCTTCTAACACACTGCACAAACACAAAATTGTTTGCAGGTCTGCCATAAAAGCATTATAATACAAAAATAAATTAAAGGGGAAATGAAAACTATTAATTTTTCTTGTCTTTTCATACTAACTGTCTCTTCCCTTGCTTTTAGGCTTATCTGAGTTTAGGTCACTTAAATTCAAAAGAATTTTAGTGGAGTTGATAGAAAAGAAGAGAAACTACAAAAGGAAAGAATAATTCAGCATCAAAATTAAAGAGTTAAGCACATGGTCACACAAGTTAAGCTTGCCATTTTATTGGCTTATCTGACAGCTGTACTAGTCAAGCAAGCCTGTGCACACTTCAGCATGCCTCTCTTCTGATATTGGTGCCAGCTGCTTTCATTCAGATTTACATCGGTATGGCTTTTATCCTGACCAAGTGAGATGGATGATGAACTAGAGCAGTTCAGAGTTGTTCACTTCAGTGACTACTAATTATGGTATACAGATATTGGATAATATATCATGTGCCCAGTATATACTCTTTATACCTGAGATTTTGTAGCCATCCTGTGAGCACCACTGCTTTTTATACTTACCACTCAGGACTATGGACCATATCTATTTTTCATCTTTGGGAAAATACAGTCCTGGTTTAAGGGGTAACAGTATTGAATTAACCTTTTGTAAACTGCTCAACTAATTACTACAGCTCTTAAAAATATTAATGTAATTTTTGCATAAAGTTGTCTAATGTTGAATTTCAGCCACCGGATGAACCTCCTAAGATCCAACACATACATGTGTTCCCAACACATACTTACAGACCACAAGTTAGATAAATTATACAGACTGAGATTTGAAAAGCTCAGTCTTGTTTTACCAATACAACTCTTTTCTATGATGCAGCCATTCAGTTCACAAAGCCACTAAAAATTCACTCTCATACACAACCGTCCTTTTGGGCATATTAAAAATACATCACTTGCCTGTGTCAATTTCTATAGACACAATTGTCTTATCTTCAACAATCTCTCAATCTGATAATCTTCAAACTGAGCTAGTAGCAGATCTATGTTCCTTCCACTCTGTCAAAGATATTTTTTGGTCCCTAGGAAATCTGGGGATTCCCTACAGATCATTACAACAATGTCTGCCCTTATGCCATTTTTGGTGACCAGTCTTATCATTCAACTTTCCCTTTCCACAGCCCACACAGCTGAACAGTGAGGTCAGACAAGACACAGTTCTTTTTTATGGTGGACCTTATCCTTTATCTCCTTCTAGTTTTGTGTTCAATGGAAGAGTGGAAAAATTCTCAACTCTGAATTTATTATACTTTTCCAGCTTGACATCAGCAGCCAAAGAAACCAGTTATAGGACACAAATTTTAAATAATTTTAAATAAAAATTCACTATGTGAAGATTTTGAGATGAAACAGAAAAATATTAGAAGCTCCTTTCCACTAGTATGGAAAAAAACAAAGGTAAACATATTCAGAATACAGTCTGACATTATGTATCTACTTCAGTTAAAAAGCAGGCTATAAATAAACATCCTAGCCATAGAAAGACTTAGATTGAAAGAAAAGCAGCAGAAAATGCAAACCTCAAATATATTTCCCTTATTAAAATACTCAGTCAGTAATTTTAAGTCCACTATGAAACAGAATTGTTCTAGTGCTGCTAATTCTTCAACTCAAAGTCAGTTTATTAAACATGAAACATAAAAACAGTATAGTCAAATCAATTGGAACACAGATGATACAAGGAAACAACAGATTCTTAATAAGACAGATTCTTAACTGAGGAAAAAACCTTAAGTATTTTGCATATTCTTGCTTTTGTTTTTTGTATTCCAAAGCTTTACTTCATAAATCTGGACTTTAGCTACATAAATTTCAGTCTAGTCCTGGTATACAAGTATAAACTCCTTGAAGGACACAGCTAAAACATTTGCAGTGGTGGAAAAAAAATTACTAACCTATACTAAGCATTTAGTCTTTCACTATCTATAGAAAATAATTTATGTGTTATTTATTCATTGAATTAATGACTAGTAGTAATGGCACACTAGTAGGCATTCCAAAGCATCTCTCTGTTAATAACCACTTAACCTTACACTTTTTAGAAACTACAGCAGTTAACACCTTCCTGAACACATAAAAAAAAAAAAAAAAGCTACTAGAATTGTCCAAAATACAGCTAAAGATACATTTCCCAGATAATTTCCCACAGTCTTTTTTTGTCATGCACAACTTACAAGTGAGTAGCCCATGAGATTTCAGTAGGAGACAGATTCCTGAACTAAGGAGTCAGACTTCCGTGATTTTTAAACATTTAAGTATCGCAACACATGCACAGTTCTGAAGTTTTTCCTTTAGTTCATCTATAGGAGACTTTTTTTTAAAATATGACATTGTTCATTAAGGTAAGACAACCATTCCTTGGGCTCCTCCTGAACCACCATTTCTGCACGGTTTTAATTCTATGGCTGCATCACAAACAGAACACCACCAAGCCAACATTTCTGAAATACAACAGAGCCAATCACAAATCAGCAGTCGTAATTACTTTTTCCATCCCACTCAGGGCAGCACCTTAGTTTGAACTGTTGATACAGGATTACATGAATGAAAAACTTTCCAAAGGATGTTTGTCACTTCTCTATTCCATTCTACCAGCATTGATGGGACATAAGAAAATTCTGTTTAAATTCATATGACATTCAGCCTTTTAGATTACTGCAACCACTGATACCTCGCTTATGGAAAGTATATCAGAGCAATGAAACTAGACTGTATTTTCTGTCTATTAAAATTACTTGTTTGCTAAAAGAAATACAGATAATACAAAAACATTTGTTACAGCCATTCTCTCAATTAGAGCTACATATCTGAACACATACATCCAAGAAATCATGATTACAAAAAAAAACTGTAGAACAAAACAAAACATAAGCCACTAAGTCTTACCTTATGTGCTGGCACTAGATTAACTAACACTGTATCCAAGAGTTCCTGTGACACAGTATCTCCCTCACAAATGATAGAGCTCATTAGATCAACCATGTGCATATGTACTTTTTGGTTATGACCGTTGCTGAAATTAAAAACAAGAATTCTTAGTGTAATATCGATGTAAAGTAAAACTTCTGTTCCTAGTACTGCCTGTGGTGATGGCAAACAACAAGGAATAAAATCAGCAAATCACAAGTTTTCTTAGAAATCAAAATACTTTGAGTCTTTGATTGCATGTCATCGTCATTCTTAAATTTCATGCTCTCCTCATTCACTACTGCAGTAAGACTGTATCTGTCCCTACCATGAAAAGACAGTGTATTAGAGCACCCCTCTGCTCTGCCCAGCACTGGAGAGACTTGCTCTGGAGTGCTGTGTCCAGTTCTGGGCTTCCCAGCACAAAAGGGACATACACATCCTGGACTCAGTCCAGCAAAGGTTCATAAAGATGATTAAGGGTCTAGAGCTGCTCTCATGGAAGGAGGGACAGAGAGCTGACATCTTTTTTTTAGCCTTGAGAAGAGATGGCTTAGGAAAGAACTTACTGACAAGTTTAAATACCTGATGTTGGGAGTAGAGAAGACAGGGCAAGACTGTCTTGACACCACACACTCAGTGGTGTCCAGTCACAGAACAAGACGCAGTGGGCACAGGGTGAAATACCAGACATACCATTCAGACAAAATAAACGTTTTAAATAAAAGGGTGATTGAGCGCTAGAAGGTTGCCCAAAGACGGCACAGCCTTTCCATCCTTGGAGATGCCCAAAATCTAACTGGCTACAGTTCTGGGCAATCTGCTCAAGCTGACCTGGTTTGAGCAAGGGGAAAAGACTAGACTACCTCTAGCAGTACCTCTCCAGTGTCCATTGCTTTCTGACTCATGTTTTCGCAGCAATAATCCTCCAAATTCCTTAGAATTGCATATTACACCGTTCAATTTCAAGAATAGAATAAAATAAATGCAGTAAATGACAATTAAATCTAAGTTTCTTAGAAAAAAAAGATGATGCGCACTGTGTCTTAATTCATTAAAACAGAAAAAACTGCTACCTTTAGTTAAACTGAATTACAAAACTCAATGCTAAAAGTTAGAACTCACTGACCTCAATCATGCAACAATATACTGTGAAATTTGGGGTGAAAATACTTACTTTATTACTGAAAACAGTGTTCTATACAGCTGTGTAAAAATCTCATTGCTGTCTTCTAATTCAAAACATATGTTATAAGACTTGACCCAAGCAATGTTCTGTGTTGGAACAAGAAAAAATAAAAGAGTAGTTAACACAAGATAAAACTGAAAGATTATGTTTAACGATTATTATGAAATATATGAAGCTTACCTCAAGCAAATAAAAGTATCGATTAAACTGGGGGCTTTTTGTATCTTCTAAACCTTTAAGTTGCCTTGTTATGAACATAAATATATCCTGAAAAGAAAGAAGTGCTAGTTATTCAATCAACTGCAATTAAATTTTCCAAATTAAATAATTACTCTTTAAAGTTACTTGTATTATTTAATCACTACAAAATATGCAGCAATGACAGACATTATTTCACTATCAAAAGAAAATCATCTTCAAAAACATCATGGAAAATGTCAAGGAGTAATTTAAAAATATTTCCTATTTCTTTAAAGGGTTGAGAAAGTAACCTTTTCCAAAGAAAAGCATTCAACTTGACAAACACAGCTGCAACTGTCTGGCTGCAGAAGTCAAGGGATTATTATTCAGCAGGACAATGAATTTAATATTTTTACTTCATATTACAATCAGTTTAAAAAAAAGGGGAAAATAGCAGTAGGCAACTACATCTTTCCTAAGAGATGTTATTATATGTTCACCCTATATTGTTTGTGCATTTCTCAGTCATCAAGATACTGACACAGATAACTCTTGCAAAAACTAATAAACCAAGTTCTTCCTGCTTCCTCTATCAACTTTCACCACCAGAAGACTCCTTTAGAAAAAGTCTCACTCAGAGTAAATTGAAGCAGGTTACAAGGAACAAACAGTCAATTAAGATTTAAATAGAAACATACAGGAAGGTATCTTTTAAATTTTTTTTATATTCAGATAATTAACAGCTGGAAATTCACAACTACAACTATATTAATCTGATACAACTATACTAAATAACAATATTTAGAAATAAGTATCACCAGAAACACTCTTCACAGCCTCAACTACATCTATGTTTCATCTAATAACTCAGGTGTAAATCATATAAATTCCAAAAGGTATAAAGTTGCCATAATACAATAGAGCCCTACTGTTAATCCTGAAATCTATCCTAGAAATAGTTATAAGGCATTTCTGTAACACTTTCAAAATGACCAATTCCCCTAAGTCCCCCAAGAATAATACACAGACAAAAGACAAGAATATGGTTTCTTTTTTTCCAACACTATAACCACAAAATCCAGCCTTAATCATTAAGCTGAGCACTTACTGTGGATCTAGGTAAAATCAAGAATGAGATTACATGTGATATCACCAACTCTTGGCAAAACAGCACAGCAAACACAATGCTCAGAGCTACAGCTACGTTAATGTTTGAATTTGGTTTTAATTTTGAAGGATCACTGTCTGGTTCACACTTCACATCCTTTATAGAGCACACAACCTAGACCCTTTAGCTAAAATTAAATCAAAAGACACATCTAATGGTCTCCAACCACTCTGAAGCATTCCGTTTCCATGCAAAAGCCCATCTGAAAAATCCCTCCTTCAAAAATTAGTGTATGAACACTAGCAGGCCATCAGTCCCCACTCAAAATGAAAGCTGTCTTATGGAAAACACTGGAAGGTTCTGAAAAGTTTAGAAGACATACAAACTGAGTCTCAGGGAAGAATAAGAATGTACTGAAGAAGAAAGGGGGCACATGACAGACTGACCAATGCCAAACATAAAAACTACTTAATCTTAGAACCCATGCTCTGTGTTAATTATTTCTGTTAAACTTTACCTGTAGAGGTAAATCTCAATCAGTTCATTTAACCCAGTATCTCAGTTTTTACCCTACAGGCCAGCATACAATATTTACCTACTTAATGTGATTCAAAGACCCTACTAATTTCCCAAAAGAAAGTTCTCATGACTGTGCTGTATATAACTACTAACATTAATGAACAGAATATATGTACAGTAAGTCCAACAACTGAATGTTTCAAGTAACAGCATGGTTTGAAAAAGTAAGCATTTACTCCTAAACTATTTTTAATTTTTAAAGAAAGCAAGACAAACTAAACTCAGAAGTACTCACTAATTTTTAGTATCTCAATTACTATGACCATATTGTACTATGACAAATATTTTTCCTTTTTTAAGCACACATAACATACTACTTGAACATGCATTTATAAATTCAAAATACAGGCTAAAATAAACTTTTGCTGCAGCCAAAAAATTGCAATAATTTCACAACTGGATAATAGGTTTTCGCATGAGACTGCATAAAACAAGTCTACATTAGAATCCAGATTTTAAAAACAAAAGTGCTCACACTTCAACTTTAGGGATTTTTTTTTTTTTTTTGTGGATTGCTGTCTTGATGCCAACTACATAATGGCTTTAGTAATCATCAGAGCCATGGCTCTCACCAGAGAACACCTTCACACAACTGAAGTTCTGCTACCATATACCCTTTTTAAAATCTACATTTCAGCAGAGACAGGCACACAGTCCTTCTGTTCAAGTAATTTCCAATGGACACATACAAATGATTAGATTATCTTCCCACCAAAAAATTAAATTTGGGCTCTAGGCTTCACGTGGACTGAGGAGGGCTCAAAGTTCAAAGTTTCAAGATCCCAGAAGAGCAAACCTACTTTAGCTCTATTTTTCTTCTACTCATGGCATTTTCAATCCCTGTTATCAATGCTCTTTTCAGTGATCAGCAAAGAATGTAAGATTTACACTGATGATACACATGAAAGAGGGAAACCTGAGATTCTTATCCCTTTCCTCAGCATCTCACTTGCACAATATGTAAGTTACAAAGAGATCCACTGAGTCTGAAGCAAGGGCAAAAACTTAAGATTTAAGTCTTGTCCTCTCCAGAAATCAAGCTTTTCAGCACTCCCCTTTGCCATTTTTAACTTTGGTGTTAAACATACAAGAATAGACTCAGCTGCAGTATGGATTTGAAATTAAATACTGGGTAAAAATACTGCCAAGGTATAACCCAAGAGGAAGCATTCTTCCTCTTACCTCTGTCATAAAGTGGAGGGAACTCTTCGACATTTCTATCAGAGCTTGTCCTGCAACCACAAAAGCTGATTTCAGAGGAAACGGGTTTGCAAAAAACCTACCCCAGCAGCCCTAGGCAAAGGTCCCTATTGTTTAGCTTTTCTTTATTTCTCAAAATCTGTTTAGAAAACTGCATCAAGAAACTGAGTTCTGAAATCCACACAGATTACAGAACTCAATGCTAGCAGTGGAAGTCCCTCATCCATTCCAAGTTCTGTCCAAGCAGTGGTTGTAGTATACTGATACTTCACGTATGAGATTGGAAGACTGTAAACCTTCCAATATTGTACACTACGAAATCTGAAGCTTAGTAGCATTTGGGAGATCAAAAACTCTAAGGAGGAGCTTAGCCCAACTCAGAAAAATAAATTAAAGCTCTTAGTCTAACAAGCAAATGAAAACATATACTCAAAACTGAAATACAACCAGACTTAAATACAGCACAGTAGAGAAAGCTAGTATTATCTCCAGTTGAAGACGGTGCAGTCAATAAGTACAGGAAGTAGATGTTGTACCTCTGATTACACACTTATTCAGAATTAAGAAAACAGAACTAAGAAAAATCCCTAGATATCTCTCCAGTTTGACTGTTAACAAAAGATGTACTAAGGCAGTTGAAACTGCCCTGTTTCCCTAATTAGGAAGCACTGCTGGTGCAACCACTAGATGAGAAATTGAGTGATTTTTCTCTTAAGTGATAATAGATAGATCATCCACCACAACCATCCTACTGTGGAATAAACAAAGACCAAACTAAACAAAAAAGTCCACACACTAAATCAGAGACAAAAAAAGTACACATTTTTCAGTGTCACTTTCACCTGTCTTTTTGTAAATTTACCCAGAAACTCAGTTCGCCACTCTAGATTCTGACTGCGCTAGAGAAACAGTTCAATTTTGATAGTTGGGAACTAAGTTAGATTTCTACTTTAAAAAGTAAAAGAACCCACTAAATAATATAAAATTTATTTCTTTCTGGAACAAATTAGTCAGATCTGTACTTCCTTTTCAAACCTGACATTTCTCTATCAACCATCTCCATCTAGTGGGATCAGTGATGTTTGTAAATGCAGAATTTTCCAAGTCACATCAAATATCATTTAACTCTGTACAAAAGTACTTTATCTTTGTTTCAATAGAACCTTTATCTATAACTATACAAGTACCCGCCTCTTGGTAGTTTAATTGGAGATCCATGGGTATTTTCCCAAGTGAAGGTATTAGCTATCTTGCAAGAGATTGTGATAAAAGCAATAATAATCAATATTTCTAAAGAAAAGTAACCTGCAAATCCCAAAAACAGTTCAATAAAATAATTATTTTCAATACAAATCCAAAACTCTGCAAGTTATTGGAATATGTACGGTTTAGCCCTTTATGTCATGGACAATTGACTTGACCAATCACATTGAAAAATCAAGTGAAAACTTTGAACTGTTTTGGCTGAACCAGAAATAAAAGGAGGGAAAAAGCAGTCATTATTACATTAATCACTGAGTGTAAAAACCACATGCGGAAAAAGAGATTAATTTTATTTACCTTCAGTTTATCCGGTGAAGTGTATGGAGCTTCAGGGGCATAAATTCTGAAAATATCAGCAAGACAACATGCTACCAACAAACGTACATCCTTATCAGGATGTTTGAGGAAAAAATCTGAAGCAAGATGTAAAGCAAGATTTAGGTAGAGCTCCTTTTCTTCTTCAGAGTCCTGGTCCATATCCATGAAAGTTTTCACAACCATCTAAATAGACAGACACACATTAGCACATAAAACGAAATACTTTGTGTAACAGAATCCTTACTAAAAGTTCCTTTCTGGTTTAGTGCAACTTCTATCTGAAGCATTATTAGCTATGCAGTAGTACTTAGTTGAGTAACCTGTGTTCTCATTTTTCAGGGCATAGGAAAGACCTGGCCAAGTCCTCTATTAACTGTCCCAGCACACAGTCTCAGCAGAAACACTGAAAGCCTAGTTGGATACTTCAAAAATCTTTTTGAAAAACCATGTAATCAAGTTGGACAATTGAAGAAGTACAACAGCATTCACCATTATAGTCACTCACTTAAAAATTCAGAAGATGGCAAAACTTTATTTAAAAATATTTATTTCTCCCTTAACTATTCAGTGATGATTTTTTTTTCCTCCTATTCTCTTTCAGTTTCAGGGTTTTGTCTATTACTGCTCTGAGGAAAATTCTACTCCCTGTGCTGTCCAGAAGCAGAGCTCACACTTTCAGCAAATGCATATATAAATCCAGGCAGCTCCACAGCATGGATGTTGTCCAACAAGACTAAAATGATCACTAGGATTATTAGGATCCAGTTACTGAAGTCATGGAAGAAAAAAAAAGTGTCTGGGACACCAAATATTTAATATGCTGAATTTAAAAAAAAGCAGGAAAAGCTATATTTAATAACTGTTAGTTGGTGAGAATTCTTACATTTTTCTGAAGGAGAAAAATTTATTGACAAAACAAAGTAATTCCTTATCTATCTCACAGAGGCAGAGTTATTTTAAGGCATTCAGCTCTTGTAAAATTAAGAAAATTATACTAAAGACTTATTTACACAATCCTGAGAATTAAAGCCAAAACTCCCATCTATTTCCTCAGTGCAGGAAGAGATATTATTCAAAGAATAATAATGTCAAGTCCTAGAATCCTATAACACTGCAAAATACTTTATTTTGCTGCAGTTTGTTGTTTGGTTGGGTTTTTTCCCCCCCTCCAAAAAATTTACTGTAACTGGTCAGGGAGCAAGAAGCCCAACTGAAAAAAAATAACCCTAAACTTCTGCATAATTAGGATCACAGAAGCTGTGAAGTTTTCAAACATATGAAAATTCTTTACAAAAAGACACAAAAGATCAGCAGCTTGTGCAGACACAACTTCCATTACAAGAAAAATAAAGTCCTCCCCAGTCAGGCACAGATGAACCATCTGAAGTGCACTAGTGCCCTTACACACTAATTAATTTACAAGTCAGAACTGTTTTCATTTCCATGAAAAGCAGACTTTTCATACTTCTTGCAACTAGTATGGTTTTCTTCTACTCTGGAAATGAACCTTTCATGTTTTTTCCCTGATAACATGAACATCTGTACAAGTCACGACAACAAAGATCAGTCATCCTGTCTGCAGAGCAATCCATCACAGTGTTTAAAGAAAAACAAAGAAAAACAGGCTAGTTGTCCTAGCATAGATTTCCAGGTTCCTGCAAAGCAATAAGTTAGAAGACTCCAGAGCCTGAAATCACACCCACCACAATTTATACTCCTGGAGCTTCAGCTTCCAGATGTGGCACGTATTTCTTAACCCATTCAATTTTTACTACATCATTCCACAGAAACAAGCTTTGGAATTTATTTGTATAAAACTGACAGAAAAGTGTATTATTAGACTGCTGGTCTAAAATTAATATTTCATTAGATGATGTCTTGGTTCTTGTGTATTAAAAGAAACTGTGGAAAAATGCTTTTCTCACGCTATCCATCATTTCCAAGAGTTGATCACCTTCTTTATGTCTTCAGTGCTAGTTCACAACTGTCATCATTTAGTTTCTATCTCATTTCCAAATCTATTATAAACTTCAAGAGGGCATCAATTCAAAATGCATCAAATGTCCAATGTAAGTTATGCTAATACAGAAATTCACTCTGCATACTTTCCATTTTCTTCTCAGATTTCTCCATAATTTGCATTTATATTAATATTTCATTATTAACAAACAGCAGAATGTCTGCTTGTGCACAGAAAAGTGCTTTTTCCTTAATAATTGCATGAATTTGTCAGTCAGAGAAATCAAGAGGCTAATAGTTCACTTACAGTTCAACTACTGTTCTTTAGCACCTGCAACTGTGTTTATACTAAAGTTCTGTACACTTCTGGTGTAGCATGAATCATCCAACCTCTTATAGAAGAAATACTGCAACTTTTTCCCTGCTTGAGCATCAATCAATTCACAGCCAGAATAAACAACTAACAAGAAACACAAGACAACTTACAAAGTCCTCTTATTCTGCAAGACAGATAAAGATGACAGAAGGGACTCAATATTCAAGACCAGAAATTAAATTAAGCTTCAGGAAAAAAAGTATTAGTAAGAACTGTGGTGCTTCATTTCCACAAGCTGAAAAAAATATGCAAGTGCTAAAAAAGAATTCCTTCTCTTAGGAATCATTCACATGTAAAGTTATAAATGTTGCCTTTTATTCAGCATCATAGAATGCAAAATACTCACTAAAGTCCATCAACCAAAATCCCAAAGCCTAGAGAGGTTACTAGGGGAAGACAAGAAGCAACCCTTGTGTTTTGGGATTTTATTGGTTTGTGTTCATTTATCCATCATTCCAACTGACTTAAAACTACTTCTTCAGAAAATTCCAAATTTAGCCCTTCCATCTGTTAAAATACTTAAGGTTCCTCTCCCACAACTGTTCCCTCCTGTTTCACAGGGCAAGCCCAAGCTATAGGCATTCCTTCTGCACAATACAGAATGAATTTTGTGAGGGCACACAGGTAGATAAAGAATCGTAGTAACAAACTTAGCATCCAAATCTGTCCAACTTTCCTGTATGGTTAGGCCAAATAAAATGGTCAAGAAATTCAAGACAGAAATACATCAAAGACTGGATGTATAGTCAAAGTATATAGACTAAAGTATAACAAAAACTACCTTCATCATGACACAGGCTAAAACAATGAAAATAAAGGTTTTTATAAACAAAATAAAGAGCACGAAGGCATAAAAGGAATGTATTGAGAGGTATCCAAATTATTTCCAAAATTATTACTCTCTTTTAGAGAGAAAAATACTAGAAAACAATCAAAGTACTGACTTAGCATAGTAGCTGAAACAAAATTTAAGTAGCATTTTAAATTAATGCAGCTCATTTCTATTTGTGATTTTTAAATGCATTTAAACCTTTCTTGAACAAGTCATTTCAAGAAAGTGGTAGAAGAGAAGGCTCAAGAGCAAAGAAGTTTCTCCTATGCACAGGAAAGGTAAAGCCCAAAGGGAAAAAAAACCCTTCCAGATATAAAATACAGTAATAGGATTACTAAATATCTTTTACAAGAAACTTTAATCTGCAATTAGTTGCTTACTAACCTTTAACCTTCTCACCATCTCTTCTTTAGATATTTTATCAGATATTTCTTTGACTCCTGGAGGATATGTGATTTTTCCATCATTGGCTCTCGTCTTCGAATGAGCCATGATTTCACGGTTTTAAAACTGTGGAAAGAAATTAAGAAGACAATGTTGTTTAACTAGTTCATGCTTAACCATATCTGTCCCACTTTGACAAACAAAATCCAACTAGAAATATACAACAAACCCATACAAACATAAAAAAAGACAAAATATTTGGATTGGTTTCAATAATCTATATTGTGGGACACAGCAACAGTTTTCATATCCAGGTAGATCGTCCTATGAAACAAAGCTTTCAAGAAGTATACATCAGAAAAAAGCTAAACTCCTCATTTCAGAATGTCATTGATCTTCACACTAACAAAGATGCAACCAAGAAACTTACTGTACTGCATGATCTGCTTCCACCTCTTGGTAATAAAAGATCCTAGCTAGCTTGGGTGTTCAGACATCTGAAGTGGACTTCGTGTTCATTTTTACTCTTTTGGAAAATGCAATTTTCCAAAAAGCCTAAAAACACCAGTGCTGTTAATTGTTACACACCACCAGATGTAACTCCCCAATACTGCCAGACAAGTATCAGATAGGGAATGAAATTTGAGACAGAAACAGAGCAGACCAAGTACAAGTCTTTCCTCTATGCCATTAAAGCCAATTTTCAAGTGAAAGACTGCAGATAAGCAAGCTCCTTCCTAAATTCCAGCTAGGAACACAACTCAGTTACTTGGTTTCTCAGTCCCTTTAAACTGATGCATATGAAATCTACCATGTAATCCAGTCTAACTCATACAGAGTTTCATTGCTTTACAGAAGGAAGCTGAACTGAAACCTTTACTTACATAAAAGCAATCAATACAAAAGGCAGTGAAAAAATCTAGATGGCATGTGTGGGAACAATCAGGATCTTAGAAAAAGACTGTACTAGGGCAGTTACAAATGAAGAATGTAACAAAAGAACCAAATTTCTTTGTCATTGTCTTGATATTTTTAGTTATTTAGTTAAAAGTATGATCCACTTCTAGCAGTCATGACTGTTCTGAACTGTGAATCCCAAGTATTGGGATTTGCATTCTTCAGTTCGTATTTCATTAAAACAACCAAAGTTACAAATTTTGTTTCATCTTCACCTAATCTTTTACGAAACAAAAAGTAAATATTGGCTTTTAAATTTTTTTTTTTTTTTTTTGCAAAGAAGACATGCAGCACAACCCATTTTATTTTTGTAAATAGGGAGAACATGAATAGAATGAACATAATCAGATGTAATTCAATAGGTATGACAAGCAACGGACTTCAACAGATACACGAAAGTCAACTCAGTTTCTGTCATCTTCTCTGCACCTACATGCACCCAGCAGTGGAACAGTGCCACATCTTGCAGTTGTAGTAAAAACTGACAATGACAAAGCTGGGAGGAAACAAAGCTCATTGAAGTAACTTTTTCTAATACTAAACTATGATGCCATTTTAACCCCGTTATATTTCTTTAATGAACTGCCATGACAAGTCCATGTCAAATCTAGGACTCCTCAAAAGCACACAGAAATTGTAATGAAGTTCACTCTTTTTGCCATTTGACATAGATATTACACTCTACCTTTCAGATGGGATGATCTTATATATTATACCTAAATTCATTCTAACAGCTCATCACAGCAGAAGGGAGCCTTGCTTGCCTGAATCTGAGAATGTATAAAAGCATCAGATGCTTTGATGGGCCAATCCAACTCACCAACTCAAAAAACAAGCCACATTGTTTTTGAAAAGCGTGTGACAAGCATCAAAGCTAACTCAAGGGAAAGAACAGGAACTAAGGGAACTGGGGAACAAAACTCCATTTTCCAGTGGTGGATAGCTGTCAGATCAGATCAAATGTAGTGGAAACTTGATTAAAACATGATGATGTAGCCCCATTTGGAGCACATTTTGAAATAATTCAAAGACTGAAACTTATACATTACAGTAAAGTTCAAATGTGCAGCCAGTATGCCCAATGGCCCTGCAACCAAGCTTTCAAGCTTCAGTGGTATCCAAGGTCTGGAGGAAACTGAAAATCTGTTTTGTGATTATGTGGCAAGGTTTTGGTAGTGGGGGAGGCTGAAGGCATGGCCCCTGTGGGAAGAGACAGGGGGCTTCTCCTATAGCAAACAGAGCCATATCCAGACAGCTCCAAAATAGACTCAGACCTTGTCAAAGTTGAGCCATCAGTGATGCTGGCAGTGCCTTCTCTGATAACGTATTTAAGAACTGACAAAAAACGCTGCACAGCAGTTACTAGGAAGAAAAGTGAGGAAAACATGAAACAACCTGCAGCCACCAAAGTTAGTGAAGAATGAAAGCAATCTTGACCAATGAGCTTTTTTGTCTTATTTCCTTCCCCATTCCATTAAGAAAGAAGAGAGAGCAGCAGTGTTAGTACCTAACAGCCAGCCAAGGTTACAGACAGGGATGTACACAGCTTATCCCTCTCAGAAGTACAGAAAAAAAAAATAATAGGACTTCACTGCCTAAAGAATTAATACACCTAGTCTTACAAGGTCAAAAATAATTCTAAAAAGGTTCTAAGAAATAGAACATACAGGAGACGGAATTATAAACCTTCTAATACTAAGAGAAACAAAAACCATTCAAAAGAAACAGCCGAAAACAAAACCTATCATTCAAAAAAAAAAAAAAATTCAATGCTAAGCAATTCCCTTGTACAACAGTTATAACTTCAACAATTACCTAAGTAAAACTTCATTACATTCCACTGCTTGAAGTTCCCCTTCTTCCAGACTGCCAATATAGCTGTGCATACCTAGCTTTATCAAAATAATCTGTGTTGAAAACTTAGTAGAAGCCACAATTTTATTTGGGGGTGAGGTGGGGAGGGTGTTTTGATGATTCTAACCAAATGCAAATCTCTGATTTCACGTTAGATACATCAGCTGTTTCAGTGAACTTCTGTCATGGAAAAAGAAGACAGTAACAGCTAAAAACAACAGCCTCAAGGCCAACTGTATGTACAATATGTTGAAAACAAAAATCTGTAAGTCAGTGATGTGATATTCAATGACTGAATTTCAAAAAGCTTTTAAAATTCATTTTTATAGATTCAGTGTATAGCAAAAGAAAACAGTCTAAGATGACAAGCATTTTGAAAGAAGGAAATTCTTTGAAAGCATCTTTGAGATTCAACAGACTCAGCTGACAGTTTCTATTACTTTTTTTAACAAATGAAATTTCAGAAGTTCTCCACCATGTTTTCAAAAATCCAGCATTATTCCATGTACACCATAAGAAGGGAAAGAGCTCAAGTCCTACAAGAAGAGGGTGGGGGAGCTGTGGATGTTTAGCTTGGAGAAGAGGAGATTCAGGGGGGAACTTACTGCTCTCAAAAACTACCTGAAAAAAGGTGTGGTAATGTGGGGATTGGTCTTTTCTCCCAGGTAATCTATGACAACACAAGGGGAAATGGCCTCAAGTGACACTAGGGAAGGTTTAGATTGACATCAGGACAAATTTCTTCACCAGAACAGTGGTCAGACATTGAAACAGGCTTCCCAGGGAAGTTACAGAATCACCATCCCTTGCAGTGTTTAAAAGGTATGTGGATGTAACACTTGGGGACATGGTTTAGTGGTTCTGGGTTAACAGTTGGACTCAATCTTAGAGGCCTTTTCCAACCTTAATGACCCTATGAAAAAGGAAAATGTTCACATGGATGCCTTTTTTAAGGCAAGAAAACACTTCAGGTCATGAAATGCCTTGCACCATGCAGAATCCCTGCACATAAACGAAACTTTAAGACATGCCCTGTTTCTGCTGTTGTATGAGGATAAAGAAGGGAGACAGCTGTCACAAGAAACTTTAACAAGTATATAATAAATTCCAGTTCTAACAAGTAGGAATAAAAATCATGATTCAATCAGGCTTTAGATTTTCAGTTATGTTAAACAGTACTATAAGTTAAATCTTCAAAAACTATGAAGAAAATAAATATATTTTAAGCTAATAGAGTATTTAAAATACAAACCCTACTCTTTGTACACACAGAGATGATACAGTAAGACTTAAGATGTCTAGGAACTGCTTATTTCAACACAGAAGCAGCACAACAATTGTAATTTCTCAGAGACCTAACGTCAGGAACCAAGAGCAAGTCTGTAGAAGTATATTGAAAAATAGTATGTATAAAATAGCATGACAAATTAAAAACTAAGTTATAAGGGAGTTGAGGTGGAAGAAACTAGTACAGAGAAAAGAAATAAAGATGACAAAACATATACCCTTTGTACAATGACAACAGGAAAACTAAAGCAGAAAAAAAACCAAAAGTGGAAGTTACATTTATTGTGCATTATATTAGGCTGGATTAAAAAGTCATTAATCTCTTGTGATAAAAATCAAAAGATCATATTTAATGTAAAATTATGACTATCAGCCAGACCACAAATGGGAACAATCAATTAATCTGAACAGAGTTAATTAGTAATATCACTGCCAAAATTTGGTCAAGCTCAAATAAATAAATTACACATCAGTTCTGTACATAATCAGTAGCATTCAACAGCTACTCAGCTCCAGCTAAGTCTACAGGCCATTATATTACTAAAACATTCAGATGTTTTCTATATAGTAGATACCTTTACGAATAGCTTAACTTCACATATACTACTTGCTCAATACTTTAAAATACAGACTGCAATTATACAAATAAAACATGGACCAATATCTTGCATATTAAGTATCTATGCAAATATACTTCATAGGTCAGTAAATATTATCAGAGCATGTTAAGTCAATGATCTAACTGGAGGACTTAAACCACACTCCATTTAATTCTATTTTGTTTGGTTGACAGTTTACATTGCCTATGGTGATTTAATTAACTGTGCTAACCATTAAACAAACTGTGCCTCAACACACATGAAGATGTCATGTGTCAGCAGTGACTTTGTAGAAGTCTATACTTGTGTTTAAATCCTCATCCTCCAGATAATTTTGTAGAAGCCTTACCCAAGTGATGAAGCAAACTTTAGCAAAGTAACCCTATATTCGTCACAAGTCTGTCTCCTGCCTTACTATCACTTCCTCTTAAAAATCCAGAATCCAAACATGAGGACTTAAAAGATCTCCAGAAACAGTGACCAATTTAGCAAATTCTATCATCATTATAATTTTTCAGAACTTTCACTGAATATAAATAATTATCAGTGTAGTTATTCTTAAGACAACTTTAAAATAATGTACATAAATCTAAGAAACTATACATCAAATTTATGTAGGCTAATATATATACACACTTTTAAATGTATGTTTGCAGGACATTTTTCAATACACCAGAAAACAACACTTTCTTCATGTTCACAAAGGTATTAGAAGCTCAAGTTAATTTAGTAAGTGGTTCACATGAAAAAGAATTTCAATATGTAAAGAACTAAATATACATTTCCACAGTTCATATTACTCCAACAGGAAAGTGTAGCCAAAAAAAAAGGATGGCAAATATTCATCAACACTTTCTCCACACCAAGCAGGATGACCAGTGGCCTCTCACTGTCACAGGCCATTCCATCAACAATCCAAAAACAGTTTTGAAGATGCTAAAACGTTTTCCTAACTTGTGTCATCAGGTATTACAAGGAAGCAAAATATTTTCCATCTAGTAAATCACACTACAGATTTCACTCCAAAGCTCTGCTCCTTTTTCAACATACAGATTGTAATTTCTTTTTATTATTTATATGCATGTCTTTATTTTTGCACCCTCAGTGGGTAGCATCCTTGTATGAATTAATATAAACCATGACAAATGCTTGAAGATCACTAACTTTGTTTCAACAACATAGGACCTAGGAAAAAATTTGTCAAGATATAATTTCCACAAAATATGCAACAAGATATCATTAAGAGATTACCTAGCAACTTACAGAAGTGGAAGAGGCAGGCATCTTTCTACTTGATTTGTATTATTAATAAAACACAAATAACATAACAATTTAAGTAATTTACAGAAATTCTTTACATCCTGGTAAATTCCTGCTGGCATATAGCTGATTGACTACAATTGATCAAGCAAGGTGAGAAGTGAGTTTGGTGTTAGAGACTTGCATTATCCAACTGGCACTAAACTAAACCTATTTCCATAATGTATCTACTGTTAGGGAGTTATACCTTGGCTATAGAAAGTCACCCCAAGATGAAATTTGGCAAGCTGAAATTAATTTTCTCCTGTTGAATAAAATAGAAAACTTTAGTGTGTTGGACCAAAGGTGCTTATGTAAATCCAGGTCATTCTTCATACTGATTCAGATATAATGCCTAGACTAATACTTTCCATTCTCTTTTAGGAATGTATCATATTATACTGTTTACTTAACTATCATTAAATCAAGATACTAGTATTATCCATAATAGCAATAAAATGCTAGCTTCCATTTCTGTAAGGCAGCATAGTAAGGACTGTTACAGGAAGAATTTACAGAAGCCACTAATTAAATGTCTTCTGGAATGAAGACCCAAATTATAAGGTAGAAGTAACACTCTCAGTCCAACAAATAACATATAAAGTACTGGGTTTCACTACAGAATGCCATTAATGGCAGTCCTTTGACAGTGATACATAAGTAATAACCTGTTGAATTAGGAAATACTTTTTTCAAACTTAACGCCAGAAAATACAGCAAAGCTCATTAAGTTTCTTTATTAACATATTAAGTAAGTACTTTGTGAAAAATTCAAAGATGTGCAGGTTCTAACTGTGCAAGAAGAGACATCATCACAACGTAGAAGATTTAGAGGATTCAGAAAAGAACAAAGAAGAAAAGATTAAGACATGATACCAAAATCAGCACATGCACACTAAAGGGCTTCAAGCAACTGAAATAGAGCTGCAATCAGTTAGCGAATGATCCCAGACAAGTCCCCACTTCTGCTGATAAGATGTTTTTCAAACTTCATTAAAGAAAGCCTCCCTAAGATTTAGCAAGTAGAAAGTATTCAATACCAACTTATCTCAGCACACAGCTCTCTCCAGTGGTGTTGCAGGCACTTGGCAGCTTCCACAAAATATAAGTGACCCAACTTTAAGTTTTCAGCATTTTTCCAGATGTTATTGTTGTCATTTTTCTTTTAATAAAACTGCCTCTTTTTATGCCATTTATGAAACAGTATTTTCACTAAAACACACTCAAACTACAAAAACAAATTATCAGAAACTATATAAATGAATTCACTATTAAACCATTCAACAATCTAAGGAAAAATAAAAATTCCTTATTATTCTGAGATCTCTGCTTTCACACTTCTACTCAAGACTAAGTAAAAGGGAATGTAGGCTTATTTCAGTGTATGGCTGCAGGAAAAGAAATTACAAAGAGATAAAAACTGGAAGGCAATCGTAAAATAATCTGACAAAGAAAGAAGCGTGTAGGCTGAATAAAGATGATTTTAATAAAATATACATCTGCAATATATTTGTCAGTTAGCCAAGTACTAGGGAAAACATCCCTTAGATAGTCACATTATGAAAGCATACTACACAATATCTTAAGAAAAGACCAACTATGACCAGTCCTCAGAGTGTTCAAACAGAAGTGATTTGGTGATGTACATAACTCCAACAGGGGAGCCACACGTAATATCCACGCAAAGGAACAAAATTAAGCTTTAAGCTTTTGTACCCATGACTGGGGTGCAAGAAAAGATTTTTTCCTACTAAGTGAACTCCAACAACCACTTAGTGAAATCATAAGTACTAATTAGAGCCTTCAAAACAGGACAGTTCTACCGCAAATCCCAGGAAATACAAAAATAAAGACAAAATTGAAGCTAAACTGAGATATCCATCGTAAAAAATTGCAAAAAATGTAAAAAAAAATGTACTTCAGTGGCTAGAATCAAAAAGGAAGTACTGCTGTATAGTAATGACTGTAAAGAAAGAAGTTACTGAAGTAGCCTATAAAATCAGCTGAATACCCATTTTCAAAGAAATGGCAGGTAAAGCTTTCCTGTGCACAACTGGTAACAGGTATCTTTAATCAGAAGTTACTGTGTCTACACTTATGAACTCTATATTTTCAAATCAAAGCAATCACATGGGCACCATCCAAGAATTCATGAACCTCTGTGGACCACAAAAAGTTTTAAAGGTATTTAAAAATTAAGGTGCAGTACCCTTCAATTTAAAAAACTTAAAAGAACTTTAAAAATTAGGGTTTACTGCAAGAAAATAAAAGCAGCACTCCTATTACTAATGCAGAGAAAAAAAAAAAGTAATAAAACTACCACTAAAGCTGCACTAGTTTGATATCAGTAATATTTTGACAGTTTAAAAAAAATCTGCATGCTGAAGTCAATTTCAAAAACGGGGACAAATGTAACTTCTAGATTTATCATATTACTCGGGGATAATTTATGTTTGGTTTATCTGTGATAAAACAATCAGCACTTTGCTTGCACCAAATATCATTTATTATGGACGCATTAAAGTGGAAATCATAGACAGATGGATGCAGAGATGGATGAGATTGTCATTCAGTAAAACACTGAAAATTTAGAGTAACAGAAATGTTTACAAATATAAAGACTGCACATGAACAGCTAAAGAACATACACACTAACTGAAAAAAAAAATCAGCTGTTAGGGGAAAATAACAGGGGTCTAAAGAGGGGCCAATGTCTAGGTTATAGTCTCATGGTGGTTTTTCTACTCAACATTAATTCTAGGACAAGGTACTTCAAGAATGTTCTCTCCTCACTGAAGATACTCAAGCACTATGTGGACACAATCCTATGCAAGGTGACCTAGGGCAACCCTGCTTGTGCTCAGAGAGGTTGGACCAGATGACCCACTGTGGTCCCTTCCAACCTGACCCTGACCCTTTTTTTCTGTGAAAGAAAGAAACAAAGCAATGCCCACAAACCCAAAACTTCATCACCTAGCACACATCTTAAGGTACTAAGAAGAATTAGCTTGGAATACTATGTGCAGCCAACAGCACCTATCATTCCAGGTAGTATAAACTAGAAGTGCCCACAAAGTCTATTACATGAGGACAGCACGTACACAAAGGTGACAAGAAAAGACTGCCACGAGGGTAAAGAGACAGAAATCACCACAAATCACACAAATACCAGGAGATCCCACCCAAAGAAAATGAATCATGTAAGACAAAAGGTCAAAGATAAATAGCTCAGTGAAGAAAAACTGATCACAAGAGGCAGACTTCTAGTTTTTAAATTAAAATTCAAGAATTACCTTCTTGTCAATATCTGAAACAAACTATCCAAATAGAATACCGTACAACTTGATCAATATGCAAAATTAGACCCTTACTTTCACATGGGTACATTAGGAAAAGCAGACCATGAACTCCACAAAACATTTTTTTTCCAGAATCACCAGAAACACTGGAAGTTCTTAGGCTGATGCTCTAAAAGAAGAGAAGAACTGACAACCAGCCTAGGTATCAAAATTCCACAATATTATGGATGTAATGATTTATGGTCATAATATTTACACAGCTGTCTTTTACCAGGGAAGTTACTCAAAGATTTAGTAAGTCAGGAATTATTTGTATCCTTCCTCCAGCTGCTAGAAAAGAATGGAGGAAAAGAGGCAGGAATTACTACTTTTCTTTACATTAACTGTTTTCAAATAGCAGTCAGAGAAACCTCAGATACCTTGCATTATGTAATTTCAAATTATTAACAACTGTAGTACTCACACAAGCAGAGAAAAAAAAAAAAAAAAACAAACATGCAAGAATGGCATGGAAGCCAAGAGGAAAATAAGGGGAATGTAACAGGAAGCAGCAGACAACTACAACACACAGACATCAGGCACAAATCTAGTTTAACCTCTGTGTTGCCCCTTGGGAGGAAACAACACTTGGTATTATTTTAGCGTACCATTTCTTTGGCTAAAGGTGCCTTATTAGTCTTACCATGAAACATCATTGGGGTTTTTTTTGTTTGGGGTTTTTTGGCAAGGATTAAAACTAAACAAATGTGCCCCCCAAGGGAAAACATCCCAATACTAAGACCATGAAAAAAAACAAAATAAAATACTAAAAATAAATAAGCAACTAAAATAAAACTTTAAAAAATACTAGTATGCTACCACAGAAGCAAAATTACATTATGTAAAAGTTCACAATGGTCAACCAATACAAAGTTGCTTTTGTAACAAGTCAGAATTCCTATACCTAAATGAGATGCACTTCCCATTCCTAACTTTGCATATAATGTTAAAAAACACAAAATTATATGCTTTACATCCCCACTGCAAATTATTTGATACAGAATTACTAATAATCAAACAAAGAATGCTAGTGGGGTGGATTGAACTGTAAGACCTAAACAAAGCATGGGTATTCAACTGCAAAGTCGGATGCTGTTCTACACAACAGTGCATCCACTCCTAATCAACATGAATTATAAACAGACATTTATATTATAACTGCATATAGCAATCTTAGTACCAAAAACACATTCAGCTGAGTGTTTTACAAATAGAAGTTGTCTACCCAGATGGCTTCTATCAGTTCAGCTTTTCTTCCCAGCTAAAACACTTTATTTTGCTTTTTGCAAAACTGTGACAGAAAAGCAGACTGAAAAAAATAACTATGTCCCCAAAGACAGGGAAAGAACCCATAACTGATCACAAAGCATAAATTAGATTAAGACATACAACCCGGTGAACTAAGTGCATTATAAGACCACAAGGAGCAGCAACAGTTTCACAATCTAATCACCTACTGTCATCTATGGATCTATCAAGTAAGATCACTTAAAAAAAAAAAAAAAAAGCTGAAGATTCTTTTATTATTTAAATCTTAACTTACCTTTGACACCTACCTCAACACTCAACCAACATGTAAGTTCTCTGCCAATAATATATTGACTCCTGTAACTTCTTCTAATACAATTATTCATCCTTTACAATTATTTAGCCTTATGAGCTTGAATTTTCACAGAATGGTTGAGGTTGGAACTCTGGAGATCACCTGGTCGAATCTCCCTGCTGAAGAAGGGTCGCCTACAGCTGGTTTGCCAAGGAGTGCATCCAGATGGCTTTTGAGGCTCTCCCAGGATGGTGACCTTGCAAATGCCCAGAGCAACCCTGTGCTGGTTCTTGACCACTATCATAGTGAAAACATTCAGAACGAACCTCTTGTGTTCCAGTGTGTGCTCTGGATCTATTACTGGGCACCACTGAGTGGAGTCTGTCTCTAGCTCCTTTGTAACCCACTTTCAGAAATTTGCGTGTACGTAAGTACATGTAAGTGTACATAAGTACATTTTAGTCCTGTTTTTTGTATAAACAGGAGCATATGTACAGCTATGTCAACTTTCTTGACAGTAAATTTACAAACTCTGGTATGTCTTCTGTTAAATATTTAGTTACCCTTCAGTTGTAGCTCATCATTCACATTAGGATGTAAGGAGATGGAACGAAGCTGTATTGGAGGAAGTTCAGATTGGACTTTAGGAAAAGGTTCTTCACTGGCAGGTGATCAGTTATCCCTGTCAGAGTTCAAGAAGTATCTGGACAACACTCTTAATTATATTATTTAGTTCTACATAGTCCTGTATGGAGCAGGGATTTGGACTTAACGACCCTTATGAGTTCCTTCCAGCTTGAGAATTTCTATGGTTCTATGTCACATTTGCTGCACAATGACAGACAAACTCATGGGGTGCATCACTATGTGGGCTGTGCTTCTGTCAGGCTCAGATCTGCGCTAATGTGCAGTAAGGATATGGACCTCCTTTAACCAGACTGGATCACTGCCTTGCAGCACCCTGTAATCCACTCCCCAGAAGACCTCTCCTCCTACCCAGGAGAGCATTAAAAAAAAATCAAATCAAAAACAGTGATGAAAAATTGTATTACACTCCCCACTGGATTGTGTTCCATAAATAGCAAACACTAGGACACAAGTAACACCTATAGGAAACTAATGCTTATTCATTTTAAAAGAACAAGGTTTTCAACTGAAAGGAGGAAGTTTAAAATTATTAATAAAGAAATATAGCTGCTCGCACTATGACTGTAAGCATACAATCATGATACAACAGTTCAGAGAGTTTCTACCTATTACTTAAAGGTACAAGAACTTTTCATGCACACAAAAGAACGGCTCATTGCTCTCTCCTTATTCCTCTGAAGTTAGAAGGTTCACATAGCCAAACCAGACTAACAAACACATCTGGTAAATCCTGCTGACAGCTGAATCCATCACTAATCCACCTGTCTGCTTACATCCAGATGTTGCTGTTTCTTTAGCACAAAAAGTTGGATTTGTTCACACCTCAGCCAGATTCTTGGTTCAAGAGCAGTCTGTCTTAATTAAGACAAAAAGCTCAGCTTACCACAGAAACAGCTGAGGTTTGGACACACTTCTACTAACTGCACTGCACAGACCAACAAGCTCTATCAGACAAAGGGACTAGAAAGTTTAAGGGTTACAGAAAGGCATTCAACCAAGAAGCAAAGTTAGTAAGAGAGGGAAGAAAAAGGGGGGAAAGGGAAAAAATAGAAACAAAACACACAAAAAATCCCAAACAAACAAAATCCCGCCGCCATACACTACCACTGACATACCCTATCAGCCTTGAGGCTCCTAAAACGCACAATGTACGTAGGCATCTGAAGGGAGGGCATCAAGAGGATGGAGCCAGGCTCTTCATTGTGGTGCCAAGCACTAGGACAAGAGGCAATGGGCAGAAACTGATGCACAAAGTTCCATCTGAAGACGAAGAACAACTCCTTTTCCATAGGGATGACTGAGCACTGAAACAGGCTGCCTAGAAAAGGTGTAAAGTCTCCTTCCCCAGAGACACTCAAAAGCCATCAGGACATAGTCCCAAGTAATTTGCTTTCAGGAACACTGTTGGAGTCAGGGGACTCGACCAGAAGTCCTCCAGTGGTCCCTTCCAGCCTCTTCTATTCTATGATCCTGTAAAGCCTAAGACGTGTTGAAGAAGGTGAGAGAGGAAGTACCTTGTACACTGAAGGATTGGAAGCCCAAGAGGTACGAGGACAAACTAGACAGAGAAGTCACTAAAGAGAGACCAGAGTAGAAAGATCAGCTGCAGCTGGCAGGAGGGGAATGCAGCCCCAGCAGGTCTCAGTCCTTTCCAGAGCATACAGTGTGCAAACACCACATTACACAGCCCTTCTACCAGTAACAAATACTTGCAAGAATCCACTGAAAAGCTCTCATACCTCACCCCTCCTAAAGCTGCTAAGAGAAAAACTCATTGCTACTAATATCATTCCATCAATTAGTCATACATACAAAGCTAAAGGTAACATCCTAAAGACTGACAGAAGCACATTCATACAGTGAATTTGTTTACTACGTTCGATTAAAAAGGAACAATGAAAATACAGAAATAGTTGTAAAATCATTTATAGAGTTAAGAAACAGATTTAAAGTTTCTTATACAATATTAAAGAGAATACACACAAAGGATATACCTGATCCTTCACTACTTTTTTTCCACACCATAGGATTTCTTTTTCATTCAAAGCAAAGAAGCTATTCAATTTTTCTCCTTATAATTTTACGTGTGTCCCTTATTAGACTCTATTTAAGCCACACGCTGAAGAGACTTAATTTCTTACTGGGCTTTTTTAAGGTTTCACAGCTGTACTATGTAGGCATGCCATAAAAATTAACTTGTTTTTTGCAACACTTTCACTATTTTTTCATAAAAATAAGTATTTGTCTCATTTCATAGATTACTAACCCAAGATACAGACTGAAGTTTAAGAACTAGCAACCAATTTTGCCTATGCAGGAATTTAGGAGAAAGAATTTAGGACCCAACTTTTAAAGTATGCCAGTTTATCCAGTACCACATCTAAAACTAAAGCATCTGTTGAGCCAAGCAGAAGTAGTCCAGGTCTAGAGCCTGTCTCCCAGGAAATCAATGCACTACTAATAAGCTCTTGTGGGAAGTTTGGTTTAAACAGACTTGCCTGGGATCACAAGAAACTGACAGAAGGAATGAATTCCAGTATCCCAAAGTGACATTCAATCATTCAAATTACTAAATATGCTTCTCCCTTCCCACAGTCCCCTGTCAATTCATTTTACATTTTCGAGCTTTTGGAAAATATGTGTGCCGACTTTGATATGCAGTTCTAATTCCTAAATACAGTGGGTTGAAAATACCCCAACACGTTATAACTAAAGAGTACCATAACATATACTTGGAAGCACAAAAACTAATTTCAATTGCTTATCATTTTTTAAAAGAATTTGCAATTTAAATTTTTTTAAAGCTTTTTTGTATGTAATACAGGGGGCAATGGCCCATTAAGAAATAAAAAATTACTTTAAATGTGCTTTTATATGTATATACAAAATGCAGTATGGACAGCCTAACGGAGAACTTACTACAGGCAACATTTGTAACTCTGGGGAAAATTTTCCAAATGTTTCACATTCTCAAAGTACAGATCAGCCAGTAATTAAAAAAAAGTGCAGAATATTTATTCCCAAAAATTGTGCATGCATCAAAATCTTTTTTCTTAGTTCTTGGAAGCATTTCTGTAGCTGAAGAAATTACGAACTGCATGATCCAAGTTAGGCAAATGGAAGACAAAATGCATCTCCTCTTTGTTGCCCCTTTGAAAAACTTCCTCAACTCTTTTGAAGAGTATGTCATTGGCTTATCTATTCTTTCATTTTGAATACCCAGGAAAGCAAAAGTTATAGCCTTATTCTGACCAGATCATACTCAAGAGGGAAAAAAAAGCAAATGCAAACTTTATTTTGTACCATGAATTAAGTGATTTTGTCTCTCTTAGACTTTTGAAAAGCACTGGGTGGCACTTGGACTGTCCACATACATAGTCCCTCACAAAAGTTTTCACAAAGTGATGACACAAAAAGCTACAGTTACTTCCACATACTTTGTTTCTGTGTTCAGGAACTACACATAATGCTACATCCTGAGCTGCCAAGTAACAAAATCAACAAAATTATCAGAGAAAATACCACACCTAATGGCAAGCCGCCTAGCATCTCTGTACACTTTCCTCAAGAAAAGTCTTTGCAATTTTACATAGGCAGATGCAGACTTCTTTTTTTTAATCCCTAAATGTAATAATTAGAAGATTCCATGAAGTGTCTTCTGCTCAATTCTTGTAACTGACAACAATTCAATTATCTTTTGTTAAGAACAAAAACCTAACATATGTAGTGATAGTGACAAAGATTTCCTAGAAATCAGATTGTCTTCACTGGAATGTACATGTAAGTGACAAAGCAGTATGAACAGAAGTGAACAGTCAAACTCAAGGTGGCCCAAAGATTACATACAAGAAGTTTTGATCTTCATTTTTTTCAGGACTTCCTCATGAGCAGTATGTTTCTACTTACTGTGGGTAACTGTTAGGTTTTTAGTTGGTTGGGTTTTTTTTCCTTTCAGTAGTTTTTTACTGGTTGCTTTTCTTTCTAAGACTTTCAGGATGAAGGTTTTTGACACTGAAGAGAGCTACTATGTGGATATACTGGGATGTCTCAGAGAGAGAACCAAAGGCTGCTTTGGCAGAAGTTGTGGACAACCAACTTCTCAAGAGTCACTTCCTAAGTTATCACATTTTAGCTGGATCAAATAATCAAATAATAAATGTAGAAAAGGGTTACATACTCCTGTCCCCAGCACAGGAAGGACATCAGGCAGCAAGCCCAGAGGAGGGCCACAAAGTTGATTAGAGGTATGGACCACCTCTCCTATGAGGAAAGGTTGAGAGAACTGGGATTGAAGAGAGACTTAAGGCTGACCTAATTGTGACCTTCCAGTACATGAAGGGAGCCTACAAGAAAGATGGATGGACTTTTCACAAGAGCATGCAATGACAGGATGAGAGAGATTGGCTTCAAACTGAGAGTGGGCTTAGATTAGATATTGGGGAAAAGTTCTTTACTCTGAGGGTAGTGAGACAGTGGAAAAGGCTGCCCACAGAGTCTGTGGATGCCCCATCCCTGGGAGTGTTTAAGGACAGGTTGGATGGGGCCCTGGGCAACCTGGTCTACTGGAAGGTTCCCTGTCCATGGCATAGCAGTTGAAACCATATAGTCTTTAACGTCCCTTCCAACCCAGATCATTCTGTGTTCTATGAATTTGTAGTTTAGGTGACTACAATGG
This sequence comes from Taeniopygia guttata, assembly GCF_048771995.1. Taxonomy (NCBI): domain Eukaryota; kingdom Metazoa; phylum Chordata; class Aves; order Passeriformes; family Estrildidae; genus Taeniopygia; species Taeniopygia guttata. The sequence goes on from NC_133024.1 coordinate 66,076,104, forward strand.
AAGCAATTAAGACAATAACATTTTTGACTGCTAACTTTAAGTCTTTTTTTTTTTTTGTCCATTAAAAAGCATGAAAGTGAAGCATCTAATTTCAGCAGCAGAAACATTCACTAGGATTCCTAATTAAGTCAGAGGAAAAGTACACACAGTATTGTCTGGAACCGATCCTTAAAGAACAGGGTCTGAATTAGAAAACCCCAGATGGGGTCCTGATCCCTAGTTACGGTACTCCCATATAAATGGTGACAGACACAAGATGATTAGTACAAACATCCCCATCTGTTCCCAATGAGGTATGGCACTTTTTAAATTATTATTTCTTGAAGCATATTAATACCTAAGTTGTTGTGAGCTGAAAAAATAGAACCAAAGATCAGGAAGTATTAAACAAGCAGAATGTTTTTCCAGTGTTTGCGGTCAGATGCAAAAGAGCAAGTTCCACAGATGGGGACAAAGTAATAAAGGTCTTAACTCTCAGAACTTACTTCAAAGACTTCTTCACACTTTAGAAAAGGCTGAAAAGCATTATACACTGAGACAGACAGTAACAACCTTTAAAAATAATGGAGGTGTTAACATTTAGATTCTAAGAAATTAAAATAATACTTGTATTTCATTTAATTCTTTAATTTGGATTCGTTACAGCAAATATTAACATAAACGGCTTTTTTATTCTGAAATCCTTAATGTTCCAAAGAGGTTTTGAAACAAACCACTAACTTCCTAAAATAACAAAGTTAATTTTCATTCATACGTTTCACTTTTCATAAATTTTTCTTACTTTCCTTTACAGAATTATATTAAGTTCTGTTCTTAGTAACAAAGGTAAGCAGATAAAAAACATCTCAGCTTTTCTACAAGACTACATTCAACTGAAGAGGCTACCAATGGTAAAGCAAGAGGTATGTAATTTATATACATGCATAGCCTTGACTTTTAGATGTTCAGTCTCTGATGAAAAGAAAATCTTTTTAAAAGCATATATTTTACAGTTCTTTAAAAGCCCTGATTCCTTCCCAGATCTATCAGTGCTGTTCAGATGCTCCAGAGGGTCTACAGATCTGGAAAATTAACACACTTCACCACTAAGCACTATCACACTAACAACCCTTTTAAAAGTTTCCTCAGTTTTCCCTTACCACCTAGTTTTAGAATTGACTGAAAGCCTCCAGTATTCTCTCAGTCTATGCAAAGATTATTTCAGGTTCAGTACTGATATTTTGTGTTAAGAGTAAAAACACCATTACTTTAGATAGGTGTTAAAAGAAGAATGATACTGACATGTGGTAAGACAATGTTCCAAATATCAGAACTACTTTTTGATTCTAAAAAGGAACTTCTCTGAAGGCAGCAGGAAAGATATACCTTCCTCTTTCTTGGCATAATATTAGGGGCAAGCACTATAAAGGGAGAGGATATTAGAGTGAAACCGATAGGGAAAAATAATTAATTGCAGTATCACATTTTCCTTCCATCTCAAATTTTGCATGCTTTTACTGTTCAGCTTCACATTTCTTATTTGTTGCTCCCATGAAAATTCTCCTTGTGCAACAAGTAGTCTTTATCACCTCTCCCAATTCAGGTTTAAAGAAATAAAAACCATTAACACCAAACACCTTTAAATGAAAATCCTTTACTAAACCAGAAGACTCATACTCATACATACACATACACCGTCTTACTCTTCTGTAAAGCTATAAATTGTGTGAATGAGTGAAGAAAGAGGAAAAAGGCATAAACTGAAAGCTTGGTAGAGAGCAACATCCCAAAAGAAAATGCATCTCTCCCAATTTATAGAAGGCAACAGAACCTCCTGTTCTACAGGTGAGAAGAAACCACATGGATAACGCTTGAGGTTATGCCCATATTTCATTACTGTGCTTTTCCAAATGCTAGCAATAGACTGTTGGCTTTTATATGGTTAATTACAACTTAATAACGACTTAGGTGACTTGCTCAATTTCAGTCCATAATTAAGCATGTTAGATAAAGTCTAAATTCATTATTTACAAGAGAAAAAAAGAAGTTGTATGCAAGTACTAAAAATATGATTTTCCATTTTAATTTATTTAGTTGTTTTATCAAAAGCTGAACCGTAGTTTATCCAATCTGTATACTAACTAGTAAAGAGGATGCAAGAAACACATAGGCAAATACTACAGTATAGTATCCATATAAAAATCCTAAACAAAACACCACACTCCACCCAGACACATGATACCCCCAACCCTACAGTAATTAAGTGCAACCTTGCTTCAGACATAGACACAAGATGTCATGCAAGTGCTAAAGTACTAAACTACTTTCTCCAGCAGTGAACGTTTCAAGCGCTATGATGAACATGATACACACACCTCTGCTAAACCACCTTACCTGATGGCCTGTCACTGTCACTCTTCTTTCAGGTGGTCTGAGCATGGCATACATTCAGCTCTTCCACTTCTTTTTGAGGAGTTACTTTACACAGTATAATAGCTAGCATATCTAACATAAAAAATATACCAGGCAAAATTTCTACCACCTGAAAACTGAACAACTCCACTAGTTTGAAATGGGAAAACCTGAAAGAATGCATGTCATCTTACTCCCTTCCCAAAACGTGATTTGATGCTCATTTTCAACTATAAAACCACTCAAATTTTCAACGCTCTTTCTACTCCATCCCCAGCGAAGAGAAATCAATTACAGCTAAAGCACCTACCCGGCAAGCACAAAACAAAGACCAACACGAGAACGCTTCAGCAGTTGTATTAAACGGGAAAACACAACGCCTAACTAAATAATCAAAGCTCTCAGAAAGCAACCACGCAGCTAGCAAGCATAAAAGTCGGAATAAGGCTAGCAAGACAAAATCCAGCTCTGTAGGAGCCGGTCTGCTGCAGTTTAATTTCCAGGACTGTTCACCGTCATTAACTGTTTATTTGTTTTAAAGAACAGATAGTGATTTACTTGCAGCAGGATGAAGTTACGGACCGAAATTCCTGACCGGAGGCTCTCAACGTAAACAATACATGACCTATAAATTAACCATTCTCCATCTGGCAATTCAGATGTAAAATTCATAGTTTTCCATCTACCAGGCGGCGGCAACCGCCCCCCCCCCACAGCTCCCCCCCGTTCTCCCTTCCCGAGCGCTTCCTAACAGAGCCTGATGCAAAGTGGGAGGGAAAAAGAAAGAGGAGGAATGGAAGGGGGCAAAAAAAAAAAAAAAACCAAAAAAAAAGAAAAAAAAAGAAAAAAAAAAGAAAAAAGAAGAAAAAAAAAAAAGAAAAGCTAAGCCAGCGTGAAAGAACCAGGCTCGCACACAAGCAGGGACCCAGCAAAGCGCGGTCCCCGGCAGCTCTTCCCGCTGAGGAGCACTGCGAAGTGCGGCGCGGAGAGACCGAAGCGGGCGGGGAGGGGACGGGGATGTCCCCGCGCTCAGCCCGGGCAGCAGGCGCGCTTGGCGGCGGGAGCCCCGCGGAGCGGGGACCAGGCCGGCTGCCCGGGGCAGGCAGGGAGGGAGGGGACGCCCGGGGCAGGGAGGAAAGGGACACCCGGGAAGCCGTGATCACTCACTCAGTCACTCATAGCCACGGGCGAGCAGCCTCCCCACCCCCTCTCCCCGCCACTTCGCGCCGCGAGGAGCCACCAGCGCCGGGCGCGACAGCGCCCGCCGGGCCACCGGGGCGAGGGGGTGATCCCCGGGCCCCCGCGCACCCCAGCCAAGGTCACCCCACCGCCCGGGGCGTCGGGCGGGAGGGGAGGGAAATTTAGTATTTGACGGCGGCCACGGAAAAGGGGGGAGGGGAGCAGCCCCGCGGAGGGGCGAGGGGGATGGGAAGGGGGAGCTCCACCGCGGGCCAGAGGGAGCTCCACCACGGGCCAGGGGGAGCTCTGCCCTCCCGCTCCCCCTCTGCTGCCCGTCCCCCTCCAGCGCTGGCCGCGGAGCTCGGTCCGGGCGGGCGTCCCTCACACCCCCGGATAGGAAAAATGGAGCGGGGACGGGGTGGGGGTACCTGCGGCCGAGGTGCCGCGCTCCTTACCCCGCTGCAGCCGCCTCGCCTCGCTGGTCGCAGGCGGGTCCGCTCCGCGCTGCCGCCGCTCCGGGCTCGGAGAGGCGCTGCCGCCGCCGCCGCCGCAGCCAATCGCCGCCAGCCCCCTCCCCTTCCGCAGCTCGCCCCGGTCCCCCTGCCGGCTTCAAAATGGCGCCAACTCGTCTCCGGCTGCTCCAATAGAACCGCCGAGGGGAGCGAGCGCGGCCAGCGCGGGGCAGCAGCGCCCCCTGCCGGCTCGTACGGGCAGCGCCCGCGGCCCGGCCCGGCCCGGCCGGGGCTGAGGGTGGGCCCGGGCCGGCTCCCGCTGATGCGCGCTCCGTGGGCGACTGAGGCAAACGCTTGCCCAAAACGGCGAATTACTAAAGGATTGTTCTAAAAAAAAAAAGGAATAAAGCCGCTTAACTGAGGAGAAAAAGCAGAAAAAAGTAGCATAAGTCACTTTGCTCTTGCTTCAGTGAGTGCAAGAGTTTGAGGGGGGCCCTTACAGGAAAACGCAAACAGAAAAGTAAATGTGGTTTCTTCTCGTCACTGCAGCTAAAAGGCTTCATTTATTGTAGAACCATAGAATAAGTTGAAAAGAATCAACCATGAGCATCATCGAGTCCAGCTCCTGGCCCTGCACAGCACCATCCCCAAGAGTCACACCATGTGCCTGAGAGCATTGTCCAAGCCCTTCTTGAACTTTGGCAGGCTTGGTGCTGTGACCCCTACCCTGGGAACCCTGTTCCAGTGCCTGACCACCCTCCGGAAGAACTTTCCCCTGACTCATCAGGACAGCATAAGTGTTAGAGGATTATGATTTTAAAAACACAAATCACACTTAACAGACCTTCTGAAATATACCCACAGCTTCGTCTAGTGTGAAAAATACACTTTGACAAGACTGTTAGCCAATACATTGTAAATGGTGGTTTAAATCTCTCAGAAGGTCCCCTCAAGCTTTCTGAACTTGCTAATATATTGTACTCAGCATGCCTTATGTTTATTCAGTGCTAAACTACCTCATTTTCTAATACAGACTACATCAACCCAACTAGAACTATTACATACAAATCACTTTTCAGGCCCCCAAACTCCTCTTGTTTGTATTTTTTTTTTCCCAGGGATATTTTTTTCCCTTCTGGGAAAAGGGAAAAAAAAAAAAAAAAAAAAAAAAAAAAAAAAAAAAAGTAGAGACATAAAAGAGCAGAAGGTTTGTCTGAAAATTTTGTATTGAGAAGGATCCTGGACTTGGAGTCAAGATACAACTTTCTGATGCAGATTGAATAATTTCCCCTCAAATCCCACATTGCTGTCTATCTGAGTTCATGGAGTATAAAGCCTTAGGTTGGGGAACACATCCTTTCCCAGTGGAGCACTTGCAGATGTCTGCAGGGATACTTACAAAGCAGCAGAAAACTGAAATACGTTTTGAACTCTCTTAACACTGCTATTGAAATTGCAAAACCCAGCGTATGCCTGTGAAAGCAGCCGGGGCGCTGAGACGGCTCCGTCGTGGTCCGTTTTTCTGATGGAGCAGGTACAATATCACCACTTCCAGCGCCTGATCAGGACGCCAGGAGCGGCGGTCGCTCCTCGGAGCGGGACAGGGCGCTGAATAACGGGACCCCCCTAGGCACGCTCCGCCCTGTTTCCTGCCTGCACCAAGACCCTACACGATTTGGGAATCGGCAATTTAGAGGCGGCTCCTCTCCCAGCCCGCCTGGGTTCGGCAGTGGCGCGCGCGGCCCTGCGGAGGGCGCCCGTCCGCCGCCGCCGCGGGAAGCGCCGGCAGCCAAGGCTCTGCCTGCGGCAGGGGCGACACGCACCCACCCCCTTTCCCACGCAGTCCCACCCGGAAAGATTGCCAGCCCCGCCTGTGTCCCGAGGGCAGGCTCATCTCTCATGGAACTGGTGACTCTAAGCAGGCTCGCTAAATTTTAGGGGATTTGCAACCTTCTGGAAGTGTAGGAAAGTTGTGTTACTTACAGAAACAGCATACTTGAGACAGATTAAAAATATTTGTGCAAAATAAATATTTTGCTTGCGGTAAGGCATGTAAGAAATGCCAGTGCCACAGAACTTCCAAGACCAGATCTTTTACATAGAATCATAGAAATATTTAAGGTTGAAGAACACCTTTGAGATCTCCGTGCCCAACCATTGACTCAGCACTGCCGAGTCCACCACAAAACTGTGCCCCCAAGTGCCACACTTACATATCTTCTAAATACCTCTAGGGATGTTCACACCACCATTTCCCTGGAGAGCCTGTCCCAGTGCTTGACCACCCTTTCAGTGAAGAAATTTTTCCTAATATCCTAAACTTCCACTGGCACAACCTTGAAGCCATTTCAACTTTTCCTGATACTTGTTACTTGAAAGAAAAGAGTGATCCCCTCTTTACTATAACCTTCCTTTCAGGCAGTTATAGAGAGCAATAAGACCCCCACAGCCTCCTTTTGCCCAGACTAAAGAACCCCACTCCTTCTGTTGCTCACCAAAGGACTTGTGCTCCACATTGTGTGCGCTGAAGACACTTTCCATATCTCAGTGTTTGAGTGACAATGATGAACATAGTCAAAGAACACCCTTACACAGCAGTATTCTTCTCACAGCCTTCTGTCTGTAAAAAAACATTGTGTGAAAACAGAAGACTGCAGTGACAAGGGCCTTTTAGTCTCTACTTTATCAGATTGACAATCTCTCCCATTGAATCATTTTAGTTATCTCTCTCAATCCATTCTTTAAAATTGTTGTGTTCTTACAGACCAGAACTGTGCACTGTATTCAAGATATGAGTACATTGAGATTTCCCTCAGAGCAGCAAACTGCCTTTTGTCTTCCTGATGACACCTTACATCTCTCTTACATCTCTGTTGTTTAGGGTTAGGGTATTAAGTTTTTGGGGTTTTTTTTGGTTTTTTGTTTGTTTGTTTGTTTGTTTTTGGTGGTTTTTTTTGTTGCAGTTTCAGTCAAAGATTTCAGAGAGCTGACATCAGCAACTTCAAGATTTCATGAACTTAGACTTCCAAGTTTGATAGGTGATTCTATGCTTTACCTTACACTGATCTAGTTCTCAAAGCCTATCTTTTTACCCACCCCCTTTTGTGAGGCCTTCTGAAGTTCTGAAGCACCTGATTACCTGAAAGAGTTTAACATCCTACAAGTGTCATTCTGTGTGCATTCCCTTTTCTGGGTTATTAATGAAAATCAAAGATTGTTGCATAAAACAACATAAGTAAGCCCAAACATTTCTGGGAGAGAGATTTGCTGACTTTTCTCCACCTGAGAAAGTAACCAAAAGTACTCTCTGCTTCCATCCTTCAGCCCCATTTCCAACTCAGCATAGGACATTTACATCAATTCCAGGAAAATTTTGTTTGACAACTTGTAGTAAGAAAACTGCACAAATGCTCTTTAAAAATACAAGTATGTTCCATGGTTTGTCCTTGTCCATGCACTTCCTGACTCACAAACCTGCTAGAAGTCTGTGATAGTGTCATTATCTCCCTTCACAGAAACTACACTGGCCCTTTCCCAGCACATTATCTTTATCCATTGGTGTTGTGATCATACTCTTCTATGGTATTGGCCTTTCAGTGTAAGTATGAACAACTGTCAAGGTAGTATCTGGTTTGTGAAAATTATACTTTTTTTTCCAGCATAGATAAAACACTTCCCTTTGTTTCTCTTTTAATTGTCACTCTAAAACAATTGCATCAAAAGTATTTTATTAGCAAAACAATTCAGATTAAATATATGTAATTTATATACTGAGCCCTTCACACTGAAAGGAGCCTTTGACATGTAGGAGGGAGGCTTTCTACTTGCAGGTGTACTGATTTGTCTTTTAGAAAGAAAAATTTGTTCATTTATTGGTGTTCCTCTTCAACTAAATAGCTGATAATATTATGAACATGCGTTAAGTTTGCAACTAATTTTAGTATCTCATATGCCTCTTAAGTAATTTGCAAGGAAGCTACATGGAAATAGTGACTTTATATGACTGGAATTTTTGTGTGTGTGTGCTGTTTCCAACACTGTCTCCTTGTAAACAAAAATCAAACAGCTGAATAAGACAGTGATGCTCAGAACCTATTAGCTTCAATATATGTCCAAGATAAATTCTGAAGTTTAAAAGTACCACTTTCGTCTTAGTGCTAACAAGTCTGATTCTACCAGAAATACTTATTTGTGCCTGTCTTGTGGCTGTTTTCTAATAGGAAGACAAGAGTCATTATGTACTATATGGAATTTCAGAAAAACAATCAAACCAAACCAAACAAAAACCAACAAGAATAAAACTAGAGAGGATACAAGGATGTGATGTTATTCTTCAGAGTGAGGACTGCAGAAAGCCTTTCACTCCACCCACTCATCTGCTTTCTTCATTAAATAATTAATAGCTATACTGGGACACCATTAAGATTAAATAACCTATTAAAGTAAGTCTGTCTATCAAAGCAAGAAGCATTACCCCCTCACAAACATGTCCTCAGGAACAAGCTGTAGATGTATCTTTATCTCTGACTTCTTCCTAAAGAGGTCATTGCCTAGTTGGAGACATGCATGGGAAGAGAACATTAAAATGCTTCATGTTACAGTTAGTCACAGGAGCAAAAACATAATTTAGATTTTTAATGTCCTAAAACAGAATCTGTCTCTTCACTGCAGTCAGGAAGTGATGGTGTATATTTTGCTACCAACCAGGGCATTCTTTATGCCTTAACAAATCAAACCATCTTGCCATCTGATAGGAATAGGTTAGAGAGCATTAATACACCAACTTTACATCTTCTAAAACAAGTTTGTTATTGGGTTTTTTTTGATAGATTTCTTTTAATTCTAGTATGACTTAACAGCTGCTTTGTTGCTAAATGTCATGGAATCTTTTTGCTGACCATATTTGCACAATGTATTCCTACAATTTAGTGTGAATATAACCTATGGAAGCCAGCATCTAAAAAATCACAGTAGTAAAGGGAAACATTTTATTCTTTCTTTGGTGCCTTGCAGATAGGTATGACAGAAGTGAATACAGTAGTGAATTAGTATTTTGGAAGCCTGTACCAGCAGTCTTACTTTCCCTGGTGATTAGTTAGCTCAGTTTGTCGGTGAATTAAATTAGTTCCTCCTCTGAGTTACCTAGAATTGATTTAAATGCTCTCCCTCTTTAACTGAGATACAGGATAGGAGGTGGGAGAGGACAGTACATAACTTGCATATTCTTAAGCAATTCCATTGGCATAACAAAATGGGAAAAATTACGAACTTTCTACTCTAAGTCGTATCTGTAAAGTGAGCATCTCAGTAGTTCAGCTTTAAGAAATCAAATAAAAGTTATTTCAGGTAAAAGCTGAGTGGCTAAAATGAACAAGTATTTGACCAAACAGAGAGGATGTCAATATGGACATAATTAAGCACGTAGCACTAAACTTTTGTAGTGTTTGATAACTTTTTCCCTCTTGCTTAAACATTAGTATATTAAGCATTAAACACTCAAACATATTGTCCTCCGTAAAATGCTGGGTATTTTTTAGTTGTTATATCTGGTGCTTTCTTTCTTCTACTCACACTTTTTGATTTCACCATTCCACTGTCTGCCCTCTGTGTAAAGCTACTTACTTTAACGTCCCATTGAATTTCAGTCCACTGAAGGCATTACGCTCAGCCTCTTTCATTTTTATGTAAATGGGAGATGCTATTTAGAGAGTCTCACAGACTAAGCAGTGACTGGACCTTCACCTTGAGTGTCAGCTTCCTAGAAACTCCCCATACTCTACTTTGAAAGACATGAATTGTTAGGAATCCTGTTTCCTTGGCTGGCTTTCACAACCCAAAATCTCAGCTTTGTTGTGGGCCAGCAGTTGTTATATTGTCTAGAGCACTCCGCCTTAAAAGATAAATCTCTTCCATTCTTTTAGTTCTGTTTTGCTGTAGCACTTGAGACTTAAATCACAGAACATGTGCCTTACTGTCAAGAATAAATCTATGTATCGTGCAGATTTCAGATAAAAATTATTAAATGAAAGGTTTAAAGAACCTCCAAAATAAACTAACTAGGTGTTACTTTTTTTCTTGCCCCACTATTTTTATCTCCAAAATGATTCATTCATTACCAGAAGGGAATCAAATAACAATATTTAAATTACAGAGTAGCTATATCATAGTCAAAAGAAATACTAATCTAGCCATGACATAAACATCACTTCCTACAATCTGTTGAATATATAAAATAATACTCCTATCTCACATAATCAGCAGGCTGCCTGGAATTTTTTTTAATTTGTAAAAATACATAACTTTAACAAAACTCTAATTCCTAAGTTAATTTTCAAGTTTGAAAATACAAACCTCCATATAATCTGTGGAAATTAATAAGCAAAAAACTCTTACTGTATTTTTACCACTGAAACGTTAATGTGACATTTGCATACCAGAATTCCTCTTTGTCATATAAAAGTTTCAGAAAAACAATTTGGCAAGCAACATTCCTGGTTTGTTGAGTAAACACGTTCTCTTAAAGTTCACCAGAGCTTCTCCCGAGATAGTTTGATTTAAAGTCAAAGAATTATGAAACAGTATTTCTTAAATAATCTTGAAGCTTTAGTTTTTCAAACAAGATTTAGCAAAGTGACAAGACAATCTAGGTCCCAAGGCCCTTCAGAAAGATCTAAGTCTGTAACTAGACCTCTTGAACTCAAATAGATTCTATACTTGTTACTAGAAAAAGAAAGAGGACTCTGCTGTGTTGTCTGATAATGCGATCACAAGATCTAAATGATTGAGCTATCATTCCATATTAACCCTTAAACATAAAAGCCAATCTCAAGTAGTGCCCATTAGATAATTTTACTTTTTCCCCTTTTAATAACAGATGGAGTCTCATAATTCTGTCTATCTCAAATTTGCCTGATCTTGTCTATTAAAAGGCATAACATGGGCATTTATTGTTTCACTAACAAATATTTAATTTTCTGCATTTATATTTTTTATGCCAGCTACCTTCTTCATGCTGAGTTATTTTGGAAAGTTTTATCTAAAATGTTTATGGAAGCAAATTTAATGGAAACCTTTCCATACACAAAAGAATAGTATGATGTTTTTATTAAAAGTACCCAGTTCTCAAACAAGAACAAAAGCCACCAGTTTAGAGGAGGCAGGACAGCAATTAGGCAACGCCATGGGCAGAAAAGAGTAGCAGAAGCACTTTGACTGGCAATAGGTTAATTTTAGTGTGCTTTACCTGTAATTTGAAATTGCACCTTAAAACTTTTTGTCCTACTGAACCTGAAACTGAGCCCGTGCAGAAGAAAGCAGTGCAACAACTTTGTTTGGTACAAGTATCAGAGATCTCTGCATTGCATTTAAAGCATCAACTGTACCAGTGAACCATAAAGGAATCAGGATGATCCTTCAAAGTGGTCAGTTGCCATCTTCCCTTTGTAATATAGGAAATCAAATGCAAAAACTACTCAAAGAAAATGCTCCATTTGCAAGTTCAAACACTCAAGTTCCGTAACATCAAAACTCTTTTTTTTTTTTTTAAAAAAAAAGAACATCACTCACTCCCATATGCATATAAATTGATGTGACCTGTAAGGTTCAAATCAACTTGAACTTAAAGTCACTTAGAAAACCAAATCAAAATCTGATTACATAAGGTTGAAAATTTTCCTTTCACTCTTCTCTTAGGTCAGTTAAAGCCTACAATTCATCAACTAATATGAAGGTGATGTAATAAATGTCTAGGAACACAGGAACAGATAATTTTTAGTATCTTGTTATCTATGCAATAACATTACCTCACTCTAAGATTTTTTACCTCTGTGAGACACTTCCATTACAATCATAGATGCATGTTACAGGAAGCATGGTTTGGGTGACACTTAGTAGTGGTACATGGTAGCATTGAGTAACTTTATAAATGTATGTAAAAATAAAATTTTAAAATTCAGACTCCTCTGAAAACAAAGAAAAAATGTGGTCTATTAATGCTTCTTTGTAAATATTTTCACCGTAACAGTGTTCAACCTCTTGGATACTGCTTTTTCCTACCCTATCAGCTTCTCCTAACAATGGAACTTTTTTTATGACCTAGTGCAGGACAAGGAATATGGGGGAATTATTTGCAGCTTTGTCTCAAGCAAGAGACTTCCTATGTGCTACATGATTCCCACATAGGAGCTGTAGCAGCTGTAACAGGATTGTCAGGGTAAGTCTATTTCATTATACTCAATGAGCCTGTGTAGGGAAGCACGTAATTACTACTACAGATGAAAAATAGTGGCAAACTGGGAGATTGACTTCAACAGCTCACTTCTGATATAGATTAAAATGCTACCAAAGATACATCCGTATCTTCCAAAAACACAAGGCCATCACCTGGCACAGGAAAGGAGACTGCTTTGGTTGCAGGGTTAACTTGAAGAAATGCCTGGCCAGTGGATTTGACGAGTTATCTTTCTACCATTTATAGCAAATAAACTAATTTCAGTGACTTTATGAATCACATACTCTAAAACTTTCATAATCCATTTGGGTGATGTGAAAGAATAACGTTGCAGGTATTTGGAATGGGCACATCACTACTGGAGCTCTTGTGTGCATTAATGAAATTTGGAGAATTATTGTTACCAGACTGAGGTTTTTTTTAATGAAAAAAATATGGTTTGGCTTGCATAGTATCATAAGATTGGGGGGGAAGTAGTTACATCATATTAAAACCACGTTAAGTACAACACACGTCTAAGAAACTTGGGCTGCTTTTACACTAGGGACACTCCTCACCGGAGCCCAGTTCATGGTCCGTGACAAAGAGCAGAACGGCACCCACGGCAAACGCCCCGGCACGCGGCGCCGGCAGGGACACCAGGACAGATCCCATGTCCCGCCGCCGGGCCCTCCCGCCGGGCAGAGCGCGCGGCGCGGCGGGAAAGGCTCCGCCCCTCGCGGGGGACGGGGCGGGGCGGGGGGAGGCGGCGCCATCTTGGGCGTGGGGGTCGGAGGCGCTGCCTGTGCCGCGGCCGGCAGCCGCTGCCTTGAGGTTCGCGTTCTCCCCCGCGGCTGGCGGCGCCGGCTGCTGCTCGGCCGGGCCGCGAAGGGAAGCCGCTCCTCCTCCGCCACCAGCGCTGCTGCCACCAGCGGGCGGGGAAGGGGCAGCGTGGGGATGGCGGTGTCAGCGCGTAGGAGCCGGCGGCTGCTGAGGTTGTTTGACGTGGGCGCCGCGCTGAGGGACGTGTTTGTGTGTTGGGGAAAGGAGCGGGCTTTGCACCGTGGGGAAAGGAGGGACGGGGCGGCTGATCCACTTCCCCGCGCCGTGAGGCCGGCGGCTGCGCCTTCGCCCCGGACACGCCGCTGTCAGCCCTGTGTGGGAGCAGCGCCTGCTTCCCCCGGCTCCCTCCCACGCGTGTCCTGGGCCGTGTGAGGGGCGCTGGGGTTTGTGCCTCCTGACCGCCGGACTCGCCGTGCAGGGAAAGCCAGCCAGCTCCCCTGTCTGTAGGTTCTGCCAAGCAGGCCTTAATTTTCCGCTTGGGAAAGGTGTTATACAGGTGGAGTTCAAGGCCTTGAGTTAGTTGATTGAATCTTCTGGGAGTTTCACAGGTTAATTAAAGTCGTAAATAAGTCTGGCATCCCCGTGTGTTGGCTCAGGCTCAATGCTTACAACCAGTTCTGTATAGAAATTATATAGACCTGAATTTGCCCCATTCAGGAGGTGAGAGTGTCAGACTGCATTTTCCTTTAGCATGCTTGCTCTGTCCTCACCAAGGACACAGGCAGATATGCTTTTGCATGCAGCTTCACTCTCTTCAAGGTTAGTGAGGGAAAGTGTGTCAGAGATTAGCAAGAAATGATATTCCTATGTGGGACAGTCACAGAGCAGCATTTTTTGTCAGTGGAGATTTTGTCAGGCAGCAAGTGTTCACGTTTGCTGTTTTAATTCCACATCAGGAAATGGGGTCTGCTTAAACACCATCCCAGAAGATGAGGACATAGAAGCTAATAAAGTAACTTTTTTTTTACCCCAATACTGTTTTGAGTGGAGGCAGAGGAAGTAGATGGGGATAGACTCAATGATTAGTCAATGATTACTAGTAATGTCATACTTGCTTTCTAATGCACAAAAATGAAGAGCGAAGAAGCTGGAGGTATGGATACAACACATAAATCTTGAGAGGAAGAGAGAACATGGTATCAGTTCTGAGGAAGAGAGAGACTTGCATGGCCATGTTTCTTCCCCTTCTGACAGTAATGCTTTCTTCCAGGTACTAAAGGCAAGTGTGGACTGTAACATCTCCTTGGTTTAGCCAGTTTGAGATTGAGAATGGCAGGCTTCTCTTCCTTTGGATGGTAGGTGAGAAAGTGCCTAGAGTAACACCTTTTCTTCTCAGTTTTGCAAGTGAACATGTCAGATAATGATTACATATAAATCTTCACAGAGTACTACCTATAGGTCCTTTTCAGATAGAGAAAAAAATTGTCCAGGATGAACAGCATGTGACACTTCGTAATATTTGTCATGGAAAGTTGAAATGTTTCAGAGAACAGTAGAATAAACCTTCCAGTAGGAGAGTGATGTTCTTTTATGTTTGAAACTGCATTTATTTGGAGGGGAAGAGTTTGCTCTTTATTGCATACTCTGTAGACTTCAAAATCCAAGAAATTCAGACTAATAGATGGCATCTCATAGTGGTTAGTGCCATCTTGCTTTGTAATAGCTTGTCTTTGCACCTGTCTAGAACATAGTGGTTTAGTTCTTAGAATGCAGTCTCTTTGGGATGGGGACTTTTTTTTGTGTGTGTATGTGTTGAATGTTAGAAGGCATGCAAGCAAGTGATCTTGGTCCCTAACAAAAGTCTTCAGTAGTTCCAAAACCATGATAACAGATTGCAGCTTTGATTTTAAGTCTTACTTGACTAGTTCTAAATTACAAATGCCACCCAGCACCTGTTTGATTGGTGTTAAATGAATTAGTTGAGTTTGGTTCATGTCACAGAAAGCAGCCCTCATGGTGGAACTATTTGCATTTTTATTGGTCATATTAGTAGTGATGTCAGGCATCAGTTTGTGCATTGGAAATCGGCATATGCTTATCTTTAAAACAGATTTCAAACATTTGGCAGAATAACAGCAAGTAGAGAACAGTAGTAATATTGGTCAGAGATTGTTGATGTAATTTTCAAATAGTCACATTTTAAAAGCATTTGTAAATTATTTAATGCATATCATAAATTGTGACTGCTCAACTGATACAGCACTAATGTAATTTTTTACCAAAGATAAGCAATAAGTAATGTAGCAGTCTAGTTTAAACCATATTTGTGGTAGGTGATACCTGTTTTTCTTCTGGGTGAGTACATTCCAGTTGTGACCATGGAGAGTGTGATGTCATAGGCCTGAGTAACTTCAGCTTTTTAATACTTTAAAAATGTACATGCTGATAATATATTCATTCTTTCTTTCTAAGATGCTTCATGCAGAAAATACAGTAAGGCTCTTGGAGTGTCAGGGTGAAATCGGAATTGAACCATATTCTAAAAGAATGAAGTCAACAGAAGGGGCTTCTGAGAAACTCCCTGCTGATGATAACGAAGGTACTCAGAAGAAATTGGATGTTGAGAGAAAATCAAATGGTTGGATACCTACATGTGCCTTAGACAACCAAGGACAACGTGAAATGCAGAAGCAAAAGAAAATACCTACGGGTGTCTTGGGATCTTTGAGCAAAGTTCTCCCTGAAAATAATCCAGTGCTTTGTCAGCCAATTAATTTAGAAACTGCGCAGAATATAAATCCTCCATTTACATCAATGAATGACTCTAAAGTTGAAGAAGAGAAGGACCTTTTTATTACAAATAGTGCTGGTGAAGATAATGTTGAAAAAAGCAGTGCATCATTCTCAGTAAATAGAAATCAATCGGATGAAGACTTTTTCACAAGCAAAGATTTTATAGGACCAATTTACAAACCTGCCAAAAGTAACAAGCAGGACAAATCTGGCAATTGCAATGAATGTAGTAACACTGGAGGAGATGAAAATGAATTAAATGAAAACAGATGTAAAAGAAAGGAGGTGAAGAAGATGCAGGCTGTTTCTGCCACTGTACCAGAAATAGATGATCAACTGGATCAGTTCTATAAAGAAATTCACCAGCTGGAAAATGAAAATTTAGATACTAATGTTCAAGGAAAAGAAACTGAAATTTCTGAGGAACAGCACTCTTCATTTAACTCTAGTCAGAGCTCACAAGAGAATTATCAACCTGTACTTTTGGGTAGTCCACACCCATTTTACGAGAATGGACAGTGTTCTTTGGGGGAACAGAACAGTCAGAAAACAAACAATGAGCAGCAGTTAGTTGTGGAAACAGGTGGCTGGAAAACTGAAAATACCTATAATGGCCAAATAGATACTTGGAACTGCTCAGTGCCTGAATTCAGACCTGCTTGGCAGGCTAGAGCATTTTTCAAAAAACCTCAGGGATGTTTTCCTCCTAGATTCAACCATCAATCCCATTTCCAGATATTTGATGCCGCACCACAAATCCCTTGTCAGAATGGGGGACGGACTTATGAAAGTTACCGTGCAAATACTGATATCAACAGTCATGGTCCATTGCTTGATCCAAATACCCACTATTCTGGTCATACTGACATCCATACTACTCAGGTCTTCAGGAATGGGAATAATGATCAGAATGGACCCCAAAGTAATGGTTTCTGTGAAACCAGAGAAGAGTGTTGGAATGATCCAAAAGCTGACAGTACAGAAGGAATGCACAACTTTTCTTCATTGCAGTTATCTGAAGAAAAATTCAGTTGTTCACAGAAATTGCTTGTAATCTTAAGAGGCCTACCAGGTTCAGGGAAATCAACACTTTCTCGGTAAGTGAAGACTTAAAGCTTGAGAAGTTCATTCAAGTAAATTTTTTAAAGAATTTAAATATATCTGTAAGCAACAAGGAAACTTTTTTAGTTTGTAAATTAGACTCTTAAAATGCAATAGTTTAAAGCTGTCATTTGTACTTAAATAGTGCAAGTGACAGTAAATATTAAAAATATTTACTTGGTGGTTTTATCTCCCTCAGAGTTTTGATGTACAGGAGCTCCTCTGTTGAATTTAAAATGTTGAGCATCTATTAAATTGCATAGTCTTTTATTCTGAAATTTTTGTACTAGTATGTGCTTTTTTTAATTCTTAAATTTCCTAATTTAAAAAAAAAACACCTCCCATCAAATCTAGCAATATCAATTTGACTGAACCAGGAGTCCTTTTTCACGCCCATGCAAAAATTTTAGAAGGCCATTAGAAGAATGCTACTACTCTGAAAATACTTGGTTTTGTTGTATTGAAGAAACTGAGCATTATCTCATCCCCTTTTTTCATAGTATGGTCTGTCAGTTGTTCTTCCTTATTTGTGAACAACGCAGAATAAAAGCATTATTTTTTCTTCCAAATATACTTGTTGAAGTCTGACCAGGTTAAAAACAGGTAGTACCTCCAACTTGGATTTTCCCTTTGTGTTTTTTTGACTCATTTTAAAAAGCACAAAAAGTGGACAGAGCACAGATGCTACCTCTATTAAGTGAAAGTAAGTTTCTCTTGTGTATATAAAAAAAGTTGCTGAATCAGTACTTACTGAGTTTCATCCAGAAACTACATTACAGATGGATGTCTCTGTATGCAAGAAGTCTGTGGTATAGATACAGTCAACATGTTCTTACTTGTTTTTTTTAATATAAAGGAGTAACATCATATTAGTGGATTTTTTTCTGGTATTTAGGAGACAGTCATCTCCATATTACAGCTAGAAATCTCTAACAGGTATTTTTCTTACATGTTTCAGTAGTTTTTGTTACAATCTTTTATAGTAACTGATTGCTGTATTTTGCAAGCCTGCATTTTTGAAGCTGCATGTCCCCATTTGGTATTACTACAATAATTCCTTTAATACGTGAAGTCAACATAAAACATTTTTAAAATAACGCTGTGGAGAAAATGCTGCCTCATTCAGTTTAGAGATTGGATAATACTTAATATGAAGATACGAAATATATTTGTTTTCCATGTTTGGTGTGCTAAATTGTCTCTAAATCTTTTTCCAAATATATGACTCATATGATCTGAAAAACTCTAAATATCTTCAGGTTTTTAATAACACATATTTTTACTTTGTTTCGTCTCTCATTAGTGAGATCAGTTACTAATTTTGTTTAGCAGATGGGAAAGTGGGCACTATGAGATCAAGGTTAAGAATAGTTACCAAAAGTGAGTGCAGAATTTGAACAGCATGGGGCTTGTTTTTCAGTGTATTCAATTACAGGCAGTTTCATATGTTTAATGCTTGGTTCTAATTGTTAATTCCCATGAAATCATAGGTCTTTGATATCTTGGGGGAAAAACATCCCAGAATTAATGGGTGCCAATAGAGAAGATAACTTTATTATTAGTTAAGTCTTAATAAACATCTTTTGAGCATGTTTTTCTGTGTAACATCACAGAATTCTGCGGGGTAATGTAGGACAGCAATGATGTTATATCTGATGCCATATCCACAGGTATCGTTGCAGATATTTGCATTTTTGGCAGCTGCAGACAAATCTTTACCATTTTGCCAGCAAAATAACTGAAGGAAAAGCAGAAAACTACCATTGTCTGTGTGGATCAGCACTAGAGGAGAACGAGGGTGTATCTTGCAGGGGGGTTTCCCCACGTGGGAAATGATGGCAGAGCCAATAGCGAGACCTTGGAATATCAAATTTCTGTTTGTGTTTTGTGCTGAGTAAGGGTGCTTAAGTACAGACACTTTTCTTCCTGCTCACAAACTTGACTTGTATCTGTCTCAAATCTCCCACTGAAGTTTGTTTTTGGTTTTGACTCTTCCATTCCAGCTAAGTAGTTGGAATTATGACCATATTTTTTTTGGAAGAGAGTAGTGGATGTGAACTAGTTCATTGTTCTGCTTGGAGAAAGTCTGTCACCATCACTGGATCAAGTCAGGTATATCATTGTCAGGCCTGAGCTAAAAAACATCACAGAGATTTCTGTGGTCTCACCAAACTTCTCTAGTGCAGTACAAACCACCTAAGTAAGGAAGTTGTTCCTAATCTCCAAACTGAAGTTCTCAAGCCATAATTTGCATGTTCTGTGTAATAACGTGTTGTTACATGGTAGAATATGGCTCATCTTCTTTGCAGCTTCCCTTCTAGTAAGGGAGAGGTTTATTCACTATAATAGGTTTACATCAGACCTTTCAATGTCTCCACTGCCAGACTAAACAAGCCCAGCTGCGATTAACCTCTCCTTGGAGGTTGTATGCCTGTAGCCATCTTGGTAGCCATCTGTTCAGCCCTCTCATGTTTTTCAGCATGTCTTTTGAACTGGGAAATCCCACACTGGACACAGTATATCAGAATTGACCACACAAGAGCCAGGTAAAGTCTGGGTAATACCTTCTCAGGTGATCTACTGGCCACGCTTCCTCTACTGAAGCCAAAGTTGTACTTTTGTCAAAGGCAGGGAAAATCACACCATTCACTCATCTCATTTGATATCCACTGTAATCCTCAGACTCTTTTCAACAGAGCTGCTCAACCACTCACTTTCCTGCCTGTGCTGAGGCTTAGGTTTCATCAGCTGTAGAACTTTACTCTTTCTCTGTTGAGCTTGCTGGTGTTTTGCTTAACCCAGTTCTCAGGTTTCTCTCTGGCCTTCTGGATAAATCCTCACTGTTCAGCTCAGTGTTGAGCATCACTCCTAATTTGGTGTCATCTGCAAGTTCTCTGCCTCATTGTCCAGATTTATGGTGAAGATACTGAAAAAGTGATTTTGCTATGTCCTTTGTTGTTCTCTACTTGTTACTGGGTAGAAGATGATTTTGGAAGATTTGGTAATTTCTGAGTATGCTGTGTTCTTCACTTGGTCCTCATTGACAAATGCACTTGTTTCATCAGAGTGCATTCTGGTCAGTAAAGAATGGTTTGTCTGTTGCAAACCCCACACTGGCTTTTCCTGGTTATCTAATTTTCGTAACGTATTTGGAAATAGATTCCAAGGATGCACTCCATTGTTTCCAGGACAGAGCTTAGGTGAGGTTGAGCAGCCATTAGTTCTTTGGGTCTTTGTCTTTACTTGCTTTAAATATGAGCATAACGTCAGCCATTTCTGGCTCACTGGGGAGCTCCCCTCATCTCATGCGTTTATTTCCTGCGTCCCCCTGACTTAGACAATTCTAGCTGCTGAGGCTCATACGAAATCTGTTTCTTAACCATTTCAATTCCTGTTTTCCTGTTCCTATCCAATCATGGCTTTTGGTCTGTGCTCACTAACTCCATATCTGCTTCTAAATACTAAGTTGATTTCTTCAGTTTTGTCTCTATTCAGTTTCTTCCCAGATTAATTTTCTCCCTGTTTCAGTCAGTGGTATTATCTCCCTCCCAGCTTCATTATACCAATGTCTTCCCTCTGCTTCACTCTGCCTTGGCCCTGTTTCCTAGCTCTACTGCCAGTACCAAGTTGCTTGTTGCAGTGTTTATACTATGATGCTTCCTGTGTCCTGCTATTTTAGGCCAGTTTTGTTCCTTCTGTTGCCATTCGTGTGTTGGGAGAAATGTGTTCTTATAATGAAGTATTGGTCCTGAATCAGCTTCCTGCCACTGCCAGACAGCTCTGTTCAGGACTGGGTTTGCCATGAGAATCATGAGCTCTTTTCACTACTATTTGCTGTGCACATGACATTTTAAAATTGTATACCTTGGGCAGATGTACAAAAATTTTTTGCAGGGCAGACAAACGCATGTACTTTGTCTGATTTCACTTCCTCAATTCCAAGCTTCTCAGAGAAAAGCTTGGAATAACAAAATACTGTACAAATGTTTTTTTTTTTTTTTTTTCCTTGGTTTTGGAAGAGATTGAGCATTTAATTAAAAATGTTTGAAAGCAGTTTAGACAGACAGATACCGAGTAGCAATCGCTTTACCTCAAGTAACCAAAATCTTGTACAATTAGAAGTAGATGGTAATATGATCTTACAGTCCTGGTACAAGTTACAGGAAAAGAGACTTGTATTTTTAAAGTATTTTGCTACTGAAGTTGGCAGCAGTTGCAAATTGCCTTTTTTACATGAATAACTAAGCATTAATTTGACTAAAACAGAGCTTAATGAAGTTGAAAGAGCACATGTTGGTGTCATTTAAGAAGTCCATTTTTAGTTAAATCCAGTAATTATATAAAGACAGTTGTCTTTCTCTGAGGTCATTTTCCTTAGAGGAAAATCTTCTGAAGGGAAAAGTTAGAGTTAATGTTTATAGCTGGATGTAGAAGCAGTGGTGTGCTGTTGTTTCTACTTATGTATCTATTTAAACAGTATTATGAACAATGCTTTTAGAGGAATGTATACACAGCTCAGTAATGCTGTGTATTTTGAAACTATATTTAGTTATTGCCTACTTTTTTCTTCATCCACAATATGGTAGCTATTTTAAATAGGTGAATTATTAGATTCTGAGGTATCTTTTGAATTATAAGATCATTTGTTAGAGTAGGCTAACTAGGATACATATCTGGGGATGTTTTAAAAGGATTTGTGTGTATGCATGCATGCACACATGCATTGGAAAAAATGTGTATTGGTTCGCTAAGCAGTTAATATTTTGGTTTTAACATGAGATTTTTATATGTGAGGATAATAGCTTCTATTAAATCAGGTAGCATTTGTGGAAAAAGTAGGTGAGCTGCTTTAATTTCAGTGTCCCACTGTGTTCAAAGGTGGTGGTTGCTTGGAGGGAAGGTTTATGGTGAGAAAGATGTATTACGGCAGTTGGATAATATGCTACTCATAGCGAGCATGTGCGTATATTGACTAACCTGGAATTTGACTCTTACTAGAAATACATTTATCCTTTTTTTCTCTCTTAAAAGTGGAATATCATCTCTGTGGGTTCAGATAATAATGTTTCTTTCTATAGATATGCTTTTTGTTCTTCTGTTCTCTAGTTCAGGGCCTGGCATAAATTTTATTTCCAAATACGTGTTAGAGGTAAATGAACTATTCCATATGATGTCAACCAATAGTTTTCCACTTTGAATTTTAAAAGTTTAAATACTAGGAATTCAAAGAAGTAATTGTCAGGCTTTTAAAATGTTATGTTTTATGATTTAATTTCACAATTTAGAAAGAGATTCCAGTCATTACTATAGTATTTGAAGTTTGAGTTCATAAACACATGATGTGATAGCTTGTGTGTTGTGTATTGGGTAAGGGCTCTGTTACTCTTTAGTAACTACTTTGCCTTCTCAAAATCTATGGGTTTTGGATTATTGCAAATACAGTTTACTATATTTCAGTTATATTGGTTCATTAATAATTGTATGGTGTATTCTGAACTTCAAGGAATACTCACAAACAATTTCAAGAACACACTTTGTTTATGGGTTTGCAAGATTTGTGAACCCTTGTCACTCTATTTCTATTGCTATTAATGATGTTTGGAAGATACAGCAAAAGACTTCAACTAAGTGAGTTTTTCTCCAGAGTAAGAGCAAATAGAGTCAGTTCTTAGAAATAAAAATTAGTGTCTCATTAGTGCTGATTTGTCAGTTCATATATTCCTATAGAAACCTGATGCTCAGGCCCCTAGGAATTGTAGTGGTGTGTCCATCCACTCAGCCAGTAGAAGAATCCCAGATGTTATTTGCTATCTTTTTTTTATTAAGGCAGATGGTTATTTAGGATATGTGTATATACATTCAGCACACAAGGAGTGAGTGTTGAAGATAGATCCAGTTTTTCTTGCATTATTAATTGGCAAATGTAGCATACTGTAAATAAGAGAATTGAGCCATGTGTGAAATCACAGCCAAATAATTTAAATTTGTTAAATATTTTGTACAAAAGAAAAGGGATAAAAAAATGCTGCTGTGTGTGGTGTATGATTTACTGGTGCCATTTAATCTATTTAGAACAAAAATAGATGACTAACCCTTCTGCACTCTTCTAAAGCAGTGTAATACACACCCTATTGAAATATCTAGGCTCTAACTAAACCAATTACTTATCAGTGTTCAAGTGAAGTGGCTGAACTTTAGGTGTGTCATGCTCTGCTTTCTCAAATAGCTTTGCTGTTTGTCCTGAAGCAATCATAATGGTTTGTTGTTGGTGACAGGTAGCAAAACCTAGCAAATTCCTTGTGTAGGAATTACATTTAAATGGCTCTTCCTGCAGATCTATATGGGAAAGCTTGGTAACATAGAACTAGCATATCTTTGTTCCCCTAAGTTATTTGGGATCTGGCCAATTATTTTTTGTTCCTGCCACCTCAGCAGTACTGCAGTCCCACATAGTGCAGTTTGGATTTTGTAGCCTGTGGGTATGTTGCCTACTTCTGAGCTGGAATAGTTGCCTAAATTTCCACTGATATCTGAGTGTTGCAGTGGGCTTTACATGCTCTGTGGCGCTAACGGGCTGTTTTCTGTTTTCAGATTTAAATATCCCATAGAATTAAAAAGAGACAAGGAGGCCTAAAGTCCAGTCTAGGACTGGACTTTAAAAATTGTATTGTTGTCTCAGTTATATAAGGTTTTCATTTAAACGCCAATTTCCAAGGACTTTCTGAAACTAAATTCACATTTGGCAGAATGGGGAGTTCTCATGATCAGATTGCTTTCTAGACATATTTGCAAGTGAGGCTTCAGATGGAAAGTGTTAGCAAATACATTGAATTATTATGAGGTACTTACTGTAGTATGGCTGTAAAATTAGATGGATGCCAACATCTCTTGGGAGTGGAGAAGAAACAACAAATACAGAAATAGTAGAGAGGAAATACTGCTTTGATTTGGATTAGGATTATTGGTAATATATATAGGTGTGCTTTTTATAAATCTGTTTGAAGTTCAGAAATAGGTCACAGTTCAATTTCTTTTATTTCTTTAATGTTTGTTTAAAATTAAAAGTGAATATGTTTTTGTGTTTTCCTTTAACAGTGTTCTGCTTGGTCAGAGTTGTGATGGCATTGTGCTCAGCACTGATGATTATTTTCATCAGCAGTATGGATACACCTATAATGCTGCTCAGCTTGGTGATGCCCATGAGTGGAACCGGAAGAGAGGTTGGAATGAATTAAAGGCATCCTATTAAGCTGTGCTACATAGAGGAAATAGAAGTGTAGCATAACATATATGAGTATTAAGAGTCTATATGAAAAGCAGTAAATATATTTTAGCAAAGCATATATAAAAGTATTTAAAGTGTTTTTTATACTTTAATTTATGTATATATAAACATTAAATTTTGAATTTCTACAGGTTTCAGAGTTAAAAATAGATAACCTTGTTTCTTTGGGCATCACGTTCTTGTTTCTGCTTGTTTTCATTCCTGCCTGTACCTTTTATTCTTTCTCTCAGAACAGAGTGTTTCAGTCAGAGTAGATTAGTGAAAGAAAATCTGGGGCAGTTTTTTTTGTTTTGTTCGAGTTAGATGTGGTTTATTAACTTGCACAATTTTTCTTTTCAGCAAAGCAAGCAATGGAGCAGGGAAAATCTCCAGTTATAATAGACAACACTAATACTCAAGCCTGGGAAATGAAGCCTTACGTGGAAGTGGTAGGTTTTGTTGCATGATTGTCACCTGTAACAATTTTAAAAAACTTATGCTGGCTGCATGGGATAAGTTGATACATTTTGTCCAGAAACATTTTTACTCAAGTTTTTAAGGAGAGAGACTGCTTATTGATAATGGTTAGTAATTGGTATGGCAATGGTTTAGATCAGTTCAAGAACTGACTTGATTTAATTTGGTTAGCCTGAGACAAAAGCTAAGACAGGCTGGGTATAAGTAAAATTCAGTGTAGTACCACAGCAGAGTATGCTGCTGCATCTGTTTATTATATTTGTCTTTTATTTTTTTTCTGATGTTTTATGTGATCATGGTACACATCACACATATTTCTTTGCTTGCTGCAGGCTCTAGAAAAAGGATACAGAGTGGAATTCCATGAGCCAGATACTTGGTGGAAGTTTGATCCTGAAGAACTAGAAAAGTAAGGTTTCTCGTACAGAAATCATGGTACTTTATTATATACAGAGATAGATAGGCAGATAAACATGAATGCATAAATATATATGCAATAAGTTATATTTTATTCAAAATATTTTCTCAAGTTCTTTATTAGTAGTATGGAATATATTTTATTTAAATAGGCATCTTGAGTTATACCTTTACATGGAGGTTTAATGGATAAACAAGTAGACCAGCTCCATCTTGTTGGCTGAAAATGGCAATAGTAAAATTTTATTGGACCTGTGTAGGTGTGACTTAGAGTACTGCTGAACATGGATCATTTAACTTCTGGGTTCTGAGAGTGCTTGGGCAGCTGCTTATTCTTCCTGGTTAATGTCCTTTTTGTCTCAGATATATCTGCTTTAGGAATCTAGGAGGTATCAAACAAGCTCAAGGATATTTCTTAGTTTGAAAAGTAGTGTAATATTTCCATAGTTGATGACAGAGTTCTCTCACTGATTTTTGTTTTATATACATCCAGCTGACTTTGCCTCTAATTGTTTCAGCTTTGTAAAGTAGCACCTACAGTGCACAAAATATGTGTATTTATATATATGTATAATGCTTACATTGCTGACTTGTACTTTATTTGGTTAATAAATGTTCTAAAGTTTTCACCTTTTGCTCGTAAGCTACCACTCACTTGTTTTGAGAGACGAAGTTCTCTCTCTATAGAATGATTGTAAGTTTTTCTTGTTTGGCATGCATCACAGCCAAGTTAGGAATCTTAGTAATCAGGCACTTAAGATTTCCATTACACAAACAAGACTAATTTTCCAGGAAAATTCATGCTTCCAGATGATCTTAACAAGCAACAGGATAAACTGTTATGTTGTTACTGATGAATTTTATTGTTCAATTATTAATTGTAGGAGTAAAGTTGATATCTTTCCCAGAGCAAAACCCTTGAACTGTTTAGTGCTGTTACCAGTTTTTGGAAGATTCCTAGAAATATTTTAGCAGTTCTGGTTGCTTTAGATATTTAAACAGAGGCCCACTGCCTGGAAACTTTCTTTTTTGGGAGTTTAAGAAAGGTGGTTATGTAAGTTTTCATTTTGTTCTTTAGTTACTTTGGGAGAGGGCTCCTCAGTTTTGTTCCATCAGCAAGCTTGCTGAGGGTGCAGTGGTGAAGGATAGTATGGAAGCATTTCATAGTGGCAGAACTTTGCTTTTATCAATAGGTTCTGTGTTTCTCTATGCAAAACAGTCTTCCTCCTCCCATCTGTCCTAGGAGTTTTTGCTGGTATGTCTGCTTTGGTTTGGATAGATGACTTTATGCTCTCTCAGCATAGCCAAGCTGCCAAAGAATGAGTGAAGACATGCCTGAAGAGGCGATACCAGTATTAAATGACACTATACAGCAAATTTATTTCCTTTTTTAAATCAGTTTCTACGCTTGATGCACTTTTGCTGCTGGTGATTTTATTATCCTGCCTTATTCTGCAAGGAAAAGTACTAAAGTCCTTCCTCTTTTATGAAGTGATTATGCACAAGTCCATTCAATTGTGGATGTCTGTGCACTTGATGGCCAGTGCAATTGAGCTGTAATTTTTTTCTAGGAGTACTAAGATAGCAAAATATTGAATATTGATAGGAAAATATTGAATAACTTTCTGCTTCCAACATTTCACATTAAAAAACCTAGACTTGCTCTTCTCATTTTTTTGTCTGTCAAAAATGCCAAATGCTTTATAAAATCCACATATTTCTAGAGGGCTGACTTTTTTCTCTGTCATTAACCTTGTGAATAAAATCAAAACTGCTAAAACTCACCAAGTGATTAGTTCATCATGCAGCTGCTCCTGGGCTTCTTTAGCACAATATAGAAATTAAAAGCATTTAAACAATGAGGCACATGCAATGATCACTCCAGCTTCTATTGTTGTCTCAGGGAAGAGTGTCTGTGAGGGAAATGCTCTGCTTAAGCACTTTCTTGGTAGAAAGAAAGCTGATAAAATACACCTTTAAGAAGCCAATTTTGAATAGTTCTGAGATCATCAATTCTGCTTCTATTCTGAATGTGAAACTAGTGTGCTGCCTGCAGTGTGCTTTGAGCCCTTGTCAACTTGATACTTACTTCTTTGTTGTAATAAAGTCCTGATGGGACTGGGCGGTGAGGACTCAGTCTTCTAAAATATTTCTGTTTGGAATATTGTCTTTCCAGTATAGCCTGTTTATTCCCACTGTTGATTTCTCCTGTGTAGAACTGATCAAGTTGTTAAGGTCCATACCTCTTCTGTCCCTGGCAGAAAGCACACAGATGCAGAAATTATTCCCTGTTGGTTTGTTGTGGACATAATTTAGCGTGGACAAGTTTTCTTGGCAATAAGAAGTATTGGGTTATAATAAATCTTATTTATGCATCAAAACCTTTTGTTTCTGTTTTAAGTCTCTTCTTTTAGATTAATTCCTGTCAATTCTCTGACATTCAGTTTGTGCATGAGGCTTGTGGTTTTCTTCTGGCAGAGACTAAAATTCTCTGCTAACATGGATTTTAAGGTCCTATTCCATAAGTACTGAGGTGATTATATATATACTTTAATGTATTGTGCTCAGGTTCTTAATAGACCAAGTTCTCCCTGAAAGTAGCTGGTCACTGAGCACTGCAAGAATAGGACAGCACTTTTGGTACCTTTTCCCTTACGTGTGTTTCACTCCATTTCTGAATTTACAGCAAGTGTGAGTTACAACTAGTAGATGAAAGCATTTTGAGTGTGTTGTCCTGGTTCAGAACTAAAGTCGCTTCTTACTCTGTAGAGAGATTTCTCGATGAGAAAATATTCTGTCAAGTCTTGAAACAGTGTAATTGCATATTTTATGCTAGTTTGAACATTTCTTTCATAAGGAAAAGTCTACTCCTTAGCTAGTATACCATGTAAAATCTGCTGAATAAATAGTAAATTTCTTCTAGGGTAATTCAGATGCATAGTTATAGTGAATTACTTCACATTTGTGTATGAAGAAGAATAACATATTGTTTACTGTTGCCCAATATATACAGCTGTGAATTGTTAAAATAAACCTTAATGTAAGTTGAATACCTTGAGAATGAGGATATAGTGTAATAAAAGCAAGAAGAAACAATTGAGAATTTAGAGGGTTTTTTCTTAGAGATTGTAACATGCAATTTTACATATATATATTTACTTACCTATAACTACATGTAACTATAAACATACCAGATAATTTATTGACTTTTTTGTTTTTGTAGGAGGAATAAGCATGGAGTCACTCGTGAGAAGATTGCTCAGATGTTGGAACGATACGAATATCAAATATCCATCCCTATTGTCATGAATTCAGTAGTACCTCCCCACAAAAACACTCAAAGACCACCTCTGCAGAGAAGACATAGGTGGGGAGACCATACAGACTCATGGAGTTCTTTCAGTATTTCCAGTAGCCAGTAACACAGTTGCAGTCAGTTAATAAGAATCTGTTATTTGCCCTTTTGAAACACATCATCACCTCCAATAATGTAGTGATTTTCTGTGTTTTAAATAGGCCTGTTTAAAGAGCCATTTTCTTCTGGAGGTTGTTCTTTTTAATGGACTTGCATGTAAATAAAATTGTACATTTAATGATTTTTAAAAACTACTAAAGTTGTAAGACTGTGGATTTTAGTAAAATATTTAATGTAGTATGGCATATAGCAGAGTCTTTCTTCGGAAATCTAAGACAATGATGTCATATATTAGATAACTGTTGAGCAGTTTTTTTTAAAGAAGGGGTCATATTAAGGAACTTTTAAAAGAGAAGTAAAGCTCAAGAAGAAGAGTTTATTTATGTAATAATCAATTTTAATGGTAGTTATTTAGTCTTCTTACCTTTCTGGAGATTTTTTTGAAATCAGTTATGTTTTGGATTGTCCTTTAGTTCTATTTGACATGTATTGCCAATTGGCAAAATTTTGGCATGTGTGTTTTGATTTCAGTTAAGAGGTTTAATTTTTTTTTGTTGCTGTTTTCTTGGTTTTTGGGGTTTTTCCTTTCTATTTTGGTCTCATAAGTCCATGTTGCAGTGAAGCAACATTCTACCAGTACAGTATTTGCCACTCATAAACTGTGCAATCTGAATTGTTTTTTATTTATTCTCATCAGTAGTATATCAACTATGATGATGTTGGCACACCACCAACTTGCTTTGTGCTGACTGAAAAAAGCCCTAAATATTTTAAAACTGAACTACTGAAACCACTGAAATTTCACAGTTGTGTCTTTCTAAGTCAGTTTCTTTCATTTGTGATAAAAATGAAGTTTTAAATAATTAGGCTGTCAATTCCAAGTCCACAGTTGAGATGAATCAATTCAATTTAAATAGTGGATATAATTCTGTAAAACCATCTTGCATTTCCAATTTTGACATAGCAAACATAATCTGTTTAGCACATAACAAAGAATGAGCCAGCATGGAGACTGACTAACTTATTGCTCTTTTTCTCTTAAAAAAAATATGAATTTGTAAGTGTTCACTTTGCCTTTTTTCTAACAGCTTGCTGTATTAATAAAATATATTTGTGTTCAGTATTGTTGAAGTAGTTCAATGTAACAGTTTATATTTTCAGGCTTGTAGGATTTTATACAGATGAGCATTATTACTAATGCTAGCTGAAATAACCTTATACTCTTGACTTGTTTATACACTGAATGACCAAATGTTGACTAGAAAATCTTGTTAAGAACATGAGTATATAACTAAAAGAATTTAGATTGTTATCTACTACTCATTTTGTGTCACAGTATCAGAATTTTGAAAATTGCAGAGCCAGCATAATTTGTTTTAATTGTAGACAATTTTTAAATAGGCCCTAAAAATTACTTCATCAAGGAAGTCTGAATACCATGAGAGCTGAAAATCCAGATATATAATGAAGTATCTTTCTGTGGTTTTCTACACCTATTGTGCAAATTTATGTTTTAATTATTTGAAACAATTTAAAATATCTCACTAGTGCATGCATTGTTAATATATTGAATTTTGTGTATGTGCAGAAAAGAGACTCCCCAACTATATTATCTTCCTTCATTGTCTGTTATTCATCTCAAGTATCTTACTGTATTTTAGTTTTCATTGTTACCTTTTTCCATGTCTCAAAAGAATCATAGATATTATTGTAAATGCTCAATAATACTTCAATTATGACAAAGTTTTTATATTTAAACATGAAAGCACATTTCAAGTGTGGGGGAGAGAAAAAGGTTTTAGACTCCTTTACTCTGTTTTACTGTAAGCTATATCGGTAAAATTTATTGAGGCTTATGTAATATTCACGCAGTGCTAAGGCATGGCAAAAAAGAGCTGATTATTGAAGATTGAAATGGGACTGTGTAGCAGTATCTATTTGAATAGGTACTAATTTGTACTGTTTTAAGATGGTGCAGCTTTTCTTGGGATGCCTTTTTAATTATTGGTGCATGGGAGCGTTTTTGCTGTGCAAAGCATGCTGATAAATTGCCCTGCAGTTTGAAAGGGACACTTAGGAAAGGGAAGCTTTGCAATTTATGTATCAAACATTTGTAAATTGCTTCATCTGTACAGTTGTATTCTAAGGTAAGTACAGTGACATGGTAGGTGAAAACACCCTGGGATTAATGTTACTGTAGTACTTCTCTGTTTCATGGCGTAATCATATTTTATGAGGATATGACAGTCACAGCTCACAGACAGACATATATCTCAGAAGTTGATTTTACACTATACTATTTATAGGTTAAAAAATACATGAAATGCATGTTACAGGTACTGAATTTCTCATGCCCTCAAAACCAAGGAAAATTAGTTATTTGCTCAAAATGTTCAAGAAATGTAAGATCCTTAGCTAGACAGGGGATCTGAAAATTCTTACTGTCTGTACTTTCTGGACAGTGTTTTTGTTGATTATGATAATGTAACCAGAATGAAGGTTTCCCATAAATAGCTAGTTCATCATATTTCATGAAATAATAATGTCAGGTTGTTTCGTTTTGTTTTTTTTTTTTTTTAATTTAATGCATAGAGCCATAATATTATACATAAAATTCCTAAGTTTCTCCTACATACTTGAAACTAGTGGAATGTTTGGTAAGTAAATGTAAGACTTTTCTAAGCATGAAATTTAAATGAAAATTAATTTGTAGAACATACATAAATTGGTTCATTCTCAAGGCATCAATATAGCAGACCATTTAACCTCAGCTGTATAGAAAAAAGTAGTTATAGTTTTACTGCTTCATCTAAGCTGCTGTTCCCTGGTTTCTTGGTTTACATCCTGAATTACCAAAAGTTTTCATCAGCATTCTTTGTGTGATTTAGTTTTCATATTTTAGTTTTGTATAGATAAGAAAAAACTTACCACCCCAAGACCAAACCCCAAAAAGCCTGTGTGCTGGTTTTGGGTGGCATAAAGTTAGTTGTCTTCAGAATAGCAGGTCTGGGACTGTATTTTAGATTTGCCCTGGAAACAGTATTGATAACACATGGGTGTTTTTGTTATTACTGAGCAGTGCTTACACAGCATCAAGGCCTTTCTGCTCCTCACAGAGAGTTGGGAGGGGACAAAGCTGGGACAGCTGACCCCAGCTGACCAAAGGGAGATCCAAGACCTTAGGCATCACACCTGGTATATAAAGCTGGAGGAAGAAGGAGTGAGGGGGTTTGGAATGGTGGTGGTTGTCTTCTGAAGTAACAGTTCCATGTGATGGAGCCTGGCTTTTCTGGGAGATGGCTGAACACCTTCCTGGCTGTGGGGAGTGGTGAATGAATTCCTTGTTTTGTTTTGTTTGCATGTGCTGCTCTTGCTTTACCTGTTAAACTGTACCATGAATTTTCTCTCTTTTACTCTTCTGATCCTCTTCTTCATTCCATCAGGAGAGAGTTGTGTGAGGGGCTGTGTGGAGCTGAGGTGACAGCTGGGAATAAACCATGACAATCTGGTGTAACACTGCTAATTTTTTAAGATGTGATGTTAAATTATCTCCTGTTAGGAATCCTGTATTCTGTTCTTGTTGCTATACCCTCTTGAGGTTAATTTTAATCTAGTTTGCCATGAGGTGTACTTTTTAAGCTTTTTGCATTTAAGAAGGCTAAGATTTCGTCTGTCATCTGTCTCTTGAAACACTTTGCAGAGATGGTTGTTTCTCTGCTAATAGATCACTGAAAACAAGGCTTTCTCTAGCTGGGATAGAACCCATAACATTTATATTTAAGTGTTTTGTGTATTTTTCCTGTTGTAATTTAGACTTGGTATTTTCTTCTTTTAGCTGAACAGTAAGTTTAATTCTTAGTGAATTAGAAGAATTCTTACATTCATGTGTGACATGTAGTTTTAACTGCTTCTTTCTCCTAGCAATCATATTTTCTGGAGGAAATGTTTTTGCTCAGTGCTGGTACATCATGGAGATGAGGTGACTAGGTGTATGTTGAGACTTCAAAAGAACAGATACATGTATTACAATTCCCTGTAAAAAGCATTAGGAAGACAGTGTTGAAATGAAATTGAAAGTAAGCCCTCATTTTGAGTGATCATATGTTTCATGTGGATCAGATGTAGAAGTATTTCTCTTCACTGTTTCTAGATTGATGCTTATCTCATTTTAATGTTCTCATCCTTTTAAAAGAAAAGCAAGAGCAGAGAATAAAGCTCTGTTAATATCCTAGGTGAAAATCTTGTACATCAATAAATTTGTTGTGTTTTTTTTTTTCTTTTTATAGGCTATTTGGTTGAAATTAGCTTCAAATCTGCTTATTTTGAGTTCACATAAAAATGTGTGAAAACATAATTGGTCTTATTTTGAAAAAAAAAGTAAGTAACAGTTTGTCAAGGTCTGATCATCTCAAGTTTGTTTTAATTTATTACTGTAGTAATGGAGAAGCTGCAGATGGTGGTTTTTGTTTGAGGTATGCTGTCAGTGTAATTCTAGATCAAGGATAATAAAAGCATTGAAGTATTTTGTCTGGAATTGGTCTTTGCTGATAGTGCTGCCACGTCATTTCTCTGGTAGGCAGGCAGTCCTTGACCATGTCATGTGTACCTTAATGATTTATAGCATTCTTGTAAGAATATCCTGTTGTGCCAAGCCAGAATATATCCATGAAAAGCAAAAACAAAAAAAAAAATCAGTTGTACTTGGTGTCTTTTTAGTGATGATAAATTTTTTGGTTTGTTTTGTTAATCCAATCTAAACAACTGATTTTAAAAAGGCTGAATTCTCTTGGTCATGTTTAACCTCTTTCTAAATTGCTAACAGACTAAGAAGTGCTACTTTAGCTTTCTGAGTAAACATTTGCTTATTTCTGAGGGATGTATTGTATCATGAACAAATCAGTCTTAGTCATAGGCCCATAATCCTGTGTGCTGTTGCATTATTCATGATACTTTAAATAATTTTTTTCTTTATTTATTAGCCCTAGGTCTGGGTAGCCTGCATTATAGGGTATAATAGTCTATTAGAAGGTTCTGAACAGCTTATCCCACGTCTTGCTCTTAACCATTAATAATTTCTGTAGGCTCATGAACCTGGCTTGGGACTGGATGGACTTTATTACTTTTCCCCATTTAGCATTTTTCCTGATACCCTGTAAGATGGATACAGTGATTTACAGGGACTTTGACAACAAAAGTACAGACGTGGAATGGTCTGCCTGGAGCAGGTCAGGTCTGTATGTCTGAGCTGCATTTGTGGCTCTTTGCAGCTATTTGCTGCATGTGCTAAATACTCAATGAATATTTAGCATTATTCTTCATTTTATGGAGACTGCTTATGGCAGTGCAGCAAAAATTCATTATATATGATTATAAATTGAATTTTGTATGTAATATGTGGATGGCAGAGCATTGTGTTTCATTCTGTTACTGTTTTGTTCCTGCAGTCTAAACTGAGTTCTTTATTCTAATAATTAATACTTAGGTGCCTTTCTTGGTCCTCGATTTAGGTCCTCTTAGATGAGAAGCAGCAGGTGGAGGTTACAACATGGGAAATTTGTATTGGATAGTGACGTGTGTAATATCATCCTTGGAATATTCAAATCTTATATGGGCAAGGCACTGAGCAGTGAGGTCATGATATTGCTTTGGGCAGAGGTTGGCCCATATGGTCTCCAGAGGTCCTTTCTGACACAAGTTATTCTGTTGTAAGTAATGGAGTGAGAGCAGTGTCCAGGATATCACAAGAGTTAGCCCTTACTTATCAGAGCAGAGTTTTAAATCACTAATGGAAGTGCTGTCTGGTCTCAGGGTGTTGGATGCTGGCTGTGATGCTCTTCTTATTCTCAGGTGGATGCTAAGTTTCTGCCCTTAACTAGCAGCAAAACTGACTGTACCCTTTATCCTGGTTATGTTGTTTCATAGCTGTGTTGGCAGAGTTGCTCATGGGTTCCTGACAGCACCTTTAGTTTCTCTCCTTTTCTTTCCCTCAGTGTCCATTTGTTAGCTGTATTGTCTTTCCAGAACTAGAAAATAATATCATATATTAGTACTTACTTAAAGTAATTTTTTATTTTTTGTCCAAAGACAAATTTCTATTGGTGCTCACTAAATTGAAGAATTGAAAGACAAGTTTTCTGCATCTATTCATCCTCAAAATGCTAGGAATAATATAGGGCTGTTTTGTAAAAATTAATCATCTATAAGGGAGTAATTCATCACATCTTTTGTATATCTCTAGCCCTTTGGTGAAAGACGTTTGGAAAAGGAAATTAGTGAATACCAAAATGTAATATGCAGAAATAGTAAGTAAAATTTGGATGCTAGCATGAGAAAGTATGGAGATTTGTTGAAAAAGGTGTAATAACATCCACAGAATGTGCATTCTATCTGAATGTCTGTAGTTCTCAGTATTTCATAAGAGCATTTGAGATGCACAGAATGAGTGCAACAAGTGGAACAGATGTTCTGAATAGCAACATTGTCCACAGTTACCAGTATTTGACTTTTAATAGGTAAGACGCTGGTTACCTAATATTTGCTGAAATTTTTCTTTTACTGGTTTCCTATTGTAACTCCCCCCCCCACCTGCTTTTTGTTTGTTCTTGGAACTACTTTTTTCTCATCTGAATCCTGTGTGTTAGTGCAGTTGTCTTCATAACATTAGATCCATCTCCTTCCCTTTCTTCCCTTCATTATAAACTTGTGCAGAGAGCTACACCTTATTCTCTAATTTCTTAAATGTCTCCAGTCCAAACCCTTGCTTGATTTAGAAGTTGAGCATATAGTACCCCACCCCCTAAGCTGTCCTCTTGAATTTTTTATTGTTCTATTAAAAGTAGTGTTTTGTGTCACAGTATATTTGTCTTTATACTTTTTTCCTCCTTAAGTTTGCAGTATCTTCTTATGTTTGTAAAACTCATGCTTT
The DNA here is from genome assembly GCF_048771995.1 of Taeniopygia guttata. Classification (NCBI taxonomy): domain Eukaryota; kingdom Metazoa; phylum Chordata; class Aves; order Passeriformes; family Estrildidae; genus Taeniopygia; species Taeniopygia guttata. The sequence goes on from NC_133024.1 coordinate 66,111,510, forward strand.
TGTTCCAGAGTTACAGTCTGTGCTTTGGTGGATAGTTAGGTCTTTGCTATAGTTTTGCTAATTAAATTTATTTTAAATACAGCTAAAATTTGTCATCTTTCATTGAAAGTTCCTAACAGGGAATAGTTTATTACTTATCTCTTATCTCCAAATATTTAAGTCTGCTCTCATTATGGCCCTATTGTTTCCTTAGTCTCTCAGCCATAATTTTCTTCAACTTGATTCTGCTTGTGCCTTATCTCAAATGTCATTTTACATTTGTTTTTGGTGTGAATGTGCATTGGTAAAAAAGGTCCACACTTCCCCATTTAAATCTCATTTTTACTTTTAGAACCCTTTTGTTGTACTTGCTTATCTTTACATCCTGTTATGATGCCTGTCATCTGTGTTCAGGTGCTAGGATGGTGTATCACGGTGTGTGGGTCTTTTTATTTTCTGGTTAAAATATTTATTTGAACAGTAACTTTAAGAGTTCATGAGAAGATGAGAGAAGATGACTGGTACTGTATTTGCAGTGCGTAACATTGGCATTGGTGCCTATCGTGCTCTTCAAAGGACTAAATACACCAAGTCATCCTTAATAGTGCAGAAAAATTCAGTCAAAGAAAAAATTGGCACCTCTTCTCTATCTGCTGGCATCCATCAGTCCATCTATTTCTGGGGGAGTTGTTTCTTTTCTCAGTTTCAGATTGTGTCAGGTGAGAGATATTTATGGCATCTAGAAGAGGTTGAAACAGCTTGTTTTTCACTTGTTCAGAAAGAAGATGTTTCACAGTAGGCACAAGTATATTCAGTACACGTAAACATGTTTTGAACAGTATATTCATGACTGGTTTCTTTAATCTTGAACAACATGGTCTATGACTAAGGATCCAAATTAGGACATTTTAAATCATAAGATATTCATGACTTTCATGAACCAGACAGGACAAAGATCTGTAAAGTCATCCCACCTGAAATTTCTATGGAGCGACTGGACTGTCATTTGAAACTGAATTACTGTTACCTCAGGAACATGGGGATTTTGGAGGGTGGGTTGTTTGGGTTTTTAACCTTAGAAAGCAAAGTGTTTGCACTTTGCCATGTATATGATTAAATAACAGCTTCTAAAGGCATGCCTTAATCAGAGCAGTTGTATGCTATTCTCTGTGTGCTCTCTAGATCAAGGTCTTTTGTGTCTGGACTATAACAGGGCAGCAGTCTGACTGATTATACATTTCACAGAACTGTATAGACATCACTTCTGCATAAAGATTGGACCAGCTCTTTGAGTATTGTGATAGATTAGTTTATTTTATAAAGGTACGTAAATCTCACCACCAGTGGCAACTCTTTGTTGAGAGACAGAATAATAACAAATACTGAGTTACTTCAGATTTAATTCAGTTAGTAGGATCTTTACTGATCTGGGGCAAAGAGAATGAATTTGCAACACTAATGTGTAAACATTTCTTACAAATCATTTGTGGTGAATTTCCTTGCTGTGAGTCAACATGACATGTTGCTGCTGAAGGTGTTCACATGTTCCTACCAACCACTTCTTTGTCTTAGCTAGACACTTTTTTACTTCTTGCTTTGGAGAGTTAAATGAGGATAGCAACAAAGTATGTACTTGTTTTCTTTTGATGCAGGGTCAAGGCAGGTGAATTCACCCACAAGGAGAGTGGTAGAGCCAGCAACAGACCATAGTGGAAGTGCAAAGGCATCATCTGGAGCAAAGAAGGAAAGGGTGACAAAGACTGTTTCTTACTCAGCTGTCTAATGGAATTTCAGCTTTCAGGAAACCTAGTAATGCTGGCAAGTTTTGTGGTTTTTTCCAGGTGCTTTATCACCTGATAATATAAACCAATTTTCCACTTGGTTTTGCAGAACTAGATCTTTATCACTCATTTCAGTGCTAAAGGCAAGATATGTAACAAAAAGGCTGGTACCTTGACCTTTTTTTTTTTTTTAATTCCAGGATTATAACTTCAATTTTTAGTTGTTTCTGAAGTGAAATTAGGTCATAAGGAATTCAAGAATGTACTTGGACGTACCAGATGGGGAAAGTGAAGTGTATCCCAGTAAGTGCCATCTTAGGCAAGCAAATGTCTGTAAAGAAGAGAAGTCTGTCTGTTCTCCATTTTCTCAGTGGTTGTGTGCCATATGATTTTGCAGTAGGAGAAACTCTCAAAAGGCATGTAGGTGGCCTAAAAGAGGAGGAACAAAGTTAATCTTATGAAAACTAGTAGATAATTTGCTTAATTGAATGCAAAAACTTCAACATGACATGATGTTATACCCCAAGCAGGAAATTTTAGCTATGCCATCACAGTGCGTTAGAATGTTCCTTCAAGTAGTATTTTCTTAGAATCAATTGAAAAACAAAAGTTACCTGGAACCATGAAGTATAATACATTTTATTATTCTACACTTAATAGTTCATCATTTTTCTTATTGCTTCCTTTCTTTAGGAAATTAAAATCTTTAGAAAACTAATTTCCTTGAACTGTTATAAAACATCCATATTTCCAAAGCACAGAAATTACACAGTTGTATTTATGATTAAATGTTGAATGCCACTATCCATGGTCATATCCAGATATGCTAAATCATCATCCTGGATCAATATTTGCATTTGTTATTACTTTGACATGCAACAATTTCAATGCAGTAATAGCTGTTACTTTTTCTGGATCATCCAGGGGATTCTTTTCCCATTATTTGGTGGATGTGGTTTTTTTGTTCTTGCATTCTAAAGTGAGTCCTATCCAGTGTGATTTTCCTCCCTGATTCAGAATTAATAGTAAGGAGACTAAGTGTGCAGACTTTTAAGACTTTTCCCCTCATTTCTGCAATACCCTTTGGTGCAACATCCCAGCCTAAGAAAGTTTCTGTCAGCATTGTCCTGTAAATGTTGTCAGATGTGTCAGGGAAAAGACATCAGAAACCTGCTTGCACCAGTATTAGGGAAGTTCATTTCCAGCAGCAAAAGTACAAATTCACACCTGGGAGAAGTAAATGATAGGCAAAGTTTAGCTACAATAATATCAAGGCTGGAGAAATTAATAGCTTTTCTGTGCCAGTGCTGACATGGATAATTTGGTTGTCATTTATGTAGTTCTGGCAGCACAAGAACTTTTAGGTATAACAATAAATTCTTGGAATTGGTGCACAGGTCTGATGTTTTATTCCCTACTACATTAAAAACAGTTAAAATTGGGACATTACTTTCTATTTCACTGGTAAGGGGTTTATGAATCTGAAAACTCCTGAGAATTTCCTTTTCTAAAACCACTTTCAAGTTATGAATTTTCTTCACCAAAGAAGAAAGTTAATGTCAAGATTTAAGATATAATCATGGATTAGTATATGATTTCTGCATATGGGGGTATATGTAAGAAAGTAATCTCTCCAGCTACTATTTCAGTTACTTCACTTTGATATAATTTGTTTCAATAGACAAATAAGATCTATTCAATCCTAAAACTTTGGTGTTCTATGTCTCTTTTTCTGGAGAGATAGGAGGAGGCATGTTGTTGACTATGGAGTGTATTGTGAACAGAATTCAACATGGTTTGGACATTCCCGTGTAAACGACAGGGCACTGTATCATAAATACACAGATCTGGAAAAGGAGAAGTCAGTTTCCATGACTTGAAGAAAAGCACCATTTGTACTTAAATGCCAACAGCTGAAGAAAATCCCATTTCTTAGTAGGATTGGATGCTATTATAGGGAAATAAATTTTGTGTGCTTTCCGACAAGATTGCTATGGAGATCTGTAGTACCCCTTGCAGCAATATAAAGGCATCAAGACTTTTGAATCCTGTTACAGTCAACAAACTTCATTGCTATGCTGAGAAGGTTGTTGCTGTCCTTTGCACTCAGAGAATTAGGAGGGTTTGCTTTGTAGAGTTCAAATTAAGGAAAAACTTATAAGAGACTAACAGTGAATAAATTTAAGAATGAATAGAGTAAGGATAGATTCCCATAGGATTCCCATTAGGTCCCAGGCTGCCTCCTAGTGATCAACTTTCCCTCTACATTGACAGTCACCCTTTTATGGTTTGTTTTATATTGTTTCTCTCAAGATTTCAGAATATAGCACTTAATAAAGCAGGTAATTTTACATATATATTCCCCAAAATCAACTAATTTTACCCTATAATTCTAGCTTCTGCTTTGCCTTAGTGTGTTATATGAAGTACCATCCCAAACAAAGGCTTTCAGAAAAGTGAAGAATTACAGAAAAGGAACAGGTCTTTGGTACAAAGATTTATCAATCAAACTTATCTCTGAAAACCTCATCTCTCTGAAGAACTGAAAAGGGAGATGTTAGGTTCCTGGATCGAATCCTAGACTGGGTTTTTCTTACAACTTTTCATTTCAGGGTTAGCTGGCTGAAGGGCCAAAGTCAAGATTTCAGAGAAGTCAGGGCTGCTTTCTTTTAAATTTGATGGGAATTTCAATCAAAATAAATAAGACGTTCTGAAAAGAGCTACAAAATTAACTGTAAATGTCATTTTTCCTACAGCATCTTAATTTTTCCACAATATATTATTTTGTCAATAATAAAGTATGAAATATTTCTTCCAAATATGTATGATTCAACACTTCATATACTGAACAGTAAATATCAGAGTTGCTGTAGTCACTGTAACTTTACATTATTTGGATTTTGGTTAGTATGTTTTGAAATTGAGTATTTGATCTTAATGGATGACATTGTCCTTTACTTTGTACTTTTCAGCTCTGTATGGCATTTATTGAAATTTCAGAATAGCACCAGCTTTTCAGGATCTATTATTCAAACATCATGCTAGAAAGACATTGTGTTTCCAGAAACACGTTTGGTCTAATGATGGCTTGTGATACTTTTTGTAAAGCAAAGTTATTGAGATGGCAGCTGGGTTTACTTAAATGGATGTAAATGTTCAGGATTGTCCTAAATTGCATTGATTAAGCATTTGTTTAACCCATAGAAGGTGTTATCTGAGATATTATCAGTTGAAAAATGCAAATAGTCTGTGTTTGATCATCATAGTAACATAAAGTACCTATTCTTCAGCTTCATCATCATGAATACATTATTGCTCTAACTTAGTGGGGGCTTGGTTTTTCTATTTGTTTGGGGTTTTACATTTGATTTTCTTTGTTTTCACATAGGGAGACAATTTTGAGCAAGAACCCTGGACACCTGTTAATAAAAGCAAAGCAGAAGAAAAAGAGAAAAAGAAGCAAAACAATGAAAAGTAATCGTGCAGAAATTACGAAGAGAATGTTATGTGGAGTAACTCATCATCCAATTCCAGGTGACCATGATGGATCAGAAAGTGAAGAGGATGACTTGGAAGAAGAAAACAAGAAATCATTGTGTACATTCAGCAAAGGCCCAGAGGATCCAATAACAGTTTGTGAAGAGCAGCCTAAGAGTAGTGATGAAAGCCTAAAAGAAGCTGCAGGAGTTTCAAGAGAGAGTTTTCTAGTCACTGTGCCTGAGGTCTCAGTGATGTCAAATAGTGCATGGAAAAATGGATTGCCTGTAGAAAGTGACAGTTTGCTTTTAAGAGATATAAAACCTTTTTGTACTGAAAACCTAACCAAAAATGCATTCGATGATGAGGAAGCAAAGCAAAGGCACAAAGACAATCTCTGCAGTTTCCTAGCAATAAGCAATGATAAAAATTCCATCCAGGAAACAGAAGGCATTTCTGAAGACTATGATATGTCATTGTTAACCACGGAAAACAAACTGGGTTCATGCCAAATTACTTGTGAACCTGACTTAGAAGCCAAGCTGGTAAGTTTAAACAGTGAAGAAAAAGAAATGTCTCAGTGTTGCAATTCAAATGTACTTGATAATATGCCTGATAACACAGAGGGCAAATGTCCATTAAAATCAGAAGAAACTAGCTCAAATGCCTGGGCTTTTTTTTCAATTAATTTATCTACTGAGGAGTTGCAGATGGGCTTCAATACTCAAGTTTCTCTCTCTCCTTGCTCTGAGAATAAATGTGTAAGTGAACAAAGATCTCAAAATGTGAGGAAACCTGAACAGACTGACACAAACAGTTCAGCAGAGCTAAACTGCTATCAGTCAAATGAGGGAGTGGTAAAGGAAAACCACCATGAAACAGAAACTGAGGAAGTTGGCAATGTAATAAGCAATGGTCTGTCTGCATCTCCAACTGGTAAAGTGCACTTTGATTCCCTAGTGGAAGCCAGGGCTGCCTTCATGCAAGGTTCAAGTGAAATAGATGTGCCAATAAATGATGGCACACCAATTACACTGAAGAAAAAGAGATGCAGGAGAATTGTTAACTTGGCACCGAAGTTTAACCTACCAAGACAGATCTTTGCTCATACAGAGGAAGGGAAGGACATCCCGATAAGAGAAGATATTCCACAAAATGGTGTTTTAGAAGTGAGGCAAAAATACTTTCTAAGCAAGAACTGTGGAGAAGCACATGAACAGGACCATGCATTGCAGGAATATTCCTCACCCACTCCAGATGCAGATGCTCTGTTACGTAATATTTCTTACATTCATTCAGGACAATGTTCTCCTATATCAAAATACACCTGCAGGGTTTGGGTAGATTTCAAAACAAAGGAGGAGCAAGCTACAACTCTTCAGCCACAACAGGTAGTTAATAAAAAAGAGGACGAGGGTGAACGTGTTTCTTCAGAGGCTACATATGGCCAACCAGATAATTTGTCTTCTGTTAAAGTTGTTTCTGAATATCTAGAAGATTCTACTACATTGGCAAGCTGCAGTGAAAATGCAAATGGAGCAGATGACTCTGAGCCAGCAAAGATATCGCAACTTGAAGATTATCAAGATGCAGATGTGAAATGTAGTTTTCTGGGACTTCCCTTATCATTAGGATTTGCTTTTCAACTTGTGCAGCTCTTTGGTTCTCCAGGTCTTCCACTGGGTATAATGCTTTTCTTACTACTCCTATGTAAAATAAAAAAACCCGACAATCCCCTCAAAACCACAAACAAAAAACAAAGTACTCCCTCCAAACCAAAAAACAAATGAAAATACTATGGTTAAAAACTATTTTTTATTGCAGTTCTTAGTTAAATATTAATGCTGTTGAAACAAATCACTGCAATTTTGGTGATAGTTTTTAGTTTGTACCTAAAATCATCACTCTCTGACAAAGGGCCTTTTGGTTTGTCCTTGTATTTACAGTCTTTTTAGTAACAAAAATTGACTGACTTTAAATCCAAATGTGAAATGCTTGCTTAATTTTTAATATATCTTAGTAAGACTTTCCTATGTTGATTACAGAACTAAATGATGCTTTAATACATCCTACTCAGTAAGACTTTACTGTGATGATTATGGAACTAAATGAAAATGTGGAACAAAATGTGTGCACTTATATAAAGGCTGCATGTTTGGTTTTATATTCCAGATAGTAGCATTCTTTCTTATTTTAATAGAGTTTTCATACATTCTTATGTGTCTTAGATGCTGTTGAAAAACCTCCCCAAAATCTAATTTAGTTTGAAATTGAATATCAGGCTTACAAGATGTCTTCTGATAGTGAATGTCTTCTTTTTGAGTGTGCTTGATTAATAAGTGTCTCAGTGTTGTATACTTGCCTTCCAGAGCTCCAGATGTCTTATTTTTGTACTCTCAGTTTAATACTTTTAAGTTAGCAGGTAAAAGATGAAGAGTCCTCAAAGGACTTGAGTATGCCAGCCATCATTTCCCAGTATACTGCAGGGTAATGTAATCCGACAGAGCTGTAACCAGTGAGAACAACAGAGTTTTGTTTGAAAGTCACCCTAGAACATCTGCTGAAAGAGCCATATTCTGTGTGCATAGTGTTTTTCAGCTTTTTGGGTCCAAATTTAGTAGATAAACTGTAACTTTCATTTAACCAACAAATAGGATTAAAAAACACAGGCCAGCTTTTCAGTATACCTTTACATTTGTATTTTCCAGTAGAATTTAAAGTTAAGCATGAATTTTCATATGAAAATTTTAATCTGACAGCTGAGGAGCAGCCTGTGTCATTTTATCTGCTTAAACTGATCTCAGGATTCTTTGTTGTTTTTTAAAAGTCAATAGCAATGCCATCTGCCAGAACAGTGATGCAAATCATAGGAAGCATTACTTGGCTTTAGGTCCCTAAAGGGGGACTTAAAGGACTGCCTTGCCTAAATCTGGCACCACACACCAAAGAACTTGCCATACAGAGCTGAAATTAAACAAGGAAGTACTGCTGATGTCCTGAGCTGTTACATATAAAACATGTTTCTTCTCCAAACTTGGTTAATCTTCATATTTGTGGTCTTAAATTTCATAATCTTAGAGGGAGTTGGCCATGACTTGAAAACAGGCATCTTTCAAGAAAGAAAAAGAATAACAAGGCATTCAGAAACACTCAATAGGTTAGTGAACTAAATGTCCTTCTCTGAGTCAGTAACAGGTGATATTTTCTGGAGTTTAGGTGAGTTTCCTTTGGAAATAACCTTCAAGAAATACAAATCCACCCCTATATCTCTCTGAAGCTCTGCCAGCTTGTGATTGCTGACTGCTGGGGTTTTCCCACCAGAATTGTGCGTGACTGACTACATTCTCCTTTGTTATTATTATCCTACAATTCTAAAAGTTATCCTGCTTTTTTTTTTTTTTTGTGGTATACAGTATGTTGACAGGCAACTATTTATTGATGCACACATTTGAGTGGTATTAGTTTACAACACTTGGAATTGCAGTCTTTATTGAAATTATTTTGGAGGGGAAATTTTTGGTAAATAAATGTCTTTATATATAAATAGAAGACTTAATTACATGTCTTGCTTGTATGATTCTTATATAAGACCAGACTATATTTCATACAGTTTTCCTACAAAGAACCTCTTTTCAGCTTCTTAAACAGTGTTACAGTTAAAAGATTTTTAGGAAAGACCTTCTCTACTGATAGTGCACAAATTCTTATAATCAAGAATTTTAAATTTTAGAGGTTGTTAATTAAGTTCAATTTATTTTAATTTAATGGCTGAAAACTTTATTTTTCTTGTGTTTGCCTATTTTTATGGGAGTATGTGTGGGAAATGAAAGTATGGTAGGAAAGTCTTTGTCTAAATAAAGAAACGAAACCCAAATCTCCTTCCCCCTTTCCCCTCTTGTGCACTGGCCTTAGAGTTCAGAAATTCTAAATTCTGATTTTACTGCTGGCTCATTTAAATATCTGCTTTAAAAAAAAAATATAAGTAACATGTGCAAAAATTGTAATTCAGTGATATATTTTGGCTGTGGAGAGATCTGAACACTCAACTTCAAAAATATTTTCTTCTGCAGAATCCTTGTTGCCAGATGATTATATAGTTCCCCTTGACTGGAAAGTTTCAAAGATGATCTATTCACTGTGGAAGACCTCTGTGGAGGTATGAATTTTAGGGGATTTTGGAAGGCTTTCCAATATTTCAGGTGCAAAGGAGAATTCTTAACTTCTTTCTTTGTAAATTTGCTTTAATATCCACAATTAGGAGACAGATGTATTTTGTCCTCCTCTGAGTATTTCTAAAACCAGCTCATTGGCATGGTAGGATTCAGGTTTTAAAAGATCAGCTTCAGAAGTGTGAGCAACTACTAGTTAAAAAAGGGTGAAAAAAACTTTGATACCTGTCTTTTGACCTGACCTATGTTCATTAAGTACAAGCTACCATCATTCAGATGTTTTCTGTCTTATAGTTTTCTCTCATCATCTGAGCAGATCTCATCCTCCATCACCTCTGCTAGAGCTGCAGCAGAGAAGTTACTCTGTGTGACTGTGGGCAAATTAATTCTCTTTGTCTAGCTGGAAAGTGTTAACTTACAAATTACTTTTTTTTCCTTGTCTGGTAGTAGAAATCAGGAAAGTCCTGATTACAATGAACTAGTAATTATAAAAATAGAGCATGGACTTTGTTCTTGCCCAAAATTACATCTCTTGTCACATACTTTCTTTTTGCTGGATTATTGTTATCTGTTTTAGGAAAGACAGAAAACAAACGGATTGCAGAATGAAGATGGCTTGACTAGTAAGTCTATTCTGTGATACAAAAAACTGTATAAAATTCTTCTTATCAAAGGGTGTTTCATTACCAGTGATTGATAACACTCCTATTTGTGCAAAAGCACAATGATGGGATAAATGAATTTATGCTGCCATTGATCATGTCCGTGGTCCACAGAGCTATGGTTGCTGTCATCGCTTCATTTTTCCTCATCTAAGTGCTAAATTGCCTTATAAAGTTCCCTACTTTGAAATATTCTAGTAATTAGCTCAAGTTTATCCATTCTAGATCAAAATGGTGTTTACCATGATATAATATTTCTGGAGACTTTACTTACTTGAAAGGTTGAGTATCTTCAAGATAATTAAACTTCATTATCACTAAAAGTCGGCAGCATAATAATAGAACCATGGAATTATTTAGGTTGGAAAAGACCTATAAGATAATTGACCCAACCATTTACCCAGCATTACCCAAGCCTGTCCCTCAGTGCCACATCTACCTGCTTTTTGAACACTTTTGGGAGATGATGATTTCACTATCTCCTGGGGACCCTGTTCCAATGCCCAGCCACCCTTTGTGAATAAATTTTTCCTACTATCCAGTCTAAACCTCCCCAGTGCAACTTGAGGCCATTTCCTCTTGTCCTGTCATTTGTTACCTGGGAAAAGAGACTAACCCCCACTGGGCTATACCCTCCTTTCAGGGGGTTGTACAGAGCAATAAGGTCCCCCCTTGAGTCTTTTGTCCAGGCTAAACACCCCCAGCTCCTTCAGTTGCTCCTCTTCAGATTTGTGCTCCAGACCCTTCCCCAGCTCCATTGCCCTTCTCTGGACATGCTCCAGCACCCCAGAGTCTTTTTATAGTGAGGGACCCAAAACTAAACCCAGAACTTGAGGTGTGGCCTCACCAGTGCTGAGTACAGGGAGGCAATCACTGCCCTGGTCCTGCTGACCACACTATTGCTGGTAGTGTGCCATTGGCCATTGGCCAGGATGCCATTGGCCTTCAGCTGGCTGAAGTTCAGTCAGTTCATGTTCAGTCACTGTCAAACAGCACTTGGGGTTACACACCTGGGCAGTAAGAGATATCAGGGTTCATGTGAAGCTCTGGACTTCTGCATGCATTAATTCCTGCAGTGTGGAAGTTGTGGGATAAGGTTGTTTGTTGCCTTTTTCATTATTTCCATATTAATGCACTACAATTTCACAGGTTCTGTAACAAGTTTAAAAATACACAACAGTAATTCCCTGAAAGCTGGTAGAATTTGCAGTCCAAAATAAGAGAGAAGTTTCTCTGTTTCAGAAGAAAGGCTGCTTTTGGAGAGGCAGTGTAAGAGTAGGAACAGACACACACATGCATGGGTGTTGTCTCTCACTCACCACCCCTTATGAGAGACAAACCAGAAAGATTTAATTTATTTTATAGTCCATTTAAGAGGCAAAAATCAAGAGGATTCTGATAAAATAAAAGCTTGTTCTAGAAATACTCTATCCTGGCACAACAGAAATTACAGACTATATAAGGTAATTTCAGGTGGTTTTGGCTACAGTTTGTAATTTCTTTATTTTTAGATGATATTATTAATCTTGAAGATCTAAATAAAAATCACCAAGAGACTCAAGACTCTTCTGAAACACTGTCAGGCATGGAGCTATGTCAAGATGTGATAGAGAACATCATAACCTGCACTGGCTGTCTGGAAGCTGCATTTCATCAGTCATGAGTGACTGTCTTAAATTCTGCATGAAAAAACAGGTAATCACTCACCTTGTGAATGTTTCACTATTTCATTATATTTGACCAAATATCTAAAGGATATTGTTTCTTATAATTTTTAAGGTGCATTTAGTATCCTCCAATTTACTTGGGTTTTAATTGGGTTAGGGTTGAAGGTGGTTTGGATTTTGTTTCTTTCAATCCTGAAAGGGGAAAAGAGAAGGCAGTATTTTGTTATTAAAGCCATATGATTTTATTTTTTCTTCTGAAATCTAAAACATGTGTGGTGAAGTGAAAGCAGCAGGGTAGGATGCCTAAGAGCTGGAATTTATTCCCATTTTGGTTGCTGTGGCAATCTGCTGTGAGTCATCACAATCCTACTTTCCTTGTCTTTTCAGCATGGAGAGTAATGCTGGCTCCATTAAGGGTCTAATTATGAAAAGAGCGCTATGAATAATAAACCAGTATTTCACCAAATTATGAAGAAGTGGCGGTTCTGCTTCTCAGTGGAGAAATGGTAGCAAGAGGTCACTGGAGTAGTAAGACTCCATATATTGAAGTGTTCAATTCTCATTAATGCTTTTATTTGATGTGACAAAGTATGTTATCGTGTTCTTGCTTGTCTCATGAATTTTTGAACACTTTGGTAACTTGGCAAAGTTTCTTTGGTTTGTTTATGAGAGAGATTCTCGGAAGATTGAGATAAAAAAGAAGGATTGTAGGTTCCAAGAGGAAAATGCTATCTTAACTTCTCTATCTTTTGCCATCAGTTGTTCATTCCATAATGAAAATGGATTCATCTGTAGTTTTTAAACAAATAAATGGCGGTACATAGAAATAAAATAACTTGCACCATGAGCAAACTGAGCCAGAAAAATATTCCCTATCCTGAGGCTTAAATTGTTCCCATCTAGACATCGCAAGACTGGTGGAATATTATCCACATGGGGTTTGGTCAGGCAGTCTTTGTCACCTGTGGCCCTGTGCCTGACCTGACCATGCCTCCAGTTGATGGCTAGAACAGGAGTCAAGGAGGTGGGTGTGCACTGTGTTGGAAGTGTTATAAACATGAAAGTTTTCACAGTGGATGTTCACGTCAGAGGAGAAGTAGCTGAATACTTTTGGTTGGAATTGAAACCTCTTGAATGGGGTTTGATTTGATGATATGTCTTTGGTGACAAAAATGACCCTACAGGCTGATTAACTGGTACCAGCTACCAATGTGGGAAGATGAGGGAGATTTCTGTGAACCACGTGGCCCAGAGAGCACCAGTCTTGCAGGGTGCTGTCAGCACAGATCATTAATAACATCAAGAACATCTGGTAGCAGTATTTTCCTCTTAAATAATCAGATACTACAATACTGGGTAAGCAAATAAAAAATATTTTCACAAAATACTTAGGCCTACACCTGCTATCAATTTTTAGAAGCTACTTATTTATAATATTGCAATACAAACACTCTAGAGGCAGAATTTTGACTTATGGTCCTGACTGGATGTCTGTGTGGATTTGTATCCTAAGCTATTATCCAGAAATGTCCAGGTTATTTATTAAATATTTATATGCTAAAGAAACAGATGTGAAGAGCTATGTTCGCTTCCTGGGAGAAAATGGTGAAATATGAAACTTTTGCCTTTTGTGCTTCAAGAAAGGAAAGACACATGCTAGCAAATTATCCTGCCTTATTGTCTGTACCTTTATCTGGTTGCTGAATCCAACAAACTGGTTTTTTCCCATCAGATTTACTCCCTTTGTCTGTCTGCTTTTCTACTCCAAAAATTGTTTCAGTCTTCCTCTCCTGCTTGTCATGAGTGCAGCAGAAATGAAGCAGAGCCCTGTGTGTTTCTGACCCAGCCACTGTTTGCTGCCAGGAAACCCCAGTTTGTTACGTTGTCTCACAGTCTAATGCTCTACTGTGCCAGCTTGTGTTAGTTCTATGGAATATAGAATGAGAGCAATGCAGATTTTTCCTCTAAAAATCAAAGAAGATTTCTCACCAGTGTTGGGCTTATAAAAAGGCCTTGCACTGTCTCTGCAGAGCTTGCGCATTGAGATGTATGCTGGAATGGGGAGATACAGCTGGAGTTTTCTCTTGGAGGTTTTAGTTTTGCTTTTAGTTCAGCATCTGAAATGAGTCAGGGAAATTCCTGAAGGCTGTTGGAGGGAGAGGATAAGTTTAGGCTGCTCTGAAGTTGGGATCTGCCATCTCAGACCAGGCTGATGCAATGGGTAATTGCTGCCCCAAGTGTGAAGTGCCCTTCCTCCCAGCCCTGCTCCAGATAGCAGCTCCAGCACTTGCTGGCTGACATGAAGCCTATCATTTAACTCACTAACCCCACAGCAAACAAATCAATACTTTCCTACTGGACTGAGGCATTTAGATAAGCTGCTGTAAGGTCCAGCTCAGTGCCAAGGCTGGGGCAAGGGAGCAGATGAGGTTGTGCTGCTGCCGATAGGAGGATAGGATGTGCAGGTTGTCCTGTCTGGGCAGCAGTCAGCTCTGATATCAGGGACCACGTATTCTGCAACTAAACCTTCAGGTGGAGGACTCTTTTTAAGCTTTTACAAATTTAGGATGTAAAAAGAATGAAACCAAGAAAAGTATGTGGAAAGGAAGAAGCATGTCGTAGGGTTTTCAGTCAGCTCATGCTCACTGTCAGGCACAGGATACGGGGTAATGCAGACCCCATGTGAGTATTCCAGTGCTTCCACAATGTCTGCATGCAGGCATTGTAAAAGACAGGTGAGTTTTCCTGATCGATGGTGCTCCTGGCTTTGAGGGAGCTTTGCCTCACCACAAAATAATTCCCCTCTGGTTCCTGATTAAAGCAGACTTGCCAAGAATGATGTCCCAGAGTGGTTGTGAAACTGCTCAAGTGAACAACTGTAAATGTGGGAATGGATTTCATTCCTTCAAATGTCAGAGGGCAAATAAAATACTAGGAAAATTGAGACATTCCTACCAAAAAGATTTTTAAATCATAGGAAATCAAGGGAGAGCTAATATGATCATTTTGGTCCCTTTAGATTGGAAAGCAAACTGAGCATTACTGGCCAAGTGCAACTTAATCTGTTAGCCAGATGAACATGCTTCTGTATTCATGTTGTGTAAGGGTGTTTGTATTCCAATGAGAGGGTGAACAGTGTTCCTCTGTGAAAACACAGGGTTAATCTCAAGTTTTTATGAGAGCTCCTTATTGCAGCATTGGCAGCACATCAGTATTTGTTCTGGAGATTAAGCAAGAGTTCCCAGTTTGAAAAATGTCGAGATCAGTGAAAACATTATTTTGATGCCTAGAAGTCCTCCTTAGACCAGGACTCACAGATGCCAGTGCAATTCAAATGTGTCAGTTCAAGCCTTTATATGCAGGACTACAGCAAAGCAGAAGCTGACATGTTTTTTTGAAGTACAGCAGTCAGTAACTCCCTGCAGGAATACTTCTTCCACAACAGCCCTGAAGGATGTGGTTTTAGTGGGACAAATCTCTTGGTACCCCGTGTTATTGCTCCTCCTTTCCCTGACCGTGCTATTCCCAGTGCTTCCCTTTGCTGGCCGTGATGCTTCTGAGTGAGGCAGTTCAGCTCTAACATCTAATGCATAAAGACATCCAAAAAGTTTTTGGTCTGGACTATGGAACTTGTCCTAGAGCCCATGAGATCAGCGGGACATGGGCAAAAAAGCAGGAGTATATAGCTGGGACAGGCAGGACTGGTTTTTGGCTAAAATGAAAAAAATTAATCTGAAGGATACAGAGCAGATTAAAGTAGTCTTCCAGTATTGCTACAGTTGGTCAAACTTCTTCCAGTTGCTACTTTGATACAAAGATAGTAGTGAAAAATCTGTCCTTTGACATTTAACCACTAATATTAAACAAAATGAAGCATGAAAAATTGCCCAGAATTGTGACCAGAAAACCTCACCTGCCTTTTACAGTGCTTATCAGGAAAACCTGGCTCAAAAAATCATTCAAGCAGAAAGTCAAGTTACCTGGGGAATAAGTGGAGCTCTCAGGAAAGAGCAACAATTGGGTTGGGCCGGTGCCTCACACTAACTCTGTAACATGAAAGACTGTGAGGTCCTGAGTGCATGTAACAGGGGAACCAATTCACATTGTAACAAAAAAAAATTGAGATGTTCCTGTACTATGGTGGTATTGGTTGAACAGCTGTTCATTATATAGGGTTTGTGACATGTAGAGGAAAAAATCCACTGTGTTAACTCTTCTCCTTATTTTTCAGCTTTGAGGTTGTAAGGTCCTTACTGCCTCTAGTTTTGACATCCAAGTTCTTATCTTCCTTTTCTATTCTTCTTGCATTCTTTTATTTTTTCTTTGCTTTCCATTGTCTGCTTCCTCTCCATTCTTTTTAACTTAAAAAAAAAATAACCAACATTATTAGAAATTTTAGAAAAAATTAGAAACCAAGAGTATTAGAAACTTTAAGAAACATTGGGCATACTCTTTGCAGTCTGAGGGATGGATTATCTGTTAAGTCTTTTTGCTGCTTGTGCTGTTGTGGAACTTCAGCAGACCCTCTTCTTTTTTTTTTATTTCAGAAACTTCTCGCTTTAATTCTACCACGGAAGGACTTCTGTTGGCCACCGAGGATTTTAAATGTGAGGGATAACCTGGAAGAAAGAAACCATTGTAGATTTTTTGGTTTGGCCACCTCCCCCCAACACTGCTCCCTGATATCAGCCTCTCTGACCACGTAATAATGATCAAAATTGAGATAATTTTGTGTATGGCAAAGGGTCATTTTCGGAAGCCATTTGGGATTTGCACTTTGTCAGTATATCCTCAAGTGTCATATAAAGAGATTGACAGTGGAGACCAGAGGCATCTGTCACTATGGGGTGTGAGATTCAGGCTGTGGTATTTCATTCACTTGTATCAGGATCCAGGATATTGCCACAGAAGCAGGCAGTGATGCTCACCTGCAGGGAATGGTGTTTGTTATGTGTCTTAACTGCCTCCTCCTGCCTTCACCCTCAGTCATAATTGCACCCAGTCCCTTTACAACCTCAGATGGTAAAAATCTTCATCTCTCATTCCTATTCACTCATCCAGAGGTGCACAACTTCCCTTCTTTTCTCCTGAAACCAGGCTTTATGCTTCCCCTCAGCTAGACTTATTTGGGAATTTGGGACTACAGAAAAAAGAACATTTCACTACAGAACTGATTCAAATATGCTGGAGGAAGTGTGTGTGTGGTTTGTGGTAGACTGAGAAGATGTATAACTAGCACTGGTAACCAGTGATTTGATATTTCTGTTAGTGGTGTTGGAAATATTTATGTATGTAGAGATAAATCATAATTAATTATAAAGAGCAACCTCTATCAATTATGAGGCATGCATAAGGCTGGACACTTCCTTGTAGGGAGAGGGACTGACAACTGTCACCTCATTTAACAATAAAAGTGTGAGAAAAGATTAAGGAAAAGTAGGAAACTTGGTTGCGTCTGCTTGTCAGAAGTAATATTTCCCACTTGAGCAGCTTGCAGATCTTGCGTATTTCTCCATCTATTCTTTCATATCCTCTTCCTCACCTTTCCCTGAATGTGTTTATACATCAGCTGAAGAGCCAGAACTTGACTGAACTTGTGCTGAAGCTCCATTGTGGTCAAATTTGCCAATGTGTCTCCACTTTCTACTTAAATACTGCATCTACATGAGAGCAGTTAACAATGTATGTATTTCTAAATTAATGTTGTATCACTGAAGAAATTGTCTGGCTGCACTTTTGAATGCATCTCCCATGTACATGTGTGTACCTTCCTTGGCTGGAAATGTCCTGTTCTACCAGCAGAACATGATACAAAATGTAAAGGGGAGGATGAAGGGAGCTCATACCCACCATAACCACAGCTTCAGCCTTCTCTGTTGTACTAGTGGCACCAGACAAGTTAGTTTGATTTCAGGAAAATGTCAAGGATTAATACTGTCTTCCTACTTCTATTTATTGAGCGAGAAATCTGAATGCCTCTATTTTCTGTTACTGAATCCTGGCCTTCTTCAAGAATGCTTGAAATAAAAACAGTTTTCAAAATCTCACAGTACTCTTGCACGGGCAAGTCATGTTCCATCTCTTAGAGTGTTGCCAGTTGAAGTTTACTTTAACCCTGCCTCCCCACTATCTACGAATTTCATATTTTCTGTCTCCTTTCCTGACGTATTTTCCCCACTTGCTTCAGTTAGCATTGGTGTGCCATGTCCCTGGGGAGCTAAGCTTTCTCCCTGTGTGTGAGCACTCTCTTTATCACTATTTGAAACCTCAGAACCTAAAACTCCATCATTGAGGTTTGGTGGTGTTATGTTCTTGGGGCATACCTGGAGCTCGCTCCTAACCACACTGGGCATGATACTGTGTGTAGCTCTGAGAAGGGAGGGTGTGATACCACTCCAACTACTTTTGGTTTTATTGAAAACTGTAATTTCTTTGGTGAGCAAGTTAATGGAAATCAGGTTTACTTTAGAGAACACAAGTCTTTAAACTTCCTTTACTTTCTCTTGTGATAATATGTTTGAAAAAGAAAATAATTAGGGTAGTGTAGTGAGAGTGATGCCCGGGGTCATTTGTACCGTGCTGGGCAGTTCTTTAGCTACAACCCCTTGGCATGCTTGTTGCTTCTGTGGTTGAAGAGGACTCCGACAACTCATTGCTAGGGAAGGGATGGGCGGCGAAGAAGTCTCCGTGCGTACCTGGTGTTCTGTAACCAGCCCCACTTCTCTTTGGGGCGTTGATGATTCATTCCCTTTCGGGCTTGTCCTGTAGTTCCCAAAACACAGTAGCAGCACCTGGGACTGGAACGCTGTCAGCGCTGCCTTGTGTTTTCCTGCCTTTGGGAATTTGGGGAATAATCCTGACTTTAAATAATTGGAGATAGTATCTCCGGCCAAAGTTCCGGGTCTGCAGCGAGCGCCGTAGCTGAGCGCTTTGGCTGTGCAGCCGCAGCCGCCCGTCCTTGCCCGTGTCTCGCCGGCGGCAGCTTTCGATTTCGCGGGGCAAAGTCTGGGCCGCCCGGGCCATGGAGGGCCGCGGGGGCCGAGGGCCGCGGGGCCGGGGTCGCGGCGGGGCCCGGGGCCGGGGCCGGGCTGCGGAGCGGCTGCCCCGGGCCCCCCGTCCCGGGCCGGCCCCGCGCCCCGGTGGCCCCGGCGGTCCCGGCCCCGCGGCCGTGGAGGAGCGGCTGCTGCGGGCCCTGGGGGGGCTGAGCCTGGGGCCCCCGCGGGGCGGCGGCGGCGGGAGGCTGGTGCTGCTGCGGGGGCTGCCGGGCGCCGGCAAGAGCACCCTGGCCAGGTAAGCGTGCCCGGCCCGGGCCGGGCGGGAGGAGCGGCCGGGGCCAGGAGGGGCAGCGCTGGGAGCCGTGTGCCGGCTCGCTGCGGGCCCGCCGGGGCAGCGCTGCGCGGGGGTCGGGGGCAGTGGGAGCCCCGCGGGAGCCTCGGCTGATCGCAGCCGTCCAGGACCGCCCCGGCTCCGGGCCCGCTCCGGCTGCGCTGTTCTGGCACCTGCGGCCGTGTCTGGTGTCCTGCCCGTGGGACTGTGCGAGCTCCTGTTCCGAGCGAGCGGTACCTGCAGGGATGCTTCTGGTGAGATGGACTGATCGTCCCGACCTAGGCGGTATTTTTCTTAATGGCATTTTTTTTTTTCTTTTTCTTTTTCTTTTATTTTTAGTTGATTGCTTTGGTTTGGTTTGGTTTTGTTGGGTTGGGTTGGGGTTTTTTTTGTTGTTTTTTTTTTTTCCTTTGGTTTTTTGGTTTTTTTTTTTTTTTTGTGATTTGGGTTTTTTTGTGTTTAATCACAATCACGACAAAAAACTTCCCCTCTTTGGCTGAAAATTGGCAACTTTGACTTCTGTTTTTGTAATATGCTTCGCTCCTGGTCAGAGCTTTAGTAGTGTATAAAATGAGTAGAGGCGACCACTCCACTCTCCAGCATCTGAAAAGCTGATTGTAAATAGGTGGAAAAACACAGTGGGGAGTGCTGGGAAGCAGCACTGCAGTTGGTGTGACCATGGAGCTGTAGATTGGTATCACAAAATTTCACAGTCTGATATCATGTAGCTCCCAGTGCCACCCACTCTCTGTCAAAAGAGGAACACTCCCTGTCTTCTTCCTCTGCTGGGCTGAGGAGCCCGTGCTGGGATCATGGGCTGCCACAGGAAGGGCTCTGCTGTGAGAGGTAGCAGAACAAAGCTGTGCGATACGCTGGGTTCATCTACAGTTTTCTCTTCTTAGTACAACACTTCCCTTTTCCACTGGGCCTTCTGCCTTTGGCAAACAAAGTTCTTTTATAAATTGCCAAATGCTATGTTTTGCTCACACCCAAAATACACACCTCTCCCTTAAGAGGCTGTGTAAGTGTGGGCCTGCTCCTTCAGGGGGATTTGGGTCTTCTCATAGCACAGTAAGAACATAAAGGTTTGGGACCATATTCTCAGGCAGTGTAAGTAACTGAACTTACCTGTACTTTTTAGGTCAAAACACAGGGTTAATTGTTAATAACATATTTACAAAAGCAGTTGCAAGTATTGTTGTAGTAGTCTTCTGTGAGATGGAGGTTAGAATATCTTACTGTTTCTAGCCCCTGCTAATCACATCATTGTGTTTAGCTGTTCAGCCACACACAGATCAAAAAGCAGCATTTAGTATCTCTCTTTAACCCTGTCCAGATTATGAAGGACTGTACCAAGAGAATTCTTTGGCTGTTCTCACGCTGCATACTTTTGGTATTGGTAAATGCTATGTGCTGCACAGGGGAAAGTTTGCAAAAAATGACTGCAACAGATCTCAATGCAAGCTCCCACTGGAGGAGGAAGGTGGTTGTTTGTTTGCAAAAGCACTCTGTAAACTCATTTTATAAATTCAATTCATACTCAATTATAAATTCAGATTTTATTCACTCACAATATCATAACCTAATACTTGCATGTGTCAAGATGAATGTGCACAGGTGATCTGCTCAAAATCAGAGCAGATAAGGACTGTCAGTTGTCCCATCCTCACTTTCTCTGCTGGGTTGCTCTCAGCTGGTGGTGACAGGGTGGGTTTTGGCCAGGTCTGCTTTGCCATTTCCAGCCAACAGCTCCTATACTGCCATTTCTTTG
Organism: Taeniopygia guttata; assembly: GCF_048771995.1. Taxonomy (NCBI): domain Eukaryota; kingdom Metazoa; phylum Chordata; class Aves; order Passeriformes; family Estrildidae; genus Taeniopygia; species Taeniopygia guttata. The sequence continues at coordinate 66,132,342 of NC_133024.1, forward strand.
GTTGTGAATTCTCCTTATTTGGTACTTTATGAATCTTAAGTGAGTTTCCCCCCCATTATATTAATTTTCCCATGTTGGGTGTCTTCATTCTCTGCCCCTCTTGGAACAAGCGGAAGGAAGCAGATGTGGAGAGGCTGGTGTGACCTGCTGGCCATCCTCCTGCTCTCAGAGCACAGGTTTTCCTGTGGCAGGTCACCACTGCTGGGCCCCAGCTGAGTGCTGGCCTTGGGGGCTGTAAACAGGACCTCTCCCAGTTTTATTGCTGTTAATGATCTTGGTTGTCAGTGGGTACCATTGTTTTAGCCTTTGCTCTGTTCTTTTTTCTGGTGTTTTCACACACATCTACATTAATTCTTTCTGCAGATCAGCCAGTATTTCTGTGTTTCTGTCACAAACTCTACATCTTTAGAGTGCTCATGAATCACAAACCATGAATGCTATCTCTGGTGATATAGCAACCCAGTGATAACCCAGTGAAGTCAAAAGGCCCCTTTTCTATTCATCACACAGTCATAGGAACAACCTTGGGTCCATGGCTTGTTTCCCTGACCTTTCAGTGTCGCTCAGCAGAGTTTGGATACAGCTTTATAAGCTTGTTTGTAAGATATGGCATTTTTGTTAAAATTATTTTCTCATCCTGGTTGCTCCCAGCTCAGAGCAGCCCTGCACTGGCAAGGATCAGTTCAGATCTGGTTTTTGGTTTCTAGTAAAGACAGTGAAGGACCCACGTGTGACATATTGAGTATTCAAGCCAGGATGAGGAGTTGGTCTGCTCACTACCAAGCTTCACATCTTTCCAGCAGCTTCACTGTTAAGGATGAGCTTCCCTGAAGCACATATTTTAGGTTTAACCTTTAACCATTCACTGAATGGCACGGAAGAATAAAGGAGAAGGGGCAGCTGGGAGTCACATCTCCATCAGCCTCCTTCAGGTGTGCTGAACATGCTCCTCCTGAATACATTGTCCTTGACTTCACAGTGCAGGTTTTGTGACCACACTGAGGCAACTGCTAAGAAAAAGGTTATCTGGGGTACAGTGGCAGCTATACTTCTGAAAATGCCTCCAAAATTTAGGTGAGCCATATACACACTCATACCTGCTTCCCCAGCAAACTGCATTGCACAGTAGCTGCATTTCCAGCTCTTCAGCAGTACATTGTGCTGTACAGCTCAGCTTACACCTGACCCCTTATCCAGCAGTTTAACTTGAGCACTATAGGCTGGGCATGATCAAACTTGTGACTTTTCAGCCACGGCTGTTGATTTATTGCTCGAAATGACCTTCTTCTTGTACTCCCTTGTGAAGCGCAGAGCGAGTAATCTTTCAGAAGAGGAGGGGGAAAAATGGCACTGAGGCATCACTGCTTGGCACAATCTGTGTCTTCTCTAGATCTCTCTGCTGCTGTTTCCCGGTTTATCCCAGCACCTCCAGTCCTGGGCCAGCTGTTCCCAGCGTTCCCAGCACCGAACCCCGCTGCAGAACTGCAGCTGATGGGTTCATGGATTTCAACTGCAGCTCCTGCCTCCACACAGCACTGCACTGTAAACATTTACCTTTGCTTGAAACCACTTCAGGTGAGCCTCCCGAGTGCCTTGATGAACTAGGACACGAGCCTGGTGCTTTAGGAAACAGCCGTGTCTGGACCCCGGCGGGGTGAGACACAAAGGCAGGGCTGTGCTCTGCCAGCAGCACCTGGCAGCTCGGCCAGACAAAGCTCTCGGGGCACCAGGAGTTGTTCAAATGCAACAGGCAGTGCCAAGCGCTGGGCACGTGCTCCAGATCTCACAGATCTGCTTTCCTGCTGGAAAAAAAGGCTTTTAGACACCTTTGAAATGCCACGGGATGCTTACCATTTGGAAGAGTGGCCGGAGCAAGTGGTTGCATGTGGTGCCAGGACATACATGTTCTGGTCTCTGATATTCCATTCTGTGGCCTTCTGAGCACTGAAAATGTTTATTCCAATCTGCTGTCAGAAATTAATTTGTTTTCAAGTTTTCTGAAGGAAAAGTATGATAACCTATGGATGCAAAATGCATTATGCTCTGTCTTTGCTAAAGAAAGGTTTGCTGCTGTTTCAGAAACTACAGAGGATAGGAAAGTAAGAGAATGTGGGATGTTTCCTATGCCTAAAATAAATCTCCTTAAACCCTTTTCTCCTCACCCCTCTACAAGGTGAAGGAGGTACCATATCCACTGCAAGATGAAGACATGTAGCACTGTGCAATTATGTGTCCAAAGCAAATTAATACTGAACCTTTCACAGGTGCTGCCTGTCACAATGCAGTGCTTCCAATTCAGTGGCTTCTTTAAAAAATGCTAACTTAACTCCTGTGTGTCCTTTGATCTTGCAAAGAGATTGCATTTTTCTTTCCTCCTTGGTAAGCTTTACACTTACTGATCTATCAGCAGTGGGCAATTTTCTTTTTACAGGGCAGTTCAAGATTTATTCATAAATAACCATGATCTCAAGGCCTCCCATTTTGCATAGCTGGTGTGTATTTTTCTAAAATACAGTCATTTTAATTGCTTACAGTGATTAAGAGCCTGATGTGATTATGCAGGACTTTTCTTCTAAACCAACCTGAGGTCCTGTGAAGATTGTGGAAAGCTCATTTTGTAAAGAACACATGATTCTTGGTGCCCTTTGGAATGATAAGGGAGAGAAGAAATAGGAGTTTTTTCAGCTTTGTGGGCAATATGGAAGGGATTACAGAAAACAGCTGTAAACTTCAGCGACAGTTTGGTTGTTTTGGAAGGCTAAAAGTTAAAACCACCAAAATAAACAGAAGGTTTATTTTTCCCACTTCATGTTTTCTTATGATGCTGTTTGCAGGAGTTCATTTGGTATGAATACAGCAAATGTTACACTAATTAATAGCTCTCAGCCCATTTTGTCCCATATTTTTTCCTCCTTTGAAACACAAGTTTTATCTGTTTTAATTATTAATGTAAGTACCATAGACTGAGCTTACAGATATTCACCTACAGTTTAGATTGCTTAAGGGTTAATATCAAAGCTCTCAGTGTTGAAAATGTAGTAAGGTTTGTGCTAAGAAAATGGATTTTAAAATTTGCACTTGTTAAGAACATTTTAAAACAATAATACTGAGCAAGAAAAAAAATTAGTATTGAGATCTTTTATTAATGTGCACATTTTATGTGCCTTTTAGTAGCTAAAGGGACAACACATATTTTAGCAGTCATCTTTTTAGATGTAGTCCTTTTCTTTTAGAGAAGAAATTGCAATGAGTAAAGCAGTGGGAAAGGTGAGGTGCTGAAATATAGGGAAACCTGAATATATCAGGTTATCCACAGCAGTAACCAGATAAGCATTAGGTGTTGCTGTGCTTTTCATTATAAGAATTTTTCCCCTGAGGCCATAATTAAAGCAATTAAAGCAGCAATATTTTACTGTTTGCTAACAGTTTAAAACATGACTTTTCTTAATTTTATTTTTTTTTTTTTTTGTGAATCAGCAGTAATTTTGTGAATAAAACATCCCTTTGGGGCTAGAAGACAAGGACAGGTAGGTGCTGAATGATGCTTTACAGGGGGTACAGCCCATTCCTGGCTCCATCAGCACTGAGTCACTGATGGAGCTTGCTGGCATGGACCCCACCACAAAATAATATTAATTAATGTGCAGATGGTAGAAGTTACAGTGGAGACAGAGCAAAGTCAGAAGCTGACCTTTATTCAGCTAAATGCACCCTGCAGTCCTAGTGAAAAGCTGCTGCTTGCAGGCAGAGTAAGGTGCAGCTGGTGAGTAAATGGTTGGAACAGAGCTGGGTGACAGAATTAAGGTTCTCCGTCTGTGTGCCTGTTCTTCTGCTGATAACCTGGAGACACATTTTCCCTTGCTCTTGACCATGTAGATAAGACACTGAGAAATGGTTATTTTGTAACTTGTGGAGATGGAAAGAGAAGTGTTTTATTAGGAAAGCTGAAATTAATCATAGGGGCTGTAGACCATGTGTGGTGTGAGAAAGCAGGGCAGCAGCATTCATGTCGGAGAGACAGAGGGTTTCTTGGTTGACCTTTCTTTCTTCTCCCAAGACATTCTGAGAGATAGAGGGATAATGCCATGGGCTCTCCCTGACTCCTTGCAGAGACCCTGTCCTCCCTCAACTCTTCTCTGATTGCTAAAAAAAAAAAAAAAATAGGACAATTCTGTCTAGGGACACAAAAAATTCTGCATTATACACAAATGGCAACACAATCATACATTAAGGTTGTGGTGGTTTTTTTTTTTTTTTGTGTTTTTTTTTTTTTTTTTTTTTGTGGTCTCTAAGGACTTGCAGAGGAATAATTCATATTTAAACATCCACACAAGGCAGCACTTCCTTCCACCTCCAAGAGCCAGTGGCTGCCTGTGAGGCAGCTGGTCAGTGTCCAGCAGGACACACTTGCTCCCCATGGCATCCCTGGCTGCAGGAGCACTGCTGGGGACACAGGCCTGTGTGAAGGGAAGTGGCATTGCCCAGTACCACTCACCACAGCAGTCTGCTTTATAGATCTGCAAATTTGTCTATAAAATATTTTTTAGAAACTCAGATTTGTTTATTAAATTAGTTCAAAAGCTGAAGATATAAAAATTACTCAACTCTACAAGAGGAGGTTTAAGTGAAACAGGGACAAGTGATAGGAACTATAAAATTACGTAAAATAACACAAAATATTGACTTATCACTCAGATACTTGTTTGCAAATTAAAATTTTTTAAAAGTGCTACCTGCTTTAGAGCCAAAAAAGCCTCTCAAACCAAACTGATGATTCTCTGGACCATCTTTACTAAATGACAAATTCTTCCTCTGGGTTGTCTTCAGAAATCTGTGTAGCAAAATTCCCACTGTCAGATTGTCTTCTGACACCAACTTCCATGCCTCGATAAGCAGGTTTGGGTAACTGTTTTGGTTTTTTTTTGTTTTTTTTTTCTTTTTCCTCTTCTCTTTACAGTTCTACTTTCTCAGATAACTCAGAAGGAGAGCTGAATATATTAATAAGATTAAAGACTCATATGTTGGTAGTCCAGTGTAGATTTCTCTGCTGAATTAAAGAAATCAAGGCCACACCTTCAAGCTCCATTCCTTTCTTCGTACATGTCCATCTACTGATTGCAATACTTCCAGTTCCTTTAAATTGGGATTTTTCAAATGAAGCACTCAAATAGCTCATGATTTAATGGTCTCTTTTAAAGGGTGTTACCAGGTACTAATCCTTCTTTCATTTTTTTTTTATTCCTGCAGACAGCTGAAACGTGATCACCCAAGTGCCGTAGTCCTTAGTACTGATGACTTCTTTGTTGAAAATGGTGTCTACATCTTTGAGCCTGACTTCCTAGAGGATGCACACAAGTGGAACCAGAAAAGAGGTGACTGAACTCGATCCAGGGGCTGTGCAAAATAGTTTTGCATTTCAGGCTGTCTTTAAACTTAGCCCCCAGAATAAAATACCTCAAGGTGGTGTCATACACTGTAGTACATGGGGTGTTGGCCAAAAAATACATTTACGACTTCTGATTTGATTTCTTCTGACTTATAAAAGGGAAATTTGTAAATGAAAACATTTTGGAAGTTGGTTGATGTTATTTTAGAGGAAGCACTGCTGAACCTTGATACCCTTCAAGCACCAGCCCAGCAGCTGCTCCCTGCAGCATAGGCACCGCAGCCTTTGCCTCTAATTTCTTAGGTATCTGTCCTGACCTGGAAGGGGGTGGGAATGTAATGATAGACAGGAAGAAAACTTGCAGGCTGAGTTCAAGATCCAGGTCTCTACTCCATGTATCATGGTTTTGAGGTTGTGCTCTGAAGGAATTTGTAATGATGGCAAGTATACTTTGAGATGAAGTAACAGGGATCTCCTGCAAATGACAGTAATTTTTGGCTCTTTTAAGTATGTTCTATAAGAGCTTCAGATCAGCTAGAGGCTGCACCACCCCTTCCAGGAGAGCTGCTGGGCACTGATCTCGGCTCCCATTTGGGTGGTAGCTGCAAATCCAGGTCTGGTGGGGAGCCAAGCATGGGAGCAGTGGGCAAAGAAAGGACACTGTAGGGCTAGTAAGGCCTGGCTCTGTTATTTAATATATTTTAGCTTTACTTAATGTGTTACATTGCAGCACGCAAAGCAATGAAGAATGGGAAAAGCCCGGTTATTATTGATAATACCAACATCCATGCTTGGGAAATGAAGCCATATGTGATGATGGTAGGGAAAGCTCTGATTTATTGCTTTTATATGCCTAGCTATGACATTTACAGGTTGATCTGACTGAAAATGTTCTTTACATGGCTAAAAATATTTACTTCAGTTTTCCCATAGTTCTCTAATTATAGTTAAGGGTGGATATTGTGATGAAGTAGGGGCAGAGGTGCCAATGTAGTTGTTTAGCTGGTCAGCTTTGTAACTCAGTGTAGGCAAAACAACTTGAAAATATTAATGGTCTTTGAACCTGCCCTGCTACTTCTTGGTGATGAGGGCATCATACCCTTCCCCAATAGTGACATGAATTGAACAGTTCCCAAACTATTTGTTGACAAATATATCAAGATATGATTTATAATTGTAGTTCATGACTTGTGAGAAACACACCATACAGAGTCTTTGAAGACGCACTGGTGTCTCTTGTCAGGAGTTCTGGCAGAGGTGGCAATTCTTTTAGTGCAGTTTCATAATGTCACCTTTGTGTTCTTTAGGCACATGAAAACAGATATGAAGTTACATTCCAGGAACCAGATACACCCTGGAAGTTCAATGTTCAAGAACTGACAAGGTACATAGTTTTCTCTTTGCTGGAACAGAAAGCTTCTTTCATTTTGTTGACACGCTCTCAGGTCAGCCTTCTTCCTCTTCATATAAGGAAGAATGTAGCCTGGTAAATGACACAGAAGGATTTGGAAAATTTCCATTACTGAGTACATGGTCTGTAGTGAATTCAGCCCTGAAAGAGCCTGAAGTGAGTCAGGCAGTAGAAAAGACAACAAGCCCTGAAGCATGTTTTTGTGCTGCAAGCTTGATGGGGCAGGAGCCCTGATTTACATTCTGTATTTTGAGCAGCAATCTCTTTTGTTTGGGCACAAACTCGAATCTAAGTATTACAGCCAATATTCAGACTTCTGTCCCTAAGAATCTAACCATAACAGATGCTCTCCTGCTGCAGCATGGAGGGACAGTTGGTAAGAAACGGGGTTCTAGAGGATCTTTGTAAAGATCTTAACAAACACACACAAAAGGATATAAACACTTTGCACAATGTGGTAGGATATATAGACAGCTGAATGTGGCTCTAAGGATGTTATGTTGACCAGTGACTGCAGGGTTAATGGTTATAGTCACTGAAAAATTTAGTGCAGGCTGACTTTCCAGCCTTTAGCCAGCCTGATGTGAAGTGAGTTACAGTGCTCTCCCAGGCACCAAATCCAGAAGAGAATATATGCTTAGAGCAAGAAAACAAGGCATGGGCACTGCATTGCAATGCATGGATTTGTCTTCTACCAGCCAGGAGCTCTAGTCAAAAATTAGTGCTGTTCCTGTCTGTGTGTGATGGACACAAACAGCACAGGGCCAAGGCCCAGAGCGCTCGCGGCTGCAGGGGGAGGCAGGACCTGGCAGATGATGGCTCAGGCCTGAGGACAGGTGAGGACACCACCAGCCTGAGCTGTGCAGGGGCACAGCCTGATCATTGTAGGCAGAGCTACTGACTAACTTGAAATTTATTACATATTTGACACACATTGACTTTTCACAGCAGCATTGTAAAGCTAATTCACATACACTCACTGGGGCACAAGCTGCACCTTAATGGCACTAAATGGCAAACCCAAAGATACTTGGGGTTTGCAAACCCACAAACAGAAATTCCTGGTGGTTTTTGAGAAGACAATTCCTGCTAAGTTGTAGAGGGGTCATGGTTGGTGCTTCTCTAGCTACTCTATCCAGAAAGCCCTGCATGTTTGAGCCTTGTGTTCCCCTCCCTCTCAGACTTGTCATTTGGAGCCTGAGCCACATAACAGGTGATGCTTCCCTGCTTGCTCTCAAAGCAACAGTGGTTTCTGACCTCTGCCCTTGCTGCTGTGTCAGTGTCTGGTCGGGCTGCAGTCCTTGACTGTTTTAGTGCTAAAACACAGCAACACTTGTATAAAATACCACACAGGTCTTCTACACAACTCTTATTTTGGACATTTGTCAACTTCCCATGTCCCGTTTGCCTCCCAAAAATAATGGTGTTACATTTTTCAGCAGTCATAATAATATTCCTAAGAAGTAGGTGGTGATTTATAAAAAAAAAGCCAGAAAGAGATCAGTGGAGACCAGAACTATTATGCTGAACCTATGAGGGACTTCAGCAAACTGAAGATAACTGCTGATACACAGGCAGCTAAATACTTGTATTTTCTGTTACTGTTGACTCTACAGAAGAAATACTCATCATGTCCCTCGGGAAAAGATACAACGGATGAAAGAAGAGTACGAGCACAATGTTACCTTCCACAGTGTTCTCCAGTCTGAAAAACCAAGCAGGGATGAGGGAAGCTACAGTGGAGCAAGTGCAGCTTATGGGATGAGGAGTCCCCATCCCACCCACATTTCTGCCGTCCCAAGGAGAAGGCCTCGCATGACACGTACGAATGTGACATTTAACTGAAGATGTGCATTCCTCGGTGTTTTAATTATCAGGGTACAAGAGTCTCTAGATTTGCATTTTTTTCTAAACTGTTTTTTATTCTTGTTTTTCTACTACATTTCTAAATTACTTCTATTTCTTACCAATCTTTAAATGACATTGGACCATGATCTCACAGCTCTACACGAGCACTGTACCCAGTACGAACTGTACTCCGTCTTCTCTCTCTTCCTCCATGAACATCCATCCAGGCATATGTGAAATGCACCGGGCTCTACCACATGCCACATTTTGTATATTTTTTCTGCATCATAGTCTGACACTAGCAATAAACATTCCTAACTCATTTCTGTCTTAAGGCCATTGTGGCCAATTCTTTCCCCACACAATTGCCATTTTAATGTTTTAAATCTGACTGTATAAACTTTTTGTATCTACTACCTTGCCTACAGCATTATTGGAACTTTCAGAGGCAAAGTGAATGATGACAAAAGTAGCTCAATAGATTGTAGCAAGATCTGATGCTGTTCCCTCTCTCCACTGACTGGATTCATGCTGGTCTTACCTCACACAAAAACAGCTTCTCCAGCCTGCAAGCAAAACACTTCAACAGAGCAAACTTAGCTCTTCATCCTGCCAAGACATAGGAGTTCACTGATCCCAAGATGGAGAGGCTCCTAAAAGGAAACATTAGTGTTAGGCTTCTGTGTATTAACTCCTAAGTGGGAACAGGGCTACAGGAGCAGCTCTGAACAGCTGAAGCAGAAACACAGACCAAGGAGCTATTTAATAATAACTCTGTGCGGCATTTTGCTGTGAATCAAATAATCATAGTATTCTTTAAACCTCTCTTAGTGCTATATGGAAATCTGAGGAGAAAAGTACAAGAACTGTGCCAGAATAGCAGAGCAATATTTTGGAATTAAAGTGTTCTGTTTGGTGAAAATAAGAGAATTCTTTATTATGCCCTGTGCCACTTTGGACAGCCAAACAACTATTCTAATGTTGCAGAAGGTAACAAAACTGATGGCTTTAGACTGAAACCAAGATCCTGCTGTAATATAAGAACACAGAATCAATGCCTTACAAAATATCATCAAACCCTCAGCCACACTGATGCTATTGTACAATACATCTTTGTGACAAGTGTACTAAACTTTAAACTATTTTGCAAATGAAGTGTTATTTAATGAGTCTGTTTTTGTAATAGAACTTTATTAAATACAATCAAGTTTTAATGTACAAAGTGTAAAAATAATTCTAATTTTAAATATATACAACACTGTACATGTGCATTAGCAGCATTTTTGGGATTTTGGTCTTGGTAGCATTCTGTGGGCTGGTGATGAGTCCTCGGGTTCCTTTGAGTTCTTCTGAAGAGCCTCTGCTACTTCAGAACTGCTTTTGATGAGTTATTTGCATCCCCAGTAGACCTGGAACTATTTCTGGATGAAACATCATCAGATAAAGTAGTAGCTGTTGCTTTGCTAATTTCATTTACGTAATCCATCTTCTTTTTTTCTGGTAAATTATTCATGAGTGCTTGTGTATTAATCATTGCCAGTTCTTCATCAGCAACCAGGTCATCGTCAGGAAGATGGACAGTTTCTCTCACTTTTCTGCAAGGGGTGACAAGGCCAATATTCTGATCTGTCTCTTTAGGTGACTTGCTGTGCTGTAAACCCAAACTTCGTGGAGGCTGAAATGCTCTTTTAACAGATGGAGAAATTACTGAACATATTGGTGTCAGTGGTGGAGGGGCAGGTATGCAACTGAGGAAGTCCATAGCTTTTCTCTTTTTGCTGGTTTTGAGATGGCCTTCATTAACTGTAGCAGGTGAAGGTGTTTTTGCTGACCCTGGTGTAACAAGTTCCATATTTGGTGTGCTCGTTGACAATGGGCTTGGATGCTTCATTTCAATTCTAGAAGAGATCTGGGTAAAAAGAGAAGTTTTATGTTGAATAGAATGTTCTGTTTCATGAACTTCCTCAAAGCCTTCCAAAAAATGGAGAACCTCCCACCCCGCCCCATATAAAAAACACTACACCGTCATTCATAGCCCATTCAAGTTTAGTTTGGTATCTCTTGATGATGATTAATGTGATTCCTTCAAGTGCTGATGACTGATACAACACTGTTCACCTGTACATTTACATTTTGTTTCTAAGAGCTAAGCAAAATGTATGGGAATTTTTCTATGCTAGATAGTAAGAAATCAAAGCACTCATAAGTCTTCTACTGCCTTGGCTATGTCCTCCACACATGGTTGGTTAAATAAGAAAAAAGGAGAAAAAAATGAAGAAAAACTAAGACAGAACATAGACCAAAATATTTGAAGATAACAATACACACAAGACAGATGCTGCATAGCCAATCTTTCAAGCACAGGCCTGAGAATACACTTAATGTCTCACTTTTAAAAGATGATTAATATATTTAATAAACAATACAAATATAAACTAGTTAGTCTATAAAATATATAAACTAACCCTTCAGAATTAAACATTAGCCATCTCTTTGAAATAGAAAAGGATGCATTATAAGCTTAAACTTAATCCCCAGGAACTGATATCACACCAGAGTGTTTCCACCTCCCTTGCAACTCATAGCAGGAAAAATTTTTGTTCTGACTCTGCTCAGTACTCCACATCAGAAGCAACTCACCACCAGCAGCTTTCATAGGAAACTTGAGTACTATTTAAATAAATTTTTGTCAAGACTGCTAAAATACATTTACCAGGTGACATCTCTTCCCTTTTAAATCCTAGAAATAGTAAACACTATCTATAAAAAGACCAGGAAGTAAATTCTCTCAACAAAGTTTGGAACTGCAGAATGCCTTGAAATAAACATGTACAGATCAAGATTTTTCCCTTCTGTGACATGCACATAGGATAATCTTCACAGTGGGACCAAAGAAGCACTAAATCATCCATAAAGAAAGAGGATTCATTTTACTAACATCAAATTCAAAATACTTAAAAGTATGTTGTGGAAACACAGGCCACAAGGGGAAGTTTTCATATAGTGTTTGGAGGAAGGATAATCTATCTCATGGCTCCTCTGGGGAATAATCCTAAGCCCCCCCCCACACAGGGAAAGCTTCTAATCAGCTTGCATTGCCCTGAAAAGATTGGATGAAGTGGATGCAGAAGTGAGACCATTCACCACAGGTATAACACTTGCTTAAATACTTACTGCATGCACTGCCAGTATAAACACAGCATGATAATTACCAGAAGCTTACCAAACTTCTATTATCTGTATAGCTGCAGGAAGGAGAGGAACTTTCCAAGCCACATCTTCTAGTTAAACTGGGTGTAAGCAAGAGATTTCTTTGTAGCAAATTCATCAATTTACTTTCTGCATTGGAGCAAAAGGAGGCCACGTTCTGTAAAGGAGAACAGAGTTTGCAATGCAGAATAGTTGGCTTTTGAACTATGTGAGGATGATATACACTACATTTAAGACTTCCTTTTCCCATCATTATTTCACTGGAATTTTATTTTATATCAAACCAACAACATAGAAGATTGCTGCACTTTCTCTCCATGGCAGATTCCCTATTGACAGGTACAAGATCTTTTGCCACTCAGAGATTCTGTGGCACATCCTAAAGACCATGCTGGATCAGTTGGGGGAAAAAAAAATCAAGATATTCAATCCCCCGGGAAAATTGCATTAACATTTTACTCTATCTCCCAGAAAACTCCCCTCAAATTCAGCATTATATGCATTATTTGTTTTAAAGATTTATCAATACTAACAGACTTTTTGGTGAAGGATGTAACTCAGCAGTAACTGAAACTAACCATCCTATGACACTTCTACAGATTTACCTCTATCACACTTCTCAGTTCATTAACCTTCTCTTGAAGATAGCATTCCTTTGGACTGGCTGAGAATAAAGAAAGATCTCCAGCCAACAGCATGGGAATTTCTGATCTGAATTCCGACTGCCACTGAAGGTTGCTTGCAGAAATGAGTGAGCAGCGGACAACTACATCTTCAATAGCCAAGTGTCTGAGATCTGTCCAGATCTTTACTGCCACTAAGTTATAGCTTTCATCAGACAAGTATACCACAGTAGTGAAACCTAAAAGCAGGGAAAAAAAAATCTGAATTAAACCTTTACATCTTTTTAAGTGATTTGGATTTACTAAAAAAAGTCACACACATCTTGAAAGAGCTACATGGCAGCCCATCTGCATGGTGACAGGTATCTCATACTTCTTTCATATTCTACACTAGCTCCCTACTGATTACAGAAAACAACTCAAAGTTTGTGTCTTCAAAACCAATACTCCTATGGAACTTTCCCTTTTTACCCAGAAGATTATCCACCTCTCCCTATCCATGAGGTCCAGTGCTTGAATTCCACTCATTCCATTACACTGTACACCAAAGGGAGTTCATGTATATCCACAATGGTGTTTGTGCAGATGCTGAGCACAGATGCGAGAACTTATTCCCACCATTTATGGAAAAAAAACCCCAAACATGTAAATATAAGCTGCTTTTGAGCTTTGATCCTCCCTTTCTAACTTCCTCAGCTACTAAGCCGAGACAGTTTTTCTTCAGAAATACAGATTTGTCTGCCAGCATGTCACTGTGATGGGCTGTATCAGCAGGTTTTCACAGGCTTGAGATTCAGGTACAACACCAAGATAACTCTAACTTTTGAAATAAAGAATTCAGTGCTTATTCAATAGGAGGACATGAATGTGGTTCACAACATCAACATACCCGCTCTTCTAACAGAAATTACAACTCCGACTAAATCCACTTCAGCACATGGTGGCTGAAAAGAAGGATCCAATAAACTGGTGAATTCTAGAGCCTTTCTTGGAAAGAAAATCTGTACCAGCATCTCCTGTGATACCTGATGAAACACAAAACTTCATTATTTACCACACTTACAGAGTGTGACACATTTTAATGATGCACCTTTACAGACTTAAAGACTTACTGAGAGCTGTAGATACTGAGTTTTCTTGGTGGCTGTTAACTGGATGCTGGTGGAGTCTGCCTTGCCCCTGGACTGGGACGCTGACAGCTGGAAGATCCTGTAGCGAGCGCCTTCCTTCAGCAAGGAACACACATCGGGCAGCGGGCGCCAGATACTCACTATTGCTCCTGACAACAGCACAGAAGCTCAGTTTCCTGCTCAGTAATACTTTGAAGGCTTTTAAACAAAATGAATCTAAAAAATCCTTTCCAAAAGCCCTAAACAAGAATCAAACTGGAAATATTTACATGTAAGCTAAAATACTGTTGGGAAACTCTTCAAATCTACCTATGCTGGCCAGTTACCGCATTTAGTTAGAAGTTTTTTATAATTTTTCAAGCACTGACCTTTATGTTTTTCTTGCTTTCTGTAGTCTACTACATATAATCTCCATACTGCAGACACATCCCTTTTGTAACAACCATTTTCTTCCTGTTCTGCTGACTCTAAAGCCTTCTTGAATTGTTCCTGCAACTGAGTTTGTTTTTTGTCATTCATCAGCTGCCTGTAAGCCTTCAAGGCTTTTAACTGGTCATCACTGAGATATCCCTGTAACCAAGAGAAGATGAACTCGGTATCATTTTATTAATCATTTATAAAAAACCACAAGATTTTTAGATAGCCTCTTTCTTGAGTCTTCATCTGTTTAAAGCAATTTATTTCCAGCTGATGCACTACTAGGACTTGAAATGAAGTATATTAAAACAACAGGAGGCAGCAGTGGTACTGCTGGTACTCAGCTGGTGCTCTCTGGTCTGTGCAGAGATTACACTACACACTGTTCTTATGTGACAATTAGTGGGAAGCCTGCTTGAGAGTGCGGAAGTAAGGTGAATATTTAATATAACAGCCAAGCTTGCCTGTTTCATATGAAGACATAGTAGGAAAAATTTCTGGAAGAATAAGGAAGAGTTGCACTTCTCCTCCAGCTGCTGTCTCTGAGTTGACACAATGATTTACACTAAAATGCCATCACTTTACTGACCAAGACTCCAAGATCCAGATGTCTGTACATGCAGCTTCAAAGACATGGATACCATTTTATCAAATAAATCAGATCATATGGCTTTATGACAGACAAGGATCCTCACTTGCAAAAGGCAAGGCATGAATTTAATTTTTAACAACTGGCAGGGACTAATCACCCGTATCTTTATTATGAAGGCATAAAGACTTAAATATTGTGATTTAACTGGAACAGGGAATGAAGACAATATAATTATCCACACAATTCAGTGAACAGCATGCAAGTGTATGAAACTCTAGATCAATGAGGTGCATTAAGTTTTCATATATGCGAGACAAAGCAAAGTAATAAAATTACAAGTAGCATTAACTTCTAATTGTGCTATATCCTGGATTCTTATACCAAGAGAAAATTACCATCCAAGATAATATTAATCAATTACAACAAACCTTCATTAAGGTTTTTTTCAAAAATTTTAATATTAATTTATTTAGCAATAAGCATGCTGTAGAAGATAACAAAAAACAGCAAAACCAAAGAGTAATTTAATGGTCAACTTTAGCATGAGTTATTAAATTTTCATTTATTCCAAAAGCTTTTCAAAATTAACCCACTACCTCCATATAACCAGGATCAGATGCATTCTGAATTGCTTCATAAAGTTCTGCACCATCTTGCAAATTATGGATTTGCTGTCTTGTGACAATCCGTGATCTTGGTGTTCTTCTACTGGTTCTCTCTGTTGAGAAAAAGCCTTTATGTGGATTACAACCAAAACACTTTAAGTGAAGGAAGAAATAATTATATAAGAAGCACAGTAGTACTTAGGCCTTGCCAGAATAAAAATACGAAACACATGTATAAGAATTGATGTATATGTGTGTATCTGTGTGTATATATATACGTATCAGGAAAATACAAGAAGAAAAAAAATCTTATTAATTGCAATACAACATAAATAGAATATTATACAAACTTTGGGGAAGCCTGTATCAGTGGCTAGGAGGCTAGCAGCTAGAATCAGTGGCTAATATCACTTAGGAGAGCGTGGGAGGTTTGATGGGCTGCCAAGAACCTTCATAGATACTTGACTACATTTTCTTTATGTACATCACTTGCTCTTCTTCTCATGCAGCAGAGACGTCTTAAAGACAACAAGATGTGGAACAGCAGGTGACCACAGGCCTTCACACAAAGCCTCCTCAGGACATCAGCTAAATGCCAAGTTAACTAATATTAAACTACTATGTACGTCACTTTGCTGCCAGAATTTTGTTGAATTCCTTCAGCACAGCAGACCCCTGTGTACAAATTTACCAAACATAAAACAACACACGAGGTGTCATAGCAGTGACGTTTAAGAATTACAAGGCCATCTCTGATTTCAACTAAAAATTCCATGTAGTAATCACTGGGAGAGGTGGACAGTGTCAGCTATTACAGAATTAGAAGATACTGAACTGAAAGGCACCTCTGGAGGTCATATGGTCCAACCCCCCTGCTCAAGCAGGGGCACCCTATAGAAGGCTGACTAAGACCATGTCCAGTGAGCTTTTTATTATCTCCCAGGATGGAAATTTTACAGCCTCTCTAGGCAACACTGTCAGTCAACCACCATAGTGAAAAAGTTTCCTGGTGACCAGAGGGAACTTCCTCTGTTCCAGTTTGTACTCATTTGGCTCTGGACCTGTCACTGGACACCACTGACAGAAGCCAAGCTCCATCTCTGCACTGTCCTTCCAGGTATTTAAGTACATTGATCAGGTGTTCCTGAGCCTTCTCCAAGCTCAATGGTCCCAGCTCTCTCAGATTTTCCTAAGTCAGATGCTCCAATTCCTTAAACACATTCATGGTCCTTTGTTGTAGTATCTCCAGTGTGTCCATGTCTCTTTTAGAGTGAGGAGCTCAGAACTGGACATGGCATTCCACATGTGGCCTTACCAGTGCTAAACAGAAGGGAAGGATCACCATCTTAGACCTCCTGGCAACAATCCTCAACTTATCTGCCAGGACCCCCAGGGCTCTTTCTGCCAAGCTGCTATCCAGCTGAGTGGCCCCCAGCATGTATTGGTGCATGTCACTGCGCCTCTCCAGGTGTAAGGTTTGCAATTTGCTTTGTTGAACTTCATGAGGTTCTTGTCAGCCTATTTCTCCAGGTGCCAAAATCCCTCTGGATGGCAGCATAATCCTCTAGTGTATCCACCAATTGTCCTAATTTTCAGCACCAAACCTGCTGTAAGTACATCGCCCCACTCTCCAGATCATTACTGAATTTGTTAAAATGTGACTAGACTGAGTACTCATCCCTGGCATACACCAGGAGTTACTGGCTTCCAAACAGACTTTGTGCCACTGATCACCACCCTCTGGGCCCTACTGTTCAGACAGTTTTCAATCCACTTGCCTGCCTGCTCATCCAGCCCATCAGCTTCTCTCTGTGAATCCTAAGGGACACAGTGTCAAAAGCCTTTCTGAAGTCCAGGTAGACAATGTCACTGCTCTTGCCTCAACTGCCCAAGCCAGTGATTTCATCACAGAACACTGTCAGGTTGGTCAAACTTCCGCTGAGTGAATCTTTGCTGAATACTCCAAATCACATTTTTATCCCTTTTGTGCCTGTGCTTCCACGATTATTTGTCCCATCACCTTCTCAAGGATCAGGGTAAGGCTGACTGGCCTGTAGTTTTCTGGGTACTCCTTCCTACCTTTTCTGAATACAGCAGACACATTTGCTTTCTTCCAGTCTCCAGGCACTTCTACCAACCAACTAATGATCATTCAAAGAGGATCAAAAGCAGCCCCACAGACATCAGTCAGCTCCTCCAGCATTCTGAGTTAATCCCATCATCAGCTGTGGACTTACATATGTCCGGTTTGCCTGAGTGTTCTCTAACTTGATCCTCTTCCACCAAGGGTAGGTCCTCCTTGCTTCAGAATTTTTCCTGGTCTCTGTGGCCTGGGATTGCCAACCAAGGGCATTCAGTAACTCAGTATTCTCCATGGCCTGTGTCACCACAGTCCCTGTCCCACTGAGCAGCTCCACTGACCTGAGTATCCACACAGTCATGCAATTATTCATGAGGAAAGAGATGCTCAGTCTTGGTGTTCAGGTCTACTGAGATACATCCTAGCAGTGCCCGCCTCTGGGTGAAATCTTACAGTGTCATGTCCCTGAGGGGAATGAAAATGATGAATTCTGCAATTTTGTAGCATTTCCCTGAAAATCATCTCAAGGATAATTTTTTAGTGACCTGCCTACCAATATGTTCAAAAGGTGTTTCCTAGAGAGCTGCAAAGCCATGCAAATAAGCACAAAACCATTTTGTACCAAAAGGTCTTGACACACAGGAAGCAAAAATCTGAAACAACACAAAACAAAAACAACAACAAAGAAAACAACCCAAAATCCCATCTCTTCTTCTTGATCACCAGAGATTTTTGACAATTTCTTTAGCCTTTTCTGAAAACATCAAAATGTTTTTCTGTTCTTTATATATTTTCTGAAAGAATGAAAGCTTTACCTTCATGCTTTTCATATTCTGCTTGAATTTTTGCAAACAGAGCTTCCAATTTCTTTTGCTGATCCTCTGCATGCTTGGCAGCTTCCCTTTCTTCTGCTCGGCTATTACGAAAAACATAGGAACCAGCTGACGTCTTTTCCATCCACTGAAATAAAAAGATTAAAACTAAACCCAGAGTTTAAAAAAATTATTTTCAACATTATCTAGCTTCTCTTTCATACTCACTGTTGAGCAAAAATGCTTTAAAAATGAACAGGCAACAGACTTTAAGTTCTTCCAGTATAACAGATAAAAGGCAAAACCCCACAGGATTGGTTGGTAACTTGTCAAAGACAAGCATAATGGAGCAGTATCCAAAACCAGATGATTTAAAGCTGAAGAAAACATAACTTCAAGTAGTGGGTATCAGTGTTGTAATTTAGATGATTAATGGATCCCACTGGTAGATTCATTAAGATACAAACCATCAAACTCAATGCTGAAAAATACACCAGACTGCATTCTACCCAACTTGTCTTTCCACATCATCTGTACTTTCTGTTTTAACACCCTGGATTAGATGCTGTAAAAGAACTCTGATATAGTTCTGCAGATGCAGAAAGGTTTAGGTTTATCCTAAATCTTTTCTGCCTGAGATGATTACATAGCCTTGTCAACAACCCTACCAGAACTGGCTTGCCTGATTTGAAGAGGCCAGTGAGCTAAATGAGGAGATCCATGGTTGTTCCCTTCCCATTTTCTGCACACTTCTGTCTTCTACTTTGCACTGGCTCTAGCAGTGACCTCAGCAGATTGTATCAGTTTGGTAATTAAATAGACAAGCAGTTCACTGTCTGTTCTTAATATTATTATTAGTTACTTTTTCCTAGTTTAATTAATTAAGTTACCTAAGTAACAGGACCAGGTGATCTCCAGGTTTAGAACAGAGAAGCAGCAAGAGTGTATAGTGAAAGCAAGATAAGGGAAGGTTGCAGAACCAATCCTTATGAGGCAATGAATTGTTGAAATAGGCTCTACCTACCTCATTAATTGCACATCATGTATTTCCTGCATTACTCACAGTTTGACACCTTTAATTAAGGCTACTGTGATTTCCACACTCCTTGACTCTTGAGGTAAAATGTGACAGACAGCCCAAATCTTATAATTTTGGCATGTTTGAGCAAGAGTCTCAGTGTTTAATGCAGAAAAAAGTACATCAATCTCTTGACATAGCCAGATATGAAGAAGCACTTGCCTCCCCAGCCTGGAAACCATTTACTGTGATGCAGTTACAGATTATAGTCCCCTTTCTGAGACCTAAATAAATGTTTGTTCTACCAGGCAGCTCATACAATAAGTGCTGCAATTTCCTCCATTAAAGTAATGATCTAAAAAGCAAAGTAATGATCCAAACCAAATGTTGCTAGTACCTTTGCAGAATTCATTCTACATCCACCAACAATAATATAATACCTTAGTAAGAAGGCAATGAAAAAAAGTATCCTAGATATACATGCCAAGTATAACCTGCTCTGAGAAAAGCTAATAAAATATGAAAATTATGCCCTGGTTAAACTGTTTACATTAAAAGAATTGATTACTAAAAGAAATATTGTTTCATTTTGTCATTTATAAATTTATAAAACCAAGTAGTTGCAGTGAAGTCTGATTGCATTTAAAACGTCTGGATATCAAGTAGTATTTAAAAGAACTTAACTCTGTTTTACAGCATAATTACACACTGTATTTTTAATAATATAAAACTTACTTTAATAATATAAAACAATACAATCAGTTACATGTAAGAAAAAGTAATCCTACCAATGCTTTTTTAAGCTGAAAGCAAAGTCATCTAAAGGATACTGAACACCAACTTCTTGCAGCAGGATGCTCTAGTCCTGAAATACTAAATGCATGCGCAATGCAAGAACCACTCCTGTGTATTTTACACATAACGGTATCTTAAAAAAAAATTGTAACTCTCTATATTGTGTCTTTGACGAATGATATAGCAATTAATTAATATAATGGAGATCTCATAGAACCCTGCTAGATTCATAAAATGCTTCCACCATACCTGAATAGGGTAAGTTCTTTGAATAACCACATCAATACACCCCACTGCACCGCCCTCACTGTAAAGTGATGACAAAGGCACAGGGAAAGGTCTGGGATCCCGATGAAATCCTAGTTTTGTGTGCCATCGCACACGGCGAGTGCTGTTCGCTGAGATCTGAGCAAGGGAAAGGGTGCATGAGAAATTGTCACTGCTCTAAGTTATAGCAAAGTTCTATCCACCTTATTTTACCTACAGGAATATCTACATATCCATTTTCACACTATCCTCACTAAGAATATATCACTTTTGCACCTGAGCAGATCACATTTTAATTTAAAGATTTCCTTTCACACTGAAGACTGTATTTTAAACAGAATCTAAAAATCTGATAAGTTAAAATTCTCTGGGAAATGAGAATCTGTGAGACAACCCATTGCTTTGTACCAGAGGAGCAATTTCAGTATTATGTTAAAACTTCACCCTCTTTAAAATTAAATCTCTTTAACTAACCTCAAATGAGCCAAGGCCCTCCCCCACCAGTTCATCCTCTCATGACTTGGTTCCCCCCCATTCTTCCTCCAACTTCCATATCATCTGAGATGGATAAATACTTCTTTGCAACTTGGAGTTTAACCAAAGTAAGGAGCTGGAGCTGCCAAAGCACATAGCAAAACTTGGTAGAATTTTATATTACAAACTTCTCTTCCAACTGTATTGACACCCCTGTCTTACAAATCTGGTTACTGAACTTCAGCAAAGCTCCATCTGTTTGTAAAACCCCAATAACTTTTCCTCTTTACAAAATATGGCTAAATTAAGTAGCATTTATCACATCTCTGTCACATCCAATCAAGCAGAATATTTTATTTACCTTTAACATAAGGGAATCTGGGGCTTCCAGTGGTGTACATCCATTTTGAGGACCAACAAGTTCTGCTCCGTGCACTATGATCTTCTGACCAACAGTCAGCTGCCTTCTATCTAAGAAAGCTTTGAGAGGTGGATCCAGAAGAGCTCTGATCCCATACCAGCCATCAGTAACTTCAATTAAAGCTGCTGCTTTTTTACTTTCCATGTTCTTATTGCTACTGCTAGGAGATACAACTGTGTTCAGCGATATGATTTTGGAAATACACAGTACAAGTGTTTTACCTGCTGCATCATCTCTTTCCATTATTTTTTTGATTGCTGATCGTTTACTTTTATCAACTTCCAAATCATACCTACAAAAAGGAATTTCTGCTTAGTTACAGCAAACAAAATCCATCACATTGTTTTTCTTTAAACACAGTTGTAGCAAACTGTTGGTTACTCAATCTACATGATTAAGCACCACTGTAGCAAATCAAATGTTTTCTACATTTTTGCAGGTAACACACGCTATGTTTTTAATACTGCTGTGTGTAAGTTTAACAATACAAGCATTCTGCTAAGTAGTGAGTGCAAGGTGGATGTGCTTATTTTGTAATATTGACAAACCAGAAAGTACACAGTAACACAAATTACAGCTCCCAATATATTGCTATACACATACCTGTATTTCAACTGCAACAGGACCATTTCTGGTGTCAAACATCTGTTAGCAAATTCACGTGGGAAAGACACTTCCATGGCTGCCAATTTCCAGACAATCCATCTGTAGTGATTGTAAACCCAGGCCTCTGTTATTAGATTGGGGTCCACACCAGGAGTGTCACAGAGGGCTCTGCATATAAATTGTTAATAAATTAACCTGAAATCCACTGCAAATTTTGACTTGCCTATTTTTCAGACTATTTACATCACTGAAAAATTTTCAGAAATTTTCCAAACTGACTTTGTTTTCTTTAATGGTCAGTGAGGATCAATCACTAGCAACACGAATCTACATAGAAAATTCACAATCCTATAATATCTTTATTTATGCCAACGGAGGTGTACTAAAAATGTATAGTAAAAAACCAGCAGTCAGAAGTTTTAAAATACCACTGTGTTGGATTTATTCTAGGAGACAAGAGAATTGCTATCTAATAAATAGCATAGTTGTCCCAAGTTCATAAGCAACAGTACCTGTAAAACTCCTTTTTCCCAGCTTTTCCCTCATCTGTAGGTATTAGCCATCCTCCATCAGCAAGATGCATTCCATTTCCAGCTAACAAATACTCCTTACTGAAAAAGTCCTTGATGAGAAACTGGAAAGATTCTGCATTTGTGCTGTTAACTTGTATACACTGTTTTGAAACACCATATGTATATAGCTGAAAAAAATCAGATGGAAAAGACAAAATAATGACAGTACAGTGAGAATTTAACAGAGAGTTTAAATATCCAATCTTATAATTAAGATTAAATATTTCTTTAAGGTTGAGACAGCTTTTGTCTGACCTTGCCATTTCATATGTAAACAATGGGAAATGGATGATCCCCAACAACTGTTTTAGCAGAACAGCATCACAGTGTTCCTTGAAAGTGTTTAAAAAAATTCAATAGGTTTTGTACTTTCACAGTACCAAAAGCAAGAGCATTTTCATATAGATTTACCTAAGCTTAAATGCTCTTCATGTGCATTTTAAATGGTGGATTTTTTTTTTCCTGTTTGATTATAACACTAGAGACTTATGACCTTTATAGTCTTAAAACTGGATATATGCCACTTAAATACTGTAGCAACTGGTGTAACAGCTACTGTAAATACTTAACCTAAAAACTGAAAAATGTATCTATTCAAAAGCTACTGAGTTTTTATTTGCTAGTTTTGAGAAACAGATGTTAGACTGAAAATAAAAAGATATCAATATACCTCTTCTGTAGAATAAAAGCTAGGAGATTTCTCTTCTACTGCATTTTTCAGAGAGATTCTATTGCTGGCAGACGTTTTAATGACATAAAGAGAGCCTGGCTGTGAACGAATATTTTGCCTACATTTCTTTTTAATTCTCATTTCCTGCAGATCTCTGGCACAGCGGAGATTTGTCACCATCCTGGCCATAGCTGCAAATTAAAAAAACCCAAATTATCACAACCTTTTAAAAACATTATCAAATAAAGATACACAGTGACGCTGTAGCAGATTCAGAGCAGCGTTTTTTCTATGCTACTCTGCAGATTTTTATAAACGACAGGTCTAAATATTAAAAGTTTAATGCATTTAGAAAGCAGTATTTACTGAAGGCATTTGAATATTTATATAAAACAAATTACATATCCATATTAATTTTATATAAGTCCCTGAACTAAACTTCCATCCACATATTTTTCTCATATGATGACTGAACTCAGTCTTCATAGAAAACTCCAAATGGAAAGAAATTAGTTGACTACAGAAATTCTTAATCCTGAAATTTTGGCCTGTTACTGCAGGATCTAATTCTGCAAATACTCATACATCTGTTCAAATATACACAAGTCCTTCTGAAAAAAAATCCGGATTATTTGATTGTAAATTATAGAAGTAACCAAAAGAACCAGAGCACTCAAGAGAGCTTAGAAGGCATAAATCCACATTCTTAAGTCAAACAGTTGAGCAGACAAAGTCTGCCTCTTTAAAAATGACACAATCAACCATTTACATGGCTAAGTCTACATTTTAATTAGAAGACAGAATGAAAACAAGCTCCTGTAAAAATGAATGAAGCATAATCTAAGGTTCCTAGATTCTTTTATCTATGAGGTATATAAGAAAAATCTAATATCAAATGAAACATAAGTTGTCTGTTTCTAAGCATTTCTAAGCATCATGTGAAATATTTTCCTTTTCTCAACTAACTTTGGTGATAAACAGTATATGCTCTTTTAGGAGTACAATATAAAATATTAGGAAAGTAGTAATTTCCTAATTTTCCTGCCAAAATAAAAAAAAGCCTTAAAATGAAGCTTCTTTTTATTAAAAAAAAAAAAAAGTCTGCAAATTATACAAAAACCCCTAAAGAATCAACTCTGATAGTTAGTATTCACAATAGTTAAGTGAGTAAAATCTGAAAATACCTAAATTGCCATTTTCTAAATCAGTGTCTGCTGCATGCTGGATACAAGGCTGCTGATCTTGAGGGTCAGCAGTATTTTGTTCAGTTCTGATCTGATTTAGTTCCATCTCTTTGGTCATACTTTTGCTGATGGGTGAGTCACATCTGCTGCTGCTGCCTTGTTCGCTTGTAGAAAATGTCAGCTTGGTTTTGAAGGGTGGAATAAAAGTTTTAGCAGCTTTGCCAGATTTGTACAAACTTCTCGTTTCTACACTCTCTTTTGCCGAGGCCTTACAGGGAGTGGAAACCCCTGCAGCACTGTCTGAAGAGTGCCTGAGAGCACAGTGCTGAAAAATGGCAGGTTTAGATTGGAATCCTCTCAAGTCTTGATCTGGCAGGGTAAGGGTAGGATTCTTGACTTCTTGTCGTTCTTCAGTTGACCTACAGAAATGAAAACATTTAAGCATACAGGTTTCATCTTCCTGACAAAAATCTTTGTCAGGAGTTTTGTATTCCTAATTTAGTAATACAAAATTTCAATTCTGTATCAGTAAAAAGACAAAAATATCAATCTTTGATATTTAAAAAACAAAATACTTAACTTCTATCTATTGAGAAAAGACACAGTATAATAGGGTATAGTTTGTTTAGCATCTACTATAGATATATATAGCATATACTAGATCTACTGCAGCAGCATGTGTTATATGGTAACTTAGTATTTTTGTCATAAAATTATTAGCCTTTTATGAAGTTGAGTAGTAACTCAAAAATTTCTCACCCAAAAGGCTGACAAGTTATGGGTTTTAAAGGGACATGGTACATAAATTTTCTTCTGTCTTTAAAAATGCCTGTAAGATAGTAAGAAAAAAAAATGTTTGAAATGGCACATAGTTAGAAATTTACAGCATATACTTTATCTATATTAATGATATATAGAGAAGTCTTCAGAGTTGATTTAAACAGCTTTATTTATTCCTGACCTCAAAAATGTTTTTTAAAACATCTTTCCAGAGAGATCTAATGATTAAGTGCTCACAATGCTGAGCTCTCAAGAGTTTATGTTTGTGAGCCAGCAAGATATTTTTAGGCTCCTGAAAGGGTAACGTTTATAATGTATTTAACTCCAGGTAAGCTCACCATTCCATTTAGAACTCTTTCAGCAACTTTTATTCTTTTATTTGACACTAAAACAGAAAAAGGCACATTTGCACAAACTCCTCCTTCCATTACTGAGGGACTTGGAAGGAATTATCTTGGAATTATCAATGTAACTAAATAATAGCTGCCTGGAATGTAAACCCATTTGTGCTATGCCCTTAGGGTGCAAAGAGGAAGTTTCATATCAGAAGTAATTATATAGTAAGTATATCACCAGTAAGTTTTTACACAAAGTTAACCAATAGAATGCATTCCTCCTATTGAGCCTAGAATTTGTGAGATTTAGGATTGTGAAAGAGCAGGTAAATTCCTCCAGAACTGGAAATTAAGCCAGAGTTCTTGCAGAAGGAATATATTTAGAGTCTATGCAATAAGGCAAATCATTAATCACAAGATTTCAAGTCTGCAGGGACATTACCACAGCACCTTGCCAGAATTTCCATGACTACATTGGTAAATGCAGTAGTTAAGTAAACTTATTATATGTTAGGTTATTGGAAATTGAAGAATTCTCAAGAAAACAACTGACACTGGATTACTGCTTAGAACACAAGATGACTAAAATTACCGTCAGGGGTGCTTTTAGAAGCTTTCAATGACCTGGGGGAATTCTTTGTTCTGTTAAATTCAAGCAGAAGCTGCCTCTTAATTGGAGGTTCACCTAGAATAAAAACACAAAAGTTTTAAAAGTGATGTACCTTTCAAGTTCAGTTTCTTATCAATTGGCACAACACAACTGTAATTTCTAAATAAAACACTGAAGTCAAAGCAAGCAGAACTAGGAAGTTTTCAGGTCATGCGTCTTAAATGGCCTTTTCAAACACAGAGCCACCTCACCACAAATTGCAGAAGTTTCTCCTGTACAAAATGACTGCATATTGTGCTACCAAGAGTGACAACAAAACCCCACATAATGAAGCCTGTTATTAAACTTTTGTGATCAGTAATTCTTTTTCACCCAAAATGAAGTCTGTAAGCACCACAGCTCTCAGACTGCACTTCACTTGCACCTCTCTTTAGACTTTCAGTAACTCAAGAGTACCTCCAAACTTTTAAGATTAACTCATCTTTTACAGAAACTGTAACTAAGGTCAGGGTTCAGCTGTGGCACAGCTATTTCAATCTGGATTGGTAAGAGTCCTACCCTGGCTTCTGCCACGTACCCAAACTTTCCAGCGCTAGCCTGCCTGACCCTTGCACCTGAACCTGTGCAGCCAGGCAGGGACTCTGCTGCAATTTTCCCTTCCACAAGGAGTTTCCAGCTAGCCCAGGTTCCTGAACTGGTCTGTATTTCTGCACAAGCATCAAGTACCAACACTTCAACCCTAGACAGATCAGTTTCAGAAGGCAAGAAACTGCATTTAAACCAACTATTTTTCATACCAGACTAACAATCTTGATACAAGCAAAACAATTGTCCTCATCTACAATGCACAAAAAGGTGAAAATTTAAATACTGGTACTAATTTTTCAAAGAAAAAACACTAGATTTGTACAGAGAGGAAGAAAAAGTCTGCTCAGAGAGAAAAGGAATAGCAGCTTTCTTCTGAAAGCTTACAGTAAAACAGTAAACCTGTACATGTTCAAAATTACTAATCACAAATTTAGCTTCTACTGTGCATATTTAAGCCTGGAGAGAGTGGATGAACTAGCCTGCAGCAAGAAGAGTTTTTGTCAGACACCTAGAGAAAGAACTTGAATGTTTCTGTGAGCTAAAAATCAACGCAACATACAAAAAATCCCCCAAACCCTAAACCAATCCACTATGCAGAAATATGGAGTTGAACATCTGTAAGATAAAATACCTACCAAGTGAGTTGTTTTCTTCGAAGTGCCTCTTCCCAAAGGTCTTAGTTTGGAAGTTTTTATCTGGTCTGCCACTGAAGGTCTGCGCAGCATTAATTTGTACTCCAGAACTGGAAAAACTGTCTTCCATAAAAGCTCTTGCACTTTCTGCAGCTTCTACTTCCAAGTAATTTTTTGGACTTTGGAGAAGATTAGTATTAATTTCTGCTTTAGCAGTAGCACTGCATGAAATTGCTTCAGAGTCTGTTTTTGACCACAGATTCAGCTGCCCTTGTCCAAAAGACTCAGTTTTCGCTTGCTGGAAGTTATTTTTAAATGATGCTAACTGCTTCTTTTTCTGATTGTATGGTGTGTGCTCAGGCATTTTGACATGGTGAGTGCTTGGAAAATACTTTATTTCCTGGGGGCAGATGCCTTTAAAGTCAGAGTCTTGATTGCAGCTTTTTTCAGTTTTGAATTCTGAGATTACCTTATCTGTTAAAGATTTTACATGTTGACCACTGTCTTTAATTGAATTAAGCTGATCTGTAGTACAAAGCCCACTACTCAAAATGTAATCAGATTCTTCTAAAATTGCCTTTGCTTTTTGATAGGCATCTTTAGAAACTTTTACCTGCTTTCCACTAGCAGTGCTGAAGCCAAAAGCAGAATCTGAAATCAGTTCAGGGCTGGTATTTTCTTCCCCTTTTGATGATACTACCTGCATTTCCCTAGGTAGTACTTCAATGTGCATTTTAGACTTTTCAACATCTTCCTCAACTAAAAATGCTTCTTGTACATGTGGTGAATGACTATCTTCCATTTCAGAAAAGAGCTGTCTAGCTTTCCTGAGTGACTCTTCTGAAAGCTGTACAGGCTTTCCACTTGCTGTACTAAAAAATCCAAAATGGCTTGTAGAAGCATCTGATGGCTTTATTTGCTTATTTGGAACAAAGTGCCCTAAAAGCTTACTATTCTGCTCAAAGGATTGCTTCGGAGAATTTGAAACAGACTTTGCATCTGCAGATGTGCTTCTTTCTTGGTGATTGTTTTCATCAGCACTTGCGTTTACTTTAATAAACTGGGATGTGGCTGAATTAACCTCTCTACTAGTTGTAGCATTAAAAAAATTAGCAGAATTAGGACACTCCGTGTGAAGGACTACAGATGAATTTCTAGCAATTTCTGTTTGATTCCTTCTTGAGTTAGGCTCAATGTCATATTTTACAGCCTCACTGCAGTCTTTAAACATTTGTCTGACACTTGCTAATGCACTTTCTGAAACAGACACAGCTTTCCCTTTTGCTGTGCTAAACATGGTTTGTTTCAGATCACCCCTTTGCTTTTCAACCTTCAGTGTTGTTTCTTTTAACCTGTTAAAATTAGTTTCCTCTTCAAGAAGACTAACTAGTGTCTGGTTTTGGCAAGCACTGTCAATGGTGTCTGTGAAGCAATTTTTATCAGCAGCAGGTTCATTTAAATGTTTTAAGTTGAATTCCTTACTGTCACCATTTATGTAAGAGCAACTACTTTTTGAATCTAAAAGGAGTGATTGATCGCCTTTATTGTTGCTCTCCTCAACAAATAAAGTATTTTTTGTACCTCCAGGCACACTGTTATCTTTGACATCATGTGGTACCTTTATTAAATGCAGAGATGCAGCAGAGTGCACAGGAAAATCATGTGTGTTTCCCAAATCATCCCTCTTTCTTGATAAGTAGTCCACCATTTTCTCTGCAAGGAATTTTCCATCTTCAGACAAATGAGTTCTACTTAAAGCATCAATCTTCTGTCCTTTGAGGGATTCTAATTCTGACTTTCCAGGTCTGACATCAGCTTTTTTATGCGTATGTGAAGTTACCAAACTCCCTTCACAAGCAGGATCAAGAATCATAGCATGTTTAATAGGACTGCTATCTACTGCCTGATCTCCAAGCTCTTCAGCAACAAGCTTTTCATTTAAATTGAGTTTTTCCGAGTCACACTGAGCAACGCTTTCAATACATAAATCACAGTCTTTAACACAGTTCTTGCCACATTTCCTTTTCTCGGTGAGAGTCTCAAAATTGTCATTTCCTATATCAACATCTGCAAAAAATTGTTCTGCTTTAGCCAAAAACCCATCAGCAATTGCTATTTTCTTGCCACTAGCAGTACGAAAACCAGTCAGATAACTCCCTTCCACTTCATTTCCCCCCATGTTTACCTCTTGTTCAAGAGGTATTTGAGAATGATGGTAAGAACCTATTTTTATTCTGCTTTCATTCACTAGCAGGTTCTTATTATGACTGGTGTCTTCTTCCATATTTTTACAATCTGTTTTTTCTTTATCAGAGTTCTCCAAAACATTTACGTCTCCTTCTCCGCACTGTACACTGAACAAGGGCAGAGAATAATCCAAAGCTGCATCAGGAATGAATATATCACCACCAGCTGGAGTCTGAAGTTTTGGTGACAAACATTCATTTTCCTTTCTGTCTTCTCTCTGCTTAGGAGACTGGTTTTCCATTCCATATGACGTACTTAACCTGTGTTCTTCTACAGTTGTAATAGCATCTTCTAGACATGTTACATCTAATGAATGGTCTTGCAAATTTCCTTCATCATCTCCTTGATTTAAAATTTCTTTGGAAGTTTTATAATTCTGATTATGATTTTTAGTGGATAATAGGCTGTTGATAATGTTAATACTATCGAAGCTAACATTTTCAGTATTATTTACTGATATTTTTGTCTTGTTTTCCATATTCTCCTTGAATACTGTACTAGTATGTTCCTCATTTTTATTCTGTGCATGGTAGGAAACAGAACCTGTGTGGGAAACAGCATTAACACTTTTGAAATCTGAAACATGAACAGTTTTTTCTTTGCTTTCTTTTGTCAGGCATCTGGAAAAATTACTGTTAGAAGACATAGATCCATTTGAATTGTGACATCTAGTAGCAGTTTCAGAAGACTTGAACAAGTAGTTATCATCATCCAAGTCTCTGAAGAGCTCTGCAGACCTGCTCAAAGCTGCTTTTGAAATATTTATTTTTTTACCTCCAGCTGAAGTAAAGCCTATGAAATTAGAAAAGCTGTCCTGCTTAGCTATGGGAAAGCTCTCATCAGATCTTCTACTTTCATTTATGTCTAAGTCAGTTAAAGTAACCTTTTTATCATTTTCGTGGAAAAACACTGCATTTTCTTTTTCATTTTTCACCAATTCAGTGTCTTCATTTGTGTCTTCCTCCTGAGCACAATACTTGTCATTTTTTACTTGATTTTCTGAATCAAAAGTGCTACAAACCTCCACATCTTTCCTTGTGTCAGAAGTATTTTCTACATTCTTTGTTCCATGTGTTTCTGCAGTTTCTAATTGGTGCAAGCTGTGACTTTGTATTGCATTACTTTGCTTTCTGAACTGTGTAAATTCAAACTGACTACCTGTTTCTTCCAAGATACTGGAAAGTTCAGCAATTTCAGCTTCTTGGCTTGCTGTCAAGGTATGATTTGATTCTTGCAAGGCTTGTGGAGTTCTAGGAAAGCTTTTACACGAGCCAACTTTATGTGGAGTAAACTGTGTATGCCTGGGTTCAAGAAAACTTGCCTGTGAATCTGAAGAATCAGATAAATTACTCCCCAGCTTGCTTTTTGAATCTGAGAATAGCATATTTTCCTTTTTAACTTGATGTGAAAAGTTTCTGACTCTTTCCATGGAAGAGGCTCCAAAGCATTCATTTTCAATATCCTTGAACAGCATTCTGCCTTTTGCTATACTGGCTTCAGAGAATTTAATCTGTTTATTGGAGGCAGTCTGAAAGCCACTGAAGCCCAGATTCAAACTGCATGCATTAAGATTCACTGATGATTCCCCTTTACATTTTAAGTTCTTGTTTGGCATTTTGCTGGAATACGTAGGTGCTACTTGTTTATCTTCCAAAGAAATTACTTCATTTAAAGAATTATCTCCACAACCTAATAATTCTTTAGAAATGTCTACAGGTACATTACTGAATGCAGCTGCTTGAGGGCTTTTGCTGTTTTCAGCTGGCTTTGGGTCTTCACTGTTGGCTACATCCTCTGAAAAGGCAGCTGCATCTGTTTTCTCCCCTTGTTTTAATACAGTACTGTCATTTTCTGAGCAGTTTATTCCCAAGGGCCTCTGTACTTCTCCACAGTCAACTCCTGACCTCTGATCTGCAGAATGCCTTTTATTGGGTGATAATTTATTGCAACAGTCACTACTGACTCCAGTTATGCCAAAGTTGATCTGACACAACGACATAGAGTCACTGTGAATATCAATCAAGAATTCCTTGTCTCTGTGAGAAGACCCAAGCTCTTTTAGGCTCTGAGGTACAGCAGCTCCATTGTTCACCTTAGCACTTATGTCCTTACCTTCTTCACCTTTACCTAAAGCACAGCTTTTAGGGAGAAATCTGGAACGCTTTCTTGCCATTAGGCATGCTGAAGTCAGAACTTTACGTTTTATATTTGAAACAATCTCACTATTTAAAGAATTTGTTGTGTCTTCTTTCAGTGTATTAGATACTTCTAAGCATTTTATTGATGCAGCAGGTTGATCTTCTCTTGCATTTTCCCCCAGGTCTTCAAGATCTTGTTGTTTCAACCCATCACTGAAGGAATTATCAGATGAGTTATCCATTAAATCAATTTTTAAAGTAGAAGTGCTGAAGTTCTTTGTCCTCATATTTGATTCCAAATACTTTCCCTCAGCAGGAAGAAAGTGGTCTACAAGACAAGACATTACAGAGAAAAATAGAGAGAAATATTCAAACAAGTGTAGATTCAGATTTTCATTAAATTTTGGCTGATTAGATAATTTCTACACAAGCTTAACAGCAGAACCCAAAGTATCACTTTTGTTTTCAAATGCAAATGCCTTGACACGGCTGGAGGTCTGTTTAACTATAATCTAACAGCCAGAAACATGAGATTTGGCTGTAGCTAATACTACCAGGGAAAAAAAAAACAATAAATAAGTTTTTAGTTGTAATGAAATTTCAAAAGATGGGCTTCAACTCCTTGCGCCTCAACATAAGGATTTGTTTCAAATTTAAAGTACTTCAGCTCCTAATATTAAGTAATTCTTCTAACAAGAACAACAGCTTCCAAAAATATAAGCATGTGCTTGCTTTCATTATATTGTTTTTTAAAATAGTTTGTGCTTTTGGAAGAAACGAATGTACAGTCTTAAAGCACCTAACTCTAGAAAAATAACTATACAACTTTAACATTCTTTATGATCACTTAGAAGTTACCAACTAGGACAAAATGGCCCTTGACACTATCTATGTAAAAGCAGCATTGACAAAGACAACTAAGCTTGTCAATTACAATAATGGCTCAGAGTGGAAGTTTCTATTCCAGAAACTAGACTGTTAGGAAAAAGGTTATCACAAGATTACTTGAAAATGATGCTATCCTTATCACTGTTTAACAGACCAATCCCATATGTTGATTCCAATTGCCCAGCTACTTTTCCACAAACACAAGATTTTACATTATTTTATCTGAAACATTTACATGAAAGGCTCATAATAAATAATGAATCCTCCACAAATTATAAAAAGCTTAATAATATACCTTGCTCAACATCACTGGCCACCAGACAGTCTCTAAATTCATATGAATCTGATTCCAAATGTGGTAATGCAGTATGAATAGGTGATTCAGAGGTTACTTCTTTTTGTATTTTTTCGTCTTGATACAGTAAAGTATTATTTATTCTATAAATAAATTTCTTGGATCTTTTTCTCAGACTGGGTAACATCTTCAGGTTTTTAAAACCAGACTTTGTAAGAGTATTTTCACTATTTATTAAATACAGGTCATCACAATTATCTGGAGATTTGGCACTAGACACAAGTGGGTGAGACAGAACATCAGTTACGACAGATTTAGAAGTTGCTTTTAAATGCTTGGGAAACTTCTCACTGTAGACTACAGAACACTCTGTGTCATTTCCATGTTCAATTAAAAAAGAATTACAGTTTAAGAAGCTCATTTTGGAAACCTCAGCTGCACATCCTTTTACTAACTCTGGATCTTGAACACTCAATAACACAGATTTTACTGGAGTTATTTCCGATGTTGAGTTGTTTTCAGTGTTTTTCATTTCACAGCATTTTTCTGAGAAATCCACACTCAAGAGCTTTTGTGCTTTTATCAAGCATGAAGAGTTCAGTAAAGATGTTTCCACAGGATCATCCTTGGCCATTAGTAATGACTTTTCTTCTAAATTTTCTCCCCCACGTAAGTCCGAAGGTGCAGAGCTACATACAGACATCTCCATATGAGCTTTGTCAAGACCAGATAAGTTCAGTTGAGACCACTGGCTTGATGGAGAGTTCACACTTTCTTTCACAGGCCTCTCATTCTCAAAGGACTCGTGTGGTCTATAATCATTCACATCTCCTGCATTCCTAAGAGACTCCAATTCTTTTTTGTGTCCTATTAAACAGCCATCTTCACTGGTGTTTTGGAGTAAAGAACTGTTCACTTGAGTACAGTGGCTGTTTTCTAATTTCCAGCCATTTGTTTTGACTTCCTGTGAAATTCCATTCTTTTTTCCATCAGGCTGCTGAGAGGGAACATCCCCTTTTTCTTCTGTTTTTTCTGGATTTATCTCATATTTCTCCACTGCATCCAGAGCATGTGGAATCAGCAGAAGAGTTCCACTGGACTCAGCTGGCATGCTGACTGTGTCCTCAAAGCTATCCATCTCGCCCAGTAAGCCATCTAACACCTCTGACTCTGGAGTTTAGAGAAGATGGAGAGAGGAAAAGAAGAAAATAAGCTTTAGGAAATAACTCTGGAACAGTATTCATAAATAGAGCTTTCAATTTCATTAGCTTTACTCAGGAGTGAGTTGGTAAAGAAAAAAGTAAGCAGCTGCTAGAGGAAACAGGAGGTAAAGGAAATACATGTAAATGTCCTGGCCTCCTGAGCTCTGTAGTGGCTAAGCCTACCAAGATGAAACCTGGCTGTCTCAAAAGAGTAATTTTTCCCCCGTACAAACAGAGAATGAGTAGTAAATTTGACAAGATAAATATATTGATTTTTTTCTTCCAGAATTTATACCTGATGGTAGGTACCAGATACTTTTAAGAAGCTGCCTATTTTTGTCTATAACTGGCAGCTAAAGAAACTCTTATATAAAAATTAATTATTAAATTGTCTTCTACTATGATATAAAATAGTAGAGTATCTAGAAAGATTCAGAAATATTCTCAGTCTTTTAATTGATTATGAAGCTTTTAAGTAGTTCCATGATTGGCACAAATATTAGAATAATAATGAGAAAATTTTGTTTGTATTTAGAAATAACATGCAATAGGGGGAAAATAACCCAAACTCTACTTTGTAGAGCTTATACATATTAAAAAATTACCTTCTCAAGTGTATGAAATGAGACCCACTTATGAGAACATTTCACATTCAAAAACAGGTTTCATTTACAGAGTGCTTTTTAAGGTTTTCATATCACAGGAATCATAATAAAGTACCTAGAAAACAGTCCTCTGTTTTCCTTAGGCCCATAACCAATAGCTTAACTTTTTCCATTAGCTTTTTTAAGGTATAATTTCTTTAACTCACGACCCTGTAACTTTCCCTACTAGAACTTTTATACAGTGTAGTATCTGAAAGATTTTCCATTTGGAAGTACACAGATTTCCCAGTACTTGGTCACACACAACCAATTATTTGCAATGCATCAGCTATAGGTTCATGCTGATGTTGTAGGCATAAAAAGTTACCCATTCTCTTTACTTTCTATTTTTTTGCCTGAGTGGTAAATAAGATCTCAAAAAGAAGAAACTGTAACTCTGCAGATTAAGTACACAGGTAGGTAATTTTCCTTTACTGAAGTAGGTTCCTCTGAAACAACTTCTGTGTCCATACCCTTTTGTCCTGTAATAACTTGTCAGTAAAGCTTTCTAAATAGACACAGCTTATTTGTTTTTACTTAAACAAAAGACATTACTTTTTAGGATTAAAGAAAACAAGGACTAACTGAAAGACTGTACAGATACTGTCTGTACGCTGAATAATCTCATTACAGGGAAAAACAAAAGTCAGGGAAATGAATTCTGACTTCTAAACTCACTGGAGGGTGATGATTTGATATATTATGATCTTATGTTCTTCAACTGAAACAAAATATAAACCTAATAAAATTTATTGTACTTTATGATCACATAACACTCTTCCACAGAAAAACAAACATCTGAAAGCTACAAATGTGGAGCTCTCTTTTTTTTACACAGCATCTCTAATGCCAAATTATCAGAAAGGGAGGACATAGGAAAAGGGAAACACTTGCAAGTTATTTTGAATTCTAAGACAAATGATGGTCTTCTCCCTCTATTTTTCTCAGACAGTGTTTTAACTGATCTTCACTATGGTAGCATGCAATGTAATAGGACCTACTGGAAAACAGACCAAGATCAAATAATTTGTCCTTAATTTCTAAAAGTATTTTGCTAATTACAGATTATTTGAATACATTTACTACCAAACACATTCTTTTCAGCATACCTACAGTATAAAAACAGCAGGCCTATATCACTCTGTAAGCAACAATGCTTCCTGATGCTAGCATTCTCAGCTTTCCTTACCAAATTCTAAACTGATTCTTCCGTAATTCTTACATGTACCACCAAACCTTATTTTTAGGGCAGGCCACTCAGTTCAGATAAGGAGACATAAGATCCTAAGGATTATACTATCCCGTCTAGCCAGCAT
Source organism: Taeniopygia guttata (assembly GCF_048771995.1). Classification (NCBI taxonomy): domain Eukaryota; kingdom Metazoa; phylum Chordata; class Aves; order Passeriformes; family Estrildidae; genus Taeniopygia; species Taeniopygia guttata. The sequence continues at coordinate 66,168,138 of NC_133024.1, forward strand.
GAATCTCTACAGCACTCTTTTACAACCACGCATGCTGAACAAATTTCTGGTAATTATTTTCCCTTCTGACATCATTTCTCAACTAAAATAAAAAATTCTCCCAATGGAATTTACACTTTCACTTGTTCACTAACATGATCTAAAAACACAGAATGAAAATATTTTTCCCTTGTCTTTTGTACTTTCTGCATTCATTTAAAGAAATCCAAAACAGTTTTTTCCAAAAGGATTGTCACATTTTGAACTACCTATTTTGAGCAGGTGAAGTAAATGATGAAAGGATACAGCAAGATCAAAAAACAAGCTCACCACAGAATAGTGAGTGCTGGGGTAAAACGTCATGATAAAGTTAAGCCTGTTCATCAGCTAGAAGCAGTAATCTTGCTCCCCCTTGAGCCTGTACGATTTTTCTGTCTCAGCTCTCCCACAGTCTCACCTCTCCAGCTGCAGTGAACACACTTCACAGTGCTAATCTGGTTGTTGCCCAGTGGCAACCTGGCTTTCATGGCTTAACCAGGACACTGATTTAATTCACTGACTCAACAGACACTCCCTTTTTAAGGCTAGAATAATTTTACAAAGGAGAATAAATTCAGGGACTCGGAGTACACAGATGACAGAACAAACCAGCCATAAGAACAGCCCAAAACACAGAATGTAGTTTTATCTTCGGTCTTGCTTCACCAAATACTTATTATGTAAAGCATCAATGCATACCGAAATCTTTGACGTCATCTTCAGGATTTAGCTTTACTGTCTCTGGTACAGACAGCATACTTGCATCACTTATCCCAGGACATTTATCATGCTTGTAAAAATAGTTGTGCAAAATCTGTAAACCAAAGACAAAATATGTACCAGTAAGCGTCACTTTAACAGTCAAGGAACAGACCTCTAAACATCCACTGTGTACCTGACTCCCTCTCTTAAAATGAAAGTTAACATTTTCAGAGGTACATGTAAAAAACAAATAAGCAGATAATCCCCATTTTTGATGCAAATCAGATTCCATTTTAAAGTCACCTTCAGGGCAGTGAATGGGTTCAGCAGTTTACTGTAATCCACTCAAAAAGGGAACAAAGGAGATATGAGAAAGGACAAAGACATTTTGCCTACTTTCACTTGTAACAGTTTGTTAACTGTGAAGTTTCAGGTCGTTAAGGATAAAACTTAAATTTGTAATTGAATCCTTTTATAATTCCATCCTCAGTTTTCAGACTCAATAATCATTCAGCTGTCATATACACAGTGTCAAATTCCAATTATGCAATAACTTTCCCTATCACTAGCACAGGACTAAAATTAATACTCAATTTCAACTTTTGATTGTAGTGGTTGAGAGCAAGTAATTATTCCCAAAGAATAACTTTCCAAAGCTTGATGGAAGTGGAAAAAAACCAGACAAACCAATCTTAAGGTGAGTAACATAATTCCTAGGTTTGATTTCTCTCTGAATAATACTGAGTGCTGCTGAAGCCAGGTGGTTTGGGGGGCAAGTGTTGCTTTGTTTTTTTTTTTTAATAAGCACAGCAAAAAATATTCCTCAGAGAGAATTATTTGTGAGAACACATTCTGCAACCATGTATTGCAAATTTAGTCTTGTGAGCAGTAACTTTTTAAAAAACAGTTATATAGGAGAGCTTAAAATGAAAATGACAGAATTTTTTTTCTTGGCTCAAGGAATGTAAACATGTAACCAAATAGCCTAACTAGAAATTAAAGAACATAGCTCTTAAAACTACTTACTGTATCAGCTCTTCCATCCTGCTGCTTTGCTTCAGAAATAGAATCATTCTGTCTAGCTTTATAAGGAGACAGAAAAGTAATTTTATTTTCTCCTGAGTGATCTGCTGAGTGTGTTCAAATACAGCTGTGTTTTGGCAGGGTTTTCATTGAATTATTTTAAATTCCACTCAAATCTGTAAACAAACTACTAAAAACGAACAGTTCTAAGTAAAAAGATATACATATGAGGCTGAAGGACAGTGTACAAAAGCAGTTTTGTAACAGCACAAACCACCCCAAATCACAGGTTATGGTTTCTGCTATGTTTCTAGTTACCATCAGTTACCACCTTGAAACAGCATTGCCATTCCCCTTTTAAGCAGTTATTCATGGCACTACTCCCCATTTTCTTCTGTCCAAAGATCTGGATGAGATCTTCAAGCCTTTCAGGAATTTGGGGTTTTTCCCCACCTCCTCCCAAAACAGCAGTATTATCTTCAGTTTTGTTACAAAGGGAGAAAGTGAACCCTATTTTTAAAATGTCTCAAGAGCGTATATTAAAGTGTCTCATAGACACAGCATCTAGGTTCTGTGTAGCAGCTCTTTCTTTTCACAGGTGTCAGAAGGCAGAGAAGTATAACATCACTATTATAAAATACTAGGCTAATCCAAGACATAGGAGAATGGGAGCTCAAACCACAGCTCATCTCCCAGAACATCATCATTAAGGTACTGATACTTCCCCCAGCCCTTCTTTTCAGCTCACATCTTTCTGGACTAAAGAACACCCAAAATGTCATGACTCAATAGCCTTGTGAATAGTACTACCCCCTACATCCCAAAAGAAATTCCCAATCCTAGGATTCATTCTTAATATGTCTTATATACTCTATACTGTGTAAGTTTAACATGAAAAAGAGCAATACCAGAAACTAAGGAGACACATCCAGGTCTTCCTCTTTTCTCATGCATTTTTGTCAACAAATCATACTGTCAAACTTCATTTTGCTTATCATATGCTAATGAAATCTCACTTTCACCAACACCTTAGGCTGAGGCTTGATGTTTATCATCACTGTTAGTTACCACTGAAGCAATTATCACCCACTCATTCTCATTCACAGCTCTGCTGACACAGCTGTTTGTGCAGCTGTGCAGTAAATGAGCTCCAGGAACTGCCCCATCCAAGCAACCCATGAAATATAAACCCAGGAGCTCGGGTCTTAAATTGGATGAGTATCCCAGCCCATCTCATTGGACTGATTATGATGGCAGGCGCAGTGAGAGTGGTTAAAAATGCTGAACCCAACACTACTGCTGGGAGGTTAACTCAGCAAGCCACCTTCTTACACTTCATAAACAAACCCATTTAACTCAGCCCAACAGTTTCTAGTTATGTGATAGGGCAAAACAAACACATCTAATCCTCTTTCTATGCTTTGCTATGTTATTTCTAAATTTGTACTCCCTAACCCCTCAGACAAAGGAAGAAAACCTCTGAAAAGTTTTCTGTGAAGGGCTGCATTATCTAAAGGCACCCACTAATAATCATTGTAAGAATTTTGTCTTTTTTTAGCTAAAAACCCAAACAGTTCATACTGAGTGAACTTCCAGTGTCAAAACCAGAAGTTTTAAACCCTTAGCAATTGTTCATTTTTAGAAAGTTCATTTTTAGAAATACCTATTATCACAGTTTCAACACAGGTAGGAGGTGTGGCTAAAGAACTTGACCAGGACATATCTGGATCCACTTCTGCTCCCAGACTTTCAGAAATACATTTTGGAGTTCTGACCTAGAAATACATTTAACAATCATACATATCATTTCTATGCCAAATTCTAAATGTACAACTCAGGAAAAGGAAACAAAATGCATAAATAAAATCTGTACCTCTGAAAGTTTTGGTGTGTAAAACAAACTTCCATATGGACCTGAAAAACATTACGTAAAAAGGACATTAAACAGTAACTAAAAATTAAGGATTTTTATCTAGAGATGTAAAATATTTTGTAGAACTAAAAACTGAAGATACAAACCAGGGATGTTATTTCTCTGAGGTGTTCTGTAAGTACTCCTTAAAACAGCTGGACTGCAAAAGAAAATTAAAGCCATAATATTAATTTCATATCTCAATTTCTTAAAATAAACGAATATTTCAAACATTACATATATTACCATCTCGATTATTTCTTTTCTTTGCACCATGGTTACTTCCCTGACTAGATAAAATGTAAATTCCTCCTAACCATCAGGCAATATTTTGAACATTACTATAAGTCTACTATAAACTGTAAAATATTTCTTTCAGGAAATATTTTAATTTTCAGTGATGACTTGTCTGACAAGTATTAAATTCCAATGCAACCATGCATTTTATAATAGGCTGTATGAAACTAGGGAAATTGGCTTAACCGACTGCAATTAAATAACTAGTTTAACTCTTCTTATAATCAACACAAGTACTTTGATAAAATTTATCTGAAATACAGACATTAAGTGTCAAAATAAAGGCTATTATTTAAAAAAATCTCAGTAAATACTACAAATAGCTTTACTACTTGAGAAGCACATGATACATCACTACTACTTTTTCTGTGGATGCTTGGACTTGGAAAGCTGAAATAATGTTTAAAAATTTTGTATTCCAACTGTGAAAGAGTAGAAAAATAGGAAGAACGATCACCTTAAAGCAAGGACATTTTCGAATTCAGCTAGTGTTATATTTTCAACTCACTTAGCAACCTACAAGTATCATAAACATATCAGACATACAAGATTATTCACTACTCTTAAAGTTCAACAGTCAAATATGGTGGCTTAAGTATTGCTTTTTGCTTAAGGTCCAGCTAATTTTCTATTTGTGTTGACATATTTAGCATACCTAGCAGCAAGACAGTTGTGGAAGGTACCAGGAGGAGAAGCAAGTATTTCATTTTCTTGGTCTATTTTTCTTCTTGTGTTACTTGGGCTTATCAAATTCTCTCTGTCTTCAACATAGAATATATTAATCAGCACAACTTTGCAGAACTCCAGGTAACAGTTTCAATTTTGACATTTAAAGCTAAGCTTTCAAAAAGACCCAAACCAAAAAAAACAAAGAAACACCAAACCAAAACAAACAAAAAAACCCTCCATCCTAATTTCTATTCTAGTATTTTAAATAGTTTCAAATTTTATATCCAAACAATGCTAAACATGTTTCAAATGCACAGCCAAGAAGACTCCTCATTATGTCACTTTATTGACTTGGTATTCATCAAGTCATATATTTTCTGTTCCATTTCAGTTTTAATGTACTGCATTGTGCCTTGCTTGTCATTGCATAACAAGTTATTCTTAGTAAAAATACAATACATGCAAACACAGGTTTGTGCAGCTTCCCTTCAAATTTACTAAGTCATACACTTATTGATTCAAATAAACAGCAAAACCAAAAAATTATTTCCAGAACTGTTGTTGGAGTCACTGTCACTGTCAGCAACATCTATTTATTTGCACAGCATCTCCAGGCAAAAGACAATGTTCCCAGTAAAGCAGCAGAATCCTATGAACAGTGAGACCCTTACATGGATAATCATCTACTCTGAAGTTTCCAAACAACCTTAGTATCAGAAATTACACTTTAGTTTGTGCATTTCTCTCTGCTTCTGAGTTCATATGCACAGCACAGGTGCATCCCAGTACCATACCAAGGTATGAAATCCATCAGCTCCCATCCAGGCTCTTGTTTTCACAAGAGCCATTTGGCTCTGACTAAGAAAATAGAGTATTTCAGGCAGTCACATGTGAACTTTGCACATATGCAGACCAAAACTGATAATTTTGAAATAAACAATCATAAGGTTCCTTTCTTTGCCATTTATGAAACTGCCAAATGAAATTCCTGAAAACAAGAATGCTCTAGGGACTTAGCACTGTTAAATACAAATAGCTACGTTTAGAAGAAACATGTTCTCAGCAGAAGTTGAGCAGCGAACTTCAGAAAAACAAAGAGAGTTACAATATTCCATGGAAGTAGTGTTATAAAGTATACTTGAACTGCAGCACAGCTCTAACCCTTCACAAAATTCGCAGAGGATCTAAGAACAATTCTGGTAATAAAAGGGAGTCCTGTGTTTGTCTGTAACCTGGCTAGAAAAGCTTATCATAAGGACACAGACACAGCAGATGTACCAATCACATACTTCAGGAATGGGGTTAAATACTCTTCCATAGAACAGATTTTTACAGGCAACGTTGCATACATTTTCCATAGAAAAAATTATTCTTGCTGTCCAAGGAGGGTGGGTACACCAGAAAGGAGCAGAGTGACACGTACGTGGGATTTGGAAATAATGTATGACAAGTACCTCACAAAATTCCCTTTTTTTTTTTCCAAATGGAAAAATGTAGTTTTTTCTATAATTTACAATCTTAGTAACTCAAAGAGATGGTGCTTCTAAAACTTTCCAAGAAAGGTTAAGGAGTGCCCTACAGACTGCCTCACACTTCATCTTGATAAGGATGACTCTCACCCTTTAAAAGCTTCAAAACTTCTGCACAAAAAATCAGACTGCTAAAACAATTCACTTTGATTTGCAGTCAACAGGTTATACTAAGTTCATATCCCCTCATATTCCCAGTACTTAGAATGTTTGGACCACAACAGTATCTCTTATACAGGGAATTCTGCTTATATGTTATCAATTTATCACAACCTGAATTCACTATTAAGATTAATTCTGCATTTTTTAGATGACTACTAAAATAAGCTTTTTAGTCCCACAATTCCTGCAGTAGTATTATCTATGACATTAATGAACATCAGCTACAACAAAAGGTTAAAAAAAAAAGTTACTCACTTGCTCCTATTTTTTTCTGATCTGGCTCTTTTTCAGGAGAAGAACAAGGTGGTAATATTGAATTTTGTTCTTTGAAGAGCAGTGGGGTTGATGCTAGATGACTGTATGTTGAGGGTTTTGTCCTTGGAGTTTTAAAAGCTGTTTGATCAAGCCAGCCAGAGGGCCCATCAACCTCTGCGAACGATTTGGGCTCATATGGGGGTGCTTCTGCACTGAGTTCTTCAAACCAATTAAGACTGATAGGCCCTAAATCTACGAAGGAAAACAGATAGAAAACTATATAAAAACGAAAAAGGTTCCTCCATGGAGGATGTGAAAATACACCAGGCATTTAAATGCTAACTGCAAAACACAACGTTCCTTCCACTGCCATACTTCTGGTTTGCTTGTTTCTAGATGGCTTTGAACTCTGATACCCACAAAATATAAAGGGATATCTGCCCAAATTCTCAGACCATTAACAAAATAACTGAAGGACCAGAAAAATATCCAGTTTGTTTAAAATCATGAGTATACTCTGACTTTTAGTTTCTCTTTCTTTGCTCAGAGTGGCAAGTCAAACAGGTTCCTTTTAAAATTTAAAATAACTACCACAGATGTCTCAAGCAAAAGACTAAGCCTGGTCTACATGTGGGTATGTATAGAGGTGACAACTCTAATAAAGCAAGTACAAAAAGTAACTAAGCATATATAATGGAAAAAAACTACAAATAAAAATTTGAAGAAATCTAGGTATCAGGAAATACAGGTTTGGGGCAAGAACAGCAGCTAACAACTTGCAGCAAGCTTTCCTGTGAAATATATAGCAAACATGTATAAAATATTGGTGCCCAGAAAGCAATCGTAGTAAGAGTTATTTACTTTAGATAAGCTGTACCTGATTCACTGCAGTGTGCCTTAAATATTTCAAAGAAAGTTGGTCTTTCCACAGGTTTGCAAGCCATTTTCTTATCCATTACATTACGGGAACAGTTGAAAAGCCTGAGAAGAAATAAAACACTTGCATACACTGCTGTTTGAATATCTCAGGCTGGCTTTCCCGCATTTTGTGGTGTGCCACAGCCCAGCTTGTTTAGCTTTGACTGTGATGTGAGCATTCAAACACCACAATGATGAACATGGTGGGGAAAAAAGCAGACAAGAGCATAGGGAATTATACCAGAGATAATGAAAACACTCAGCAAACACACAACACGATGGAATGGGCAGAACACTTCTGAGGTATTTTAAACACAAACCAAACCCCACACTCACTACAACGTGTTAGGATGGAATATGTACTATCACACATATACTGCAACAACCACTACAACTTACATGTCAAGAATTTGATTCAAAGTTGCCTTCAAGTGGAGCAGACACTGTCAGTTTCACGGTTCTATTAAAAAAAACATATATAATAAGCCCATAGTGAGACTTCACCGTTTAACACATCTATGCTTTCCCTGTAAAACAGTAAACCCTGTTTCCCACACGATGGCCGTGTTACACACGGTGCCCATCAAAACAATGGGAAAAACGGGCGCTTTAAAGTAGGGTACGGGCTGCATTACGACAGAACACCGAGAAACTTAACAGTGCCTCAGAAGTACATTTTATAAAGTGCGATTTGCCCAGTCCGCGCTGCTTTCCGTGAGAGGAAGCTGCTCCCGGGCAATGAACACGCACGGAGCGCGGCCTGTGCGGCCCCGCCGGGTCACCGCGGGGTCTCCGGGGCCAGGCCCAAACCCCGCTTCCCCTCAGCGCGTCACACCCGTGACTGCGGACCCCCGGCGGGCTGTGAGGAGAGGGAGGGACGCCCGAGGGGCGGCAGTGGCACCCCCAGGGCACAGCGCAGGGCCGAGCCACACGCGGGGCCGTTACCTGCCGGCGGCGCCTCGGGCGGGGCGGCGGCCGCAGCATCGCCTCACGCAGGGGAGCGGGGCGGGCGGGGAAGGCGGCGGGGGATGGATGAGGGGGCAGCGCAGAGCCCCAGCCCGGCCGTCCCCTTCGAAGCTTGGCGCCAACACAGCCCCGCGCCTGCGCAGCGGAAGCATCCGCCGCTGCCGCCTTCCGCCGCAGCCACCCCCGGCAAGAGGCGGCGAACCGGCCCCGCCTCGGCCTGCCCCGCACGGGGCCCGGCATTGCACCGGGGGACGCGCGGTGTCCGCCGTAAGGGCTGCCCCGCCGTGGCGGACTCCGCACAGAACAGAAACGGTGCCCTCAGCCGGGATGGCCGCCAGCAGCTTCACTAACGCGTGTAGAGGCGAGGGGATGATGGATCCACATCCAGCGCTGACACCGCCCGCGTTGCTGCGCAACGGCAGCTAACAGCGAGCTGCCGGGAACGGGCTCCGCAAGGCTCCCTGCGGCATGGCCCTGGGCACGGGGACTGTGCAAGCCTCAGACTCGGCGTCTCCGGTGCTTCTGTAGGCCTTGACACATGAAATGGTTGTTGACGTTCCAATAAAGAGAATGTTAATATCCTCCACATACATGTCTATTCCCTCTTTGTCTCTTGATTTTGGCGGTGGAACAACTTCAAGATGCGTGAACACTCTCCCTACCACCAACTTTGAGTTTACCATCTTCATGTTGTATGTTCATCTGCTCTTGTGCCATAAAGGGGTTTCTTCCTACCTCTCCACAGAAGTCCTTATGTTGCAGTTTTATCACATCACCTGCTTAATCATTAGTCACTTTCATTAGTTTCTTGTCCTACAATTATTTTCCATATCCCTTTTAACTTCTAACCCTGCAGTGTTCAAATGATGACATGTAGTTTGCAATATGATTTCCATCCCCATTTCCAAAGCACCTAAAAAACTTAAGTCTTTTTGCAGCCACACTGCAATCATTAAGTTTTAACTTGTCTATATCAATACCCTATTTTTGCTTTGATACTGACAGTGCTTTGAAAACCCAAATGCAATGTTGGAGCCTTGAGACATGTTTCTTTTAATTATGATGAATGTGTTTCCTGAATCTTAACCTCTTCATGCCCTGTAAAAATGCTGTTTCTTACTGATTTATCTCACACACTTGAGAGTGTCAGATGCACTGTGAACGTTTAAGAACATAATCCCTATCAGGTTTTCTCTAGCCTCTCTCTTGCTGGCCCATTGAATTTTATAAAGTAATGCATTTATAAAGATGGTGAGGAGTCATACAAAGAAAGGATTTCACATCACTGCAGTTCCAGGGATTTAAGGGTTCTCCAGTCTCTAAAGGCTTCCATACAGAGTTTGGATGATTTAATTACATTATTTTAACTATATTACCATAAAATTGAACTAAAGTGATATAATTATGGAAGAAGGACTATTAGTCTATTATGTGTGTGCTTTTATTACTTGCTTGTATTAACACTTATTTAATATATAGATATTAAGCCACTACTTATTTCATATACAGTTTGTATACAGGAGTGTATTCCATCTTTTCCTAAAACAGTTGATAGAAAAAGTTCCAAGTAGATAATCCCCAAATAATGGTACAATGGGGATGCACTGACCTTTTAATACCAGTAAAGACTTCTTTTCAGAGATGTAATTGCCTGAATTCTTTGCTAAGCTCTCCGAGGGACACACAATTTATCGGGACTCTGTTAACAGTTTCCCAAACCCCCTTTTCCTTCTTTTAAGACCATGAGCACAAGGAACTGTGAGCAAGCAAGCTTCTCGCTATGCAGGCCGCGGTTTTCCCATCTGTGCCTGGATGACATCTCTCCATCATTAGAGCCCGGCACAGCCGGCCGGCCTTCCCTGGCCATCAGCCCCCCCTCACCCCCAGCTGCCCCCACTTTCGCCATCAATTAGCAACCATTAGCTCCCCAGGTAGGATAAAAGCAGGGCAGGGAGGCAGGTAGGGCTAGCCCTTCAGCAGCGATAATCATGGACAGCTTCGTCTGCTCTCCCATCGGCACGTACCAGAACTTCAGGAGCAGCCCCGCGTTCGGCCGCGGCTGGGACGCGGCGGCCAAGCAGTCCAGCTGGAAGCCGAGCAAGAGTGGCGGCATCAGCCCCTTCCTCGGGGGGCCCTTCACGCCGCTGCCCTCCGACTACCTGGACAGCTACCGGCGGGCGCAGCTCCAGGCGCTGCTGTCGCAGGTGAGCCCCGCGCTGGCGCCGCGGCCGCGCCGGGCCAGCACGAAGGAGGCGGCGGTGCAGGTGAGCCCGCGGGCCGACGTGGCCGTGCAGTGCTCGCTGGGGCCGCGCACGCTGCCGCCCGCCCGGGCCTTCAGCCCCGCCGCCCTGCGCGCCCCGGGACGCCTCGCCCTCTACTCACCCGTGCCCGACCGCCTCCTCTTCGCGCCGCCCGACGCCGCGCCGCTCCCGGAGAAGGCAGCACCGACCGAGGAGACCCCAGCGGCGGACGGCGGCCAAGAGCGCCCGGCGGGGGCCGCGCTGCCGCCGCGCCAGGAGCCGGTGGGGACGCGGCGGGAGGAAACCGCGGCTCCCAGGCAGAGAGCTGCCTTCCAGGTGCGCCGGGTTGGGGCAGCGGTGAGCCCGCAACAGGGAAGGCAGAAATCACCTCATGGGCAGCACGGTAGTCCCCGTCCTGCCCCGGGCAGGCTCTGTCTCCCCTAGAGCAGAAGAGCCTCTAGCCTGTGAAAACCCACGCGTATGGATCAAAGCGTGGCACAGTGGTTTGGGTTGGAAGGGACCTTAAAGTTGCAACCTCCCTTCCATGGGTGTGGATGCCACACGCTAGACTCTGTTTCTCAGAGGCCCGTTCAATACAGCTTCAAATATTTCCATATGGCTTCCTGGGCAACCTTTTTCAGTGCCTCACCATCCTCGGGGAGTAGCAGTGAGGGAGCTGGGCTAGGTGCTCTGGGGGTGCTGGACGATGCTCAGTGAACTCTGTCTCTGCAGTTCTTGGAGCAGAAGTATGGCTATTTCCACTGCAAAGACTGCAAGACCAGATGGGAGAGTGCTTACGTGTGGTGCATTTCTGGAAGCAACAAGGTAGTTAACAACTAATTTCTTTTCTCCTTAGACTTGTAAGAATGCCCTAAAATATCTGAAAAATCAGATGTTCCGGCACAAATTTAGGTACTTGTATAGAACATGTCAAGTAAGTCTCTATACTAACAGAGCTTGCCATTTCTTCAGGTGTATTTCAAGCAGCTCTGTCGCAAATGCCAAAAGGGCTTCAATCCCTATAGAGTGGAAACAATCCAGTGCCAGGTAAGTTAATTGTACTCCATTAAGACTGTCAGATGTTGTCATATACACTAATTCTATTGTGGAGTTTGATATTGACTTTACCTGGAAGAAAACTTGATTTCATGAAAATACTAGGAACGGTTATTTGGGAGAAGTGTCTTGGAGTAGGCCTCCCTCCTCCCATAGATGGCTTACGTAAACAGTTTTCATATAGTATTATGGCTTGCTACATGTATGGTAGGGTTTTGTGCTTCTAGGTGAGAATGCTCTTGTACCCTAAATCCAGGGTTTTTACCACAAGAGCTCTTAAGTATATCAGCCCCAATGTGTTGCTGTGATTAAGGAAAATCAAATGTTAGTCTAACATGAAGTGCATCCTCTTTGATCTACTACTAACATGTCTTTGTTTCTTAAGGTCTGTTCCAAGACCCGTTGCTCTTGCCCTCAGAGGAAGAGACATATTGATCTCAAGAGGCCTCATCGTCAAGAACTCTGTGGCCGCTGCAGAGGCAAAAGGCTGTCCTGTGATAGCACTTACAGCTTCAAATACATTGTCTGATCCGTGTGCCCTATTCTGTCTTGTGCTTTGCACTTTGTCTATTGCAATGTTTTGATTTAAGGCTTTTGACCTGGCATTGGATAATGGATGAAGACTTTGGTATTATTGTAAAGTATAATAACTTAAAGTATGTAATATCACTGTATATATGCTGTAAATAAAGTTCAATAAAAGTTTGCACTAGTTTGATACCCCTTAGTTTCAATCTTCTTGGCTGAAAGAGGAAAGTATATCTGTACAGAAGTAACCCATTTGATTTCCTAAAGATAGTAGACTTTATTTTGAAGTCTTCAGGGAATGCTAAGATTCAAGCTACAATAGCAAGTTTTTTTTCCTTCAGTCACTCAAACTAAACTGGGGTGGAAGATGCAAATATTCTGGAGCATAACGTCTGATGTAAATGCAAATCTGTCTCCCCCTGCCTCTGCCAAATGTATATCTAAAAAGCACAGCTGCTTGGTAATCAAAGACTATCAGCCAGGACAAGACTATGGCTGTAAAATAGGAGGGATAAAGGGTATAAGCTACCCGTGTTTGAAAGGAGGAAGGGGAAAAAACTTTTGAATGGCAGCATCTGTGACAGTGTAAAAAATACTCTTTAGGGTAGAAGTTCAGAGGCTTTTATAGTCAGTGTAAGACCAATGAAGCTATTTTTGCTGTTGTAGTCTTCCATGCTGATTTGTGAGGATTTTTTTGTCAGGCTGTAGCTGCATGTCTCTCTCTTTTTCAATGAATGGTTTCAGCATAAACCAGGAGATAAGTATCTTTTGGGGGGCTGCTTTCCATTTTACCATATGCAACAGTATTGATTCAGACAAGAACACAATTTCCACAACAAGCATATACTGTGTTGTGACTATATATATATGACTTTTATACTTTAGTTAAATGGATGAACTGATCCAAATTTCAAAGTTACTTCACAAAAACAGTTAAGTGTATTTACAGCATGAATAAGTTACATAGTTGTCAGAATAAAAGTCTCAGATGTGCAACAGATTTACATGCATACATTTAACACTAGACAGCAGTTAAATGTAAGAAAAACCATAAAGTTATGACTTTATATATACATTACAAATAAAATAAGACCTCTCTTTAAAGAAACTTAACATGAGAACTTGCATTTCACGTTAATATTTTTACTTTTTATACTCAAAATTTGTATTAAATAAAAATATGCATGCTTAACAGTTCAAAAGATTTGACTCTGTGATGGGACTTTCTCCTACAAAATGGCAAGTTAAATTAGATCAACCATTCTTTAACAGTATAAATATATTCATAAAAGCAAACCTCTAGTAAAAAGCAGCCAAGGTCCTTAATAAAAAAAAAAAGAAAATCTACCAAGATCTTTCATGATCCTTGGGGAGGGCCTAAGAACAGACCTCTGCAATATGATCCAGTACCTTCAGAGACAGTAGCCTAGTAGCATTAGGAAATGTACTTCATAGCAGCTCATTGTTTTAAGATACAGTAATCATATTCAAATTACAGTGTACATTAAATTATAGTTTGTTTCATAAACACAGGCTCTCAGCTTTTGACCAACAAGTTTGTGAGATTCCGTGGCCAGCTTCATTCTGCCCATCTTTCACTCAACTAAACAAGAAAAAAAAAAAAAAGGGAAAAATGTACAAGGTTTGTTTTTTTAACAAAAAATACTATTTTGTGAAGGAAACATTGCACTTTTGCCAACCAAAAATTAATTTGCTATAAAGGAAGTATTGTTCAGTGTAGTAGGCTTTGGTATGCAATGGAAGTCACTTCTTCAGTAGTGAGTTGCAGTTGCTCAGTGAAATGCTAACTGGTTTTTGTGCAACACAGAACAAAGGATGTTGTCCCAGGTGCTCTATGCTACCTCTGTCCTTACAGTATTGCTACGTGTTTGAAGTTCAGCCCATCGCTTTTTAGAGGAAATCCTAACTGTAACAAGAGTGAGTACAGTTTGACCAAACCTTTGTAAGGCTGAGAAGACATCGAGCCACCTCACTCCCACAGGGCAGCACTCCCAGCTTGAAAGGGGGCCCGCAGGTCCTGTCAGAGACTTGTGCCAGAAACGCTGGAGTCTGGAAGAAAAGTATTGATGACCCGGTAGCTCTGAGCTCTGCGAATCATGTCGCGGATCTCTATGTTCAGTTCCATTAATTTGGTGCAGATTTCAGTCAGGCTCTGGTTGGAGCCCACCAGTGCATAGGTGCCCGTCTGACCCAGGGTTTGGTGGCGGAAGTAAA